>NC_084468.1:104200476-104512500 GCF_027409185.1 Cynocephalus volans | reverse complement strand
TAAGAGGACAGGCTCTACAGAGAGACACCTAGGTTCAAATTCCAGGTCAGTGATCTCAGGCAAATATTTGACTTCTCTGTGCCTCAGTTTCTTCCTCTGTAAAAAGGGAATAATAAAAGATTTGCCTCACAAGTGTCATTGTAACCAGAGTTCCTGGTATGTACACTCCCATTAAGTATTAGTTATTGTTACTAGTGGTAACAGTTGGAGGGGATCAATTCTCAATATCTAGTAGTAACAGCATCAAGATCTTTATGTCTCTGTCATATTTCAAGCCTTTTTACACAAGCCATTCTGATAATGAGCCCTCAAGAAATTATGTACTCATTTTTAATTTAGCCTAGGTAGAACAGGTAGGTGGAAAACTTATTGGAGGATAAAGATGTGTTGTAAGAACAAATAAATAGAAACCTTTTGTTTATAAAGCATAAACCAATTCTCCACTTACAGGGAGTAATCTAGAATTGACCATTTTAAGTAACTTCCTATCAGAGCTGCTGAAGTAGAAAACTTTTTCGTCACTCCTTTTTCATTGTGAGTCTCCACTGTTCCTTAAATGACACTTAAGAGACAAGCTGAAATTGATTTTTTAAAATTACAGTAATGAAGTATGTATTGTGCAGATAAAAGAAGAAATTCAACTATAATTAAAAATGTTCAAAACTAAATAAAATGAATAATTGAACTATAAGAGAAGGCAGCATATACTACAAAATATTTGTTGTTTTTGCTACAGTATGGTTCATCACTAATATTAACATTTATGTTATAGCTCTGTGCCAAACTAAATTTATATGAAACATTTTCACATAATATGGAGAACTGGTTAGCTTCTTGATTAAAAAAACTTCATTTATTCATTCAATATTTACTTCTTACTCTATGCATGCATTGTATTAGGTGCTCCAAATATAACAATGAATAAACAGTCTCATAAATATAATTATATAATAGTATATAATCACAATCAGAAAAAAGAACTATAGGAAGTATAGGGCATTGTGAAATTAAATAGAAACATATTCTATAGCGAATGGTCAGGGATACATGTAGTTAACCAAATCTTCTCAAATGTCTCAATTCCATTTCTTGGTGTTCCACTCCTTCCTAACCAATGATCTAACCTTCACATAAGAGATGTGGCAAGCCTGTGATTTCAACATGCATTATATAATTCAGCAACCTGCAAGATAAGATTGTGTCTGGGTTTTGGCTACACCAGTGCTACAAGAAATAGACTATTTTAGGAAAGTCATAAAAACTCTAGTTTTCTGACCATGATTAGAGCCAAAATTTTAAAGTCCAGGGCCCTTTATTTTCTTTCTTTAATTCTTCCAGCTCAACAGGAAGCAGCCAACTCACCCTGCAGTTTCTACCCACCACACTGTTATACGGCCTTCACTACTGGGTCCACAAAAGGGCATTTTATTGTAGGTAGCCACAAGTGATCATTTAAATGACTATTAGGGCTAGCCAGTTAGTCCACGTTGGAGAGTGTGGTGCTGATAACACCAAGGTCAAGGGTTTGGATCCCTGCACCAGTCCACTGCCAAAAAAAAAGAAAAAAAAGGACTATTGAGTGCTATTGACTACTAATAATAACCTATCCGTAACGCAGTATTTCTCAAATTTCAGCATTCATCAGAATCACCTGGAAGGCTTGTTGTAACACACAGGTTGCTGGGCCCCACTTCTAGGGTTTCTGATTCAGTAGGTCTGTGTTGGGGCCCAAGAATATGCATTTTTAACAAGTTTCCAGATGCTGCTGCTTCTCCTGCTGCTGCTGACCCAGGGACCAAACTTTGAAAGCCACTGCTCTAATGGAAACTTGATCCCCTTCTGCCTTCTTATCCATCCAGGCCAACTATCTAATCCTGCATTCCTATCCTTGAGAGTCTGTTGCCTGCCAACCCTTTTGTTGCCAAATACAGTATCATCAGGGTTCAACTACAGATAATGGAAACTATTTTAGCCACTTTAAGCAGAAAATAATTTAATTAGGTGCTTTCAAATCATTGGAAGGGGTAGGTGAAGGACCCCAGGAATGGGTCCCAAAACAGAACTGTAGGTCTGGCTCACTATGGGAATTTCCATATAGGCCAGAATCAGAAAGCTGCTGGGCCATTTGCTCCCTCCAAAATCAACCATCCTAGCATGATCTGAGAGTCAGAAAGCTGGTGCCAGAACTACAAACTAAGCTCCAGAACTACATTATGCCCTCTAGAACGACACCAGGAAAAAAAGAGTTTCCCGTGTGGCGCTATGTTATTTTGTCTCACTCAAGTATATCTTAACAGAAAAAGTAAAAATCTATCTGGAACTCTAGTTGCAAGCAAGTCAAAGAAATGTACTTTTGAGCTTTCTACTCTCTTCGAAAAATAAAAGCTGACCAGGAAAAGGTTGAAACCGATGTTGATGGAGTCTTGCTATGTTATCTATCACAGGGACGAGTGAATGTTTCCCTGAAATAGCTAAGGCATAAAAAGTGAGAAAGAATTAGCTATGTGAAAACTTGGGGGTATACATTCCAGGCAGAGGAGAAACAGTTAGAGGGCTGGAAGTAACAAGCCTTTCCAAAGCAAATGAAGTTGAATGCTCTTGTGATGGACAAAGAAGCAGATTACAAGCACTTTAAATGATTTCTCACTTTCTCATGACTTGTTAGTAGCTGATCCAAAGAATTCTGAACCTCTGTATCACTGACCACAAGGTGCTCAAGGAAAATGCTTGCACATCCCCACTGGGTCAGCTCAGAAAGTGTGAGTCATGGTGTGACATGACTGAACAAGCAAAAGAAAAGATTCTTTTCTCCCAATAGAGAGAGGTTGGGAATTAGAATGTATAATGGAGAGAGGCACAAGCTGTGTTAGCTGTCTGTATCCTGTAGCTTTTAGAATATCCTTTGTGGAAGGAAAGAACGAAAACTTCCTGCTGTAAGAATAATGATGCCCTAAGGAAAAAACATCTGTTCTCTTGTCAGTGCAATATGCTTAAGTAGAGCAGCTGTTATCTGCTTTGAGTTAAAAGGTGGGCTCATTCCCACCTCCGCACTTCCCAAACTCACTCGAGGTACCGCCCTGTCTCTGATGTTGGAGGTTGGCGTAAACAATTAAGGCCTTTATCTAAACATTTTAAATCCTCCTCTCTTCCCCAGATTGCTGCCCACACATTAGCCTGTGGAACTGACTTAACAGAATGCATATTTTCTTGTAAATTTTGGTCTTGGGAAAAATAAACTTCTTAGTTTAGCGTTTGAAGAAGATAATATTCTTTGAAAGTTTAAACAAGTCCTGGTATATGTAAGTAAATCTGAAATCCAGGATGAGCAGGAGAATGTGCAAGTACCCTCAAATTTGTGGGAATATCTACAGCTCTAGATTGCTCCATAAGACTTTATTGTTTTGACTTTTTTACTTCACAAAAGATAGAGGTAAAGCAGAGTAGGGACATGTCAGATATAGAAAACCTAAGGAGTTTGGGAACCCAGTTCAAATTTCTTAATTTTTCTTCCCCCTGCCCCACACCAAGTAAAAGCCTCTTTTCAACAGGTTAATCTCAGACCAGTTTGGCTAAAACAGTTATCAAAGTGCTGACAGGTTAAGTGGACCAGGGGCGGAGGAGTGCGGGTTCCTGAAAATTCTAATGCCCACAGGGGCCCAGCAGGACATCTAGGGGGGAAGCCTAAAGGCTCTGCTCAGTCTGAGGGAGCCAGGGCTCCTTGGCTTTGGCCAGTTTTTGCTTCATGGTAATTGGAGCTCAATATGGATGGCCTGACTTTTCAAGAGAAGCTGGGAATCCTTTTTGTTGTTGTTAAATTCTCCCAATTTTTAAACAGTAGAACAAATTCAATGACTTTAAAACATTCAGTACTAAACAAATTGGAATGCACTTACCAAGTGTGCCAGTTTTCCAACTCAGGTTAATGAGCTTCACTCTCCCAGGAGGCTTAGGGACCTTAAAACTGGAACTTATGGAATCAAAATAAGCGAGGGGAATTTTATTCCCTCCTACTCATTTAATAAATATTCATATTAAATATTAAAACCGTATTCATCAGTACAAGTGTAGTCACCTGGGTACAAAAGTGTGTAAGATACAGCTTCACCTGTAGGTCCCAGTGTAGTTGAGGAGACAGACAAACAGGAAATTAAGTTATAGTGAACTTACTGTCATTAAGCAGGTATTCCCAGGGTAGGCTGGCACCTAGAGGCACTTAACCCTTCTTTGGATGGGAACTGTGTCTTAAAGGAATCCATTAGCTAAAGAGTGGACACTTTACAGGACAGGTAGGAGATACAGAGGAACATTGATGAAAAAGAATGTTTTGAAGAAATTGCAGGTATTTGCTACAATTAAATGATTATGAAACCACAACCAAGGACATTAATTAAAAAAAGATCCCCCTCCAAAACACAAAACCAGCTTCTCAAGGCCCATCCCAGACCTACTGAATCAGAATTCTCAAGTAGAATGTTTTAATAGGCACCCTACGTGATTCCTGTGACCAGGCCTGGGTGAAGCAAGTGTGCTGAAAGACAAGTTCTGCCAGTCTTCAGAGTAGACATCCTGTGAAATCTGAGCGCAAGTTAGCCTGCCTGGGTCTGAGGCTTGGCTCCATTTTTTAATTAGCTGGCTCACCATGGGCAAGCAAATTAACCTCTTTGTGCTTGAGTTCCAGTGAAGCTAGTGTCCACTTCGTAAAGTTGTCCTGAGAATTAAATGTAAATGCTTAGAACACTATAATTATCCTGCTCACCACTTGATTCCCAGCCCATAGTACTAGATGGTTCCAGAATACTAAATGAGTATCTATTGTGAATAAGACTGGGGAACCAGATCACTGGAGTTCTTGGTGCTTCTCACCACTCCAGGTACAATCTCTCTTCTCTTCCATCTTGCCTACCTGGAACCATATTAAGTTTCCCCATATAACCCCCATGTATGGTCCAGTTCTAAAAAAAAATTTAACTTACATGGCTCAGTTTTTTTTTTTTTTTTAAAGGGAGTTGCTACTGTACTAAAAGAGTTCTAGTGTATTGAATTAAAAAGAAAAGAAAAAAAAATGTGCTATTTCCCTATAGCAAAGCGAGAAAGCTTTGCGGATCACTACTGCTTTAATTAGCTTTATTTTCTTCTTCCTGCTTTACCTAAGGCTGCCGTGGTACCATCTGCCCAGACCCTTAAAATTACTGACTTCAGCTTCAGTGACTTTGAGCTGTCTGATCTGGACACAGCATTGTGCACAATTCGGATGTTCACTGACCTCAACCTTGTGCAGAACTTCCAGATGAAACATGAGGTAGGAACACAGTGAAGTCCTTTGGAAAAGTGTGTGTGTGTAAGAGATAATTCGTTTTGAATGCTATGAAAAAGAGCTTTTTAAGTTTCAGAGATTAATATACTATCACATAATGTATAACTGAGATTTTTAAAGAAAAATTATTAACCATTAAAAAAACACTTATTGGGCTCCCACCATGTATCAAGCACCAGGATGAAGAATAAGGGAGAGTGTTCCTCAAAGGGAGAGCAGGATGACAGGAGAGATTGGGGTGGGGACTGAAGCACTGGTTGAGAGGGATGAGTG
Source organism: Cynocephalus volans (assembly GCF_027409185.1). Classification (NCBI taxonomy): domain Eukaryota; kingdom Metazoa; phylum Chordata; class Mammalia; order Dermoptera; family Cynocephalidae; genus Cynocephalus; species Cynocephalus volans. The sequence continues at coordinate 104,506,913 of NC_084468.1, read as the reverse complement.
GCAAAAGCAGCAACCAGAGAGGAAGGTAAAGAGCAAATTATGTAGAACCTCATGAGCCATTCAGAGGAACTAGGATTTTATCCTGAAAACAATGGTGAGTCACTGAGGAATTTTAAGCCAGAAAGTAACATGTTCTGATTGCGGAGGTTATGATAACAATGTGCAGGGAAGGACCAAAACAGAGAGGACTTCTTGAGCAATGAGGGAGTAAAGGGGCTCGATGTGAGGCCAAGCTCTTGGTTGGGACATTGTCGCCCATACATAGTAAGACAAAAACCTATTTAACCTCTGTCGGTTACCTTATACACCTCTCAGAAAACAGCAAGACAAATCAATACCTTCTAATAACACTTTGGAGATATCAGGGAATTCTATTTTGTTTCATAGTGGCTATATATATAGCATCAAAGAATGTGGGAGAACAGAAAGGCCTGTTTGAAAAAAAAATTAAGTAATCTTGCCTTTAAAGTTATTTTTTCTGGTCAGTTGAATATCTAGTCTCCTCATACAGATTTCCTACCTGGAAATTTAAATGTCTTGAAGGCCTCCACTATTTAGTACTACATTAATTCATACGATGAAAATTTATTAACATATTACTGCGTACTTAGCACTGTGCCAGGTACACACTTCAGCAGTGAAATGTCCCTGCTCTCAAAAGCCTCACAGGAATGAAAACTAAGGGTGAATAGCTAAGGTTAAGTAGCTAAGGTTAACAACAGTGTCATTTATGGTATTGCTATAGGCCCAAACCTAGTTCTTGAATTTAACCAAAGTTTATATTAAGCTTTCTTGGGTGAAAACAAAGAACAACTGTCTGTGTACTCTTTCTAATAATACTTTACTCTTATTAGCATGTGTTGATTAAGGGACACCATGTCATTTAATTACTTACTTCAACAAGCTCTCAAGAAAGGCCCTTTGGTTATTATTATCCTCACTTTACATATGAAGAAATTGAGACAGCATAGTAGAGTAGAAAGATCATGGATTTTGAGTCCTAGCTCTACTAGTGATTAGCTCTTACTCCTTTGGGCAATTAATCTCTCACATTCTTGGTTTCCTCATCTGTTAATTGGGGGTAATGGTACTACTTCCCCCATCAGAATCTTGTGATAATTACACATGCATCTGTATGATTTATGTATTTGTATGTGTGTATATGTGTGTACTTGTGTATAATATTCTGCTTAATACAGAATATTATACTTGTGTATAATTATCTGCTTAATACATGTCACTTATACCATTCTTATGCCAAATTTGACTATGGTTTTATCACCCACCAAATTTCCCTATTGTAGATTATAAGGTTCATTTTTAAAAGCCTTCTCTATTAACAATGAAGATCTCATTTACAGACAGAAATTCTAAATGTGACCTCAATTCTCCTTCTTGCTAGTTATAGGACTTTGTTATAATCCTAGATAGTGGTACAAATCCCTTTCCATTCCTGAGAGCTCCCGTACTTGAATCTAGTAATGATTCTGTTGAAGGGGCTGGGCCAGAACAGAGGAATGTGATTCCTGTACCTTTTAAGAAATTTTCATGTTTATTTCTTATTTGGCTTTTAGATAGCATTTGAGGGTTGGTTAATAACAATAGTCACTCAAAATTTCCTTAGTAATCTTTATTCTTACCTTTTCTTGGATTTCTATGCATTAGGAGAATATTTCTCCTCAATGTCTGATTCATCTATCATTCTTTTCTGTTTGAATAACTACTCTTCTAATTGTGGCCAACATCAACTTGAATATCCCAATCATTCTGGTTGGCCTTCTTGCCTCAGTGCCTCTTCTGTTTTATTTCAGATATTTTTATCAGTACAATTTTAAGATGATAAAATTAAAATGTTATTGCTAGAAAGGATGTTAGCATCATGAAGCTGTCCTGACAAAGGCTGTTTCCTATCGAAAGATAAATCTTCATGTCTCTGCTTGGCTTTCAAATCTTGGGTTACTCTCCTATAACCATCACAACCAGTGCCTCTTGCTGATCTCAGACAGATTCTTGACTCTACTCATCTGCATGTGCTGCACTTACTTTCACCTTCTATCTTTTATATGTCATTTTTCCTCTGCATTTTGTCTGTATACTTTTCTCTTCTTTAGAGCCTGACTCAAAAATCTCTGTCCGTCAGAAAACTCTGGGATCGACCTCATGCAACTTTGATTGCTGTTTGGTAGTTCATAAATTTGTGCTCTCGGTGTTATGTTTACTTATTTCCTTACTATGTGCAGTTTTGTTATTTTCATTAGTGTTTTGTTATTTCATTAGTTTCTTGAAGGCAGGAGCTGAGCCATTTTCTGTTCCTTCTCTTTTTCCAATGACATCTTTAGTATGCCACTCAGGACTTAGGAACCTTCTTAAAATTGTTGGAGACTGATTCAGTATATTGAACATGCTGTCTAGAGTCATCTAAACTGCAAAAAACTACTAAATAGTTTTATACAAAATACTGTATTACAAATTTGAATGTTGCCAGGTGTACCCACTGAGAACTTACCAGATATAACCATAATTTTCCTGTATGCTGTTGAGAACATCCTGGTAACAGAATCTAAAACTGTGCTTAAATCTAGTTACTATCTCCTGTATCTACTGGATTATCCAGTTCTATTAGGTCCATATTACTAGAAGTGTAATACAGTAGTCCATTGAGAAGTATGTTTCATAGAGTCATTTTAGTCATTTTTTCACATTTCATGGCATATGTGTGCATATTTAATTATATTTAAAAATTTATGATAAGTAAAAAGATATATCCATAGATTAAATTTGTTTTGTCCTGCTTGTTTTCCTTGCTGCTTTAATTAATCACAAGTATTTTTCTACAACATGTCATTGTATAGTTCCTAAACAACAAAGTAAGTTTATAACACTTACTTAAAATGCTCCTCGTAAGATTAATCCATTATTTTCCTGACATACTTTATTCAGAAATGATCATGATAAAAGAAGCTGCAGGGTAGTTGGGGTGAACTTATGACAATCCTAGGCACACAGAAATCTTCTCTGTTTGAAATATGGCAACTCAGAGGGTAAAAGGGTTAGGAGACATTAGTATTCATTGTTATAGAAATCCCTGTGAACTGAGCCATAGAACAGAAACAAAAAGACTTAAAAAAGAAAAGGGAGGATATGAAAGCATTGATTTCCTACTAAATCCTCTGTAAGGAGTTTCTACCAACATGAAGAGAAAGCTTGTTTTTGGCCTACTTCTGTAGCCAGTCATATTGTGTTGAATATTGTCAAAGCAACATTTTTTTCCCTGATACATTTTCCATTCCCCAGGGCAATGCTTTTTGTGTTTGAAGCATCCCCAGTGATATATGCAGGGAGAAGCACATATTTATTTATACAGATTCCCAAAAGCATAGTAAATCATTCAGATTTGAAGAGAGGCAGACTCTGATGCTAACACAAACACAGAATAATCATGCTTAGGGCCCATGAGTCCCTGGGGATTTTATTTAATACTTGACTTAGAAGTTGAATTAAACCCAACTTATGAGACTTGCTGAAGAGTTTATCCTTTCCCCCCAATCTTTTAAAGTACATTTTTTTCCATATGGACCATATGGCTTTGTTTTGTGTGTGTGTGTGTATATATATATATATATTTTTTTTTTTTTAGTTACTTCTTGGTAACCAAGCAGTAGCTCTGCCTGATTATTTAAGCATAATTTAAAAGAACAAAGATCTCAATGGTGTTAGGACTTGCTGCTCCAATTTGTCCTTGGACATGTGCTATATACCTTGCTCCCAGCCCACCCCCAGAGCCTTACACTAAATACCTTCGCAGATGTACAACATGGGAGCATGGGAAAAACTTGAGAGTGGCTGCTTTTATGGCTCTCTAAAGGTGAATTCATACATTTGTGACTCTTCAGACTCTCCTAATTAATGACACAGGGGCACACTATCTTTTAAAAAGCTAGTCAGTGCCCTGCCCATGCCAAAAACACCTTTCTTAGAGATGTCTTGCATTTTACATCTAATTTAGTCAGTGTTGTGGTTGTTAACATGGTGGGCTTCGGAATCACACTGCTCAGGTATGAATTGGCCCCACCCCTTACTAGCAACATGACCTTCAGCAAATTACCTCGCTGAGTGTCAGTTTCCTCATCTATAAAATGATCAAAATAGTGGTGCCTTCCCTCAGTTGTGAGGATTAAATGTGATAGCTTTGAATAGTGCCTGGAACATAATAAATGTGTGATAAATGTTAACAATCATTGTTACCACTTATGCGTTATTTCCTAAAGGTTCTTTGCAGATGGATTTTAAGTGTTAAGAAGAATTATCGGAAGAATGTTGCCTATCATAATTGGAGACATGCCTTTAATACAGCTCAGTGCATGTTTGCTGCACTAAAAGCAGGCAAAATTCAGGTACTTTTTAGAGCTATTCATATATTTAAGACATTTTGTTGCTTAGTAGTAAAATTCACAGTATGTTCTTTCAAGTTTTTTTAATGTGCACTAATGATGATTGAAAATAATATTTACTGCCACTAACATAATAGATTATATTTTGTTAGTTAAAGAGGATTAGTATGGAAAAATACTTAGTTGCTAATTTTCTTTCATATATATGACATATCAAAAAACCTTTAAAATAACTTCATGTTGCACTTAATTTTTATTTGCCCAAAGACTATTTTTTGTTAGCAGAAAACACTACGGTATTATGAAAAAGTATCACACTTCTCATGTTAACATTCAACCTGCTCCATAGTAGAATTCCTCAAAAGCCATCTAAGTCCTGAACATAAGTCCAGGGTTCTCTATCACTTTTTCTCTGGAGCACTCAGTTAATTTCATAAGTACTGTTTCATAGAAAGGGCTTTGGTTTCATATACATTGACCAGAAACTGTTTAAAAGGAAGATCAATGCAGAAAACGTTCAAGTAATTCATTCCTTTCCAGGCCAAATTTTATCCATATCTCTGTCCTTAGATTCTAACTTCAATGGAAATCGACTAGTATATTCTAGGTAAGTGATTCCAGGCATCCATCATATAACTGTTCTTAATTCAGAGCTTTCCAGCTCTTTTTTTTTTTTAATAAATTCTAAAAACGTTATTCTCTGCCTCTGTTTCCATAAGGTACACTTTTTAACTGGCTGAATCTAAAAGAAGTGATTATTGTCCAAGAAGCCATACGAAATGGCATAGTAATATTTTCCTGCCATAGCAACAGACATTTATAATAAATACATAAACTTATTTCGGGGGTATGGAAAGGTCAAAAGGATCATCAGCACTGAAAACTATCCTTGTTTTTTTGTGAGGAACAACAAAACGATGGATTTTTGTGTGTTGAGAGTTCCCCCAGAATAGATGATGACTTAACTTGTGTTTTCTTACTAATGAAGGGGAACAGTATTATAGATAATACAAATGTCAGATAGTCAAAAATAACCTTTATTTGGCTTGGGGGAGTACATTATGCAACTTTTTAAAGCCAAATTTTAATTCCTAATTGTCTTTTTTCTATTGTTTTTCTTAATATTTACATTATCCCCATTCCTTAAGGATATAGCAACTGATAGCAGAGACTGAAACAGAATCTGCAGGGAACTAAAAGAGAAAAAACAGTTATTTAAAGTTTATTATGATTATTCCACAGACGTACAGATAATTAGGAATTAGTAACATTTTCTATATGTGGACAGATTATTAACTTTTTGAGGCACTTCAGCTTTTTCTGTTAAGTGACATTTGTAATAATCCTATTCTGAATAACAAAATACAACTGACTGGCTGTGGAATAGGATTCTAGGGTGAATCCTTTGTGACTATAAAGAAGCACATGTGTAAAACACTGAGAGAAAAAAGATTACTCAAAATAAGTAGTATAATGCCCTTTATCAAATTGTATCTTTCTCTTTGTTTCCCCCAATGTTTTTGGCCATGCAGAACAAGCTGACTGACTTGGAGATACTTGCACTGCTGATTGCTGCACTAAGCCACGATTTGGATCACCGTGGAGTTAATAATTCTTACATACAGAGGTAAGATGGTTTCCTCAGGAAAACAAGAAAACGTTCCCTTTAAATTGTAGGGCAATATTTTTTAAAATTAAAGCCACAGCAAAATTTGATGGTACAAAATTTCAGTTGGTCAAGGTCCCATAACATACTCTGGTTTATATTTAAGGGAAATGGAAAAAATAATGCAAGTCTAATATTGTGTTGGTAACATTTCAGGCCTGAAATTCAAAAAATATTTATATTGAGAATCTTATTTTATTAGGTAATTACCAGGAGATTTGCTTTAGTTTATGTATACCCAGCTTAAGAGCTTCCTTGGAAAACTATTAAGACTAGTTCAGAAAAGGTAGAATTTCACCCTGGAATAGAAAAGATAATATTTGAAAAGTGCTTAGCTCGGCCCTATGTACTTAGTAAGTGCTCAGTCGGAGGCTTTTGGTCTTAGCAGAGGCAGCATAGTAGCACAGTGTTGGAGAACTTGAGCTATGTGGTCAGACTTGGATTCAAGTCCTAGCTCTGCCACACAGTCCCTATGTGGCCTTGAGCAAGGGAGCTAATTTCTCTATACCTTAATTTCCTGATCTGTAAAATGGAGATAATAGCATATTCATCTCATAGAGTTGATATATATCTTGAGAGATAAGACACATCAAGACCAAGTAGAATGCTCAGTATGTATTTAGGTGTTAAATCTTAGCATCTTAGCGGCAGATGCTAGAGATAGTTGTATCGTCAGAAGTCTGCCTGTTGGCTGATTTTAAGAGTAAGATACTAACCCTTAGGACAAGTTTCAGGCTTCTTTAAGGGCTATACTTAAGTGGCATTTGCGATGACAAATGAGATGATAAAGGTGACATCACTTTTCATCAAATTTTTGAGCCATTATGATATGTTTATTTTCTTGCAACAATTTGGTTGGAAAGTCTATATTTGAATGATCAAACATCTTACTACTGATTTTTTTTAAGTATGTAAGCTATTCAAATAATTAAGGAAATTCCAGATGTCTGATATCTTGAGGGAATTTTAGAAAGCTCTCTAATCACATCCCTTTTATCTAAATAAATGGAAAACTTCATGTAAAAAGAATTGTGGTGATGTAGCAACTGTGTCCTCTGCTGACCTTTGATGGGAAAAGATGGCAAACTCTTGCCTGAGTGTCAGAGTCTGGCTGTTTCCTCTTGAAATCTAATGTTTTGGATAACTGACTGGGTGACATGTTTTTTGTCCCCTGTGCATTGTCAGCGATTGTGATCCTGTGCCTCACATAGACATGGAGAGTAATTTTAAAAGGGGACATTGACACGAAAAGATTTATAGTGCAAAGTTTAGCCACATAATGTAGTATGTCCTTCTATAGTCAGTATGACCTAAAGATCAGAGTTGGCATGTGCTACGTTCCCCCCCAGACTTAGAACTGAACATAAGATTATTAGCATGTGGATTATTAGTGTATGACTTGCTCTAAGATGCTATACTGCCCTGCTCTAGAGTGAAAAAAATATGCAGCTGTTTTTTTCCTTTGTTTATCCAAAAATAATTACCCTGAAAAACATCTGGAGAAACGTCATCATCTCTTCAAAAAAAAAAAAAAAATCGTCCTGGGAAAAAGTCATAGACTGCAGAATCTTGCTTTCACACACACCACGAAGCAGCCTTCAACCAAGTAATAATAACTTTAAAAAAAAAGTTAAAGAGTTTCAGAGATTTTTATTTCTTCCTACATCCCTGTGGTTTGAGAAGAGGAAACCAAGAATTTTCCAGGGATGTTTCTTTTCCTTACTGGTAAATGAGTGATATTCAGAGTAGGGTTTTCTTAGTCAGGGAAGTCTTAGGAAAATAAGAATACCATAAATATTTCCATCTAAAGAACCTGTCTTCTAAAAAGGTATACTGTGTACAGACTTTATCAGATATTCCAAGCTAATATGTAAAGAAAATCAAAACAATAAAAGGCGGTACAGAAATAAGAGTAATACATCAAAAAGAGAAAAAGTGCTCATGTGGGAGCAATATTAGGAACCGAAATTCTCCTCATTCATTCTTGAACATCTTTTCAGAAAATTACTTTGAAGAAAGATATTCCTTGAATAGGAAACTGTCCATTGATTCATTATGTGATTGTTTCATTCTTTCCTTGATTAGGAAGATCACCATTATGGAGCAGTACTACAGATAATGCCAATGAAATAAGTGGGGGAAGAGTTCACTGCTCATGCTTACTTCTCCCACATAGGTGGATAAAGGAAAGAGTTATCTCAGACAGATACTGAATTATTATTTTTATAATAGGTAGTAATAGGAACAAAATGGCTGAAGTACAGACATTCACTAGAGAAAATACAATTGTGACACTCTGGCTACATAGAGAACTTTACTTAGGCCTGCAGTCAATATAGGAAGACTGTTGTAGATGCATTATTTGATTACATTCTAGTTTGGTATTTATAACATAATATAGTGAAATTATCCTACATTTTAGGCAAAGCAACTACTAGGGCTGTGGCACTTTGCTAGGCAAAAAGAGGGCTACAGAAGTATAAAATGTGGTTCCTGCCTTTAAGGAATTGTCACAGTCTCATGAAATAATAGTGATCAATTCAAGAAAGTATCTAGTGAGCCCTGAATTGTTTAACAACAGGGACTGTAAGTGTTCACCAGAGAAGGAGATTGGTAAAGACTGGTGTCGTCCATCTCCACTGTTAATGAAAGAATTGAGACTTAAACTGGATCTTAAAAAGTTAGTAGGATTTGGACAGGAGAAAGAATAAACATGTCCCAGGGGCACCATGAGGTGGGCATTGATGATGGCTAGCCTAACTAGAGTCATAAGGCTCATATTGACTAGGAATGAAAAGTAAGAGGATGAATAAGTAGAAATTATAAGACCCTTTCAAGGGAGGGCTATAAAACTAAGTAGTGCATTTTAGATTTGATTTAGTGAAAAACAAGGAGCCATTGCATAATCTAATAAAGATTCTCTTTAGAGAGAAAGTCTGAAAGTAAGCTACAAGGTAAACAGGTAGAAATCATAACCACAGTGTTCAACTAGAAAGGTATTACAACAAACCAGGTACAAGCTGAAAATTGCATAGTGGCTAGAGAAAGGAAAAGACTGAAGTAGAAAAAAATTTTTTTAATTTAATATTGGATAGCTAGTTATATGCATGAAGGAACAGGAAAATTCCTGACTTGTATGTAGTCCAAGAAATTGGAACAGCGATGGTGCCATTGATGAAAACAAAAGAGCTGGGAAGTTACGTGTGTTTGTTGGGAGGTAGAGATGGGAAGGATGGAGGATAAAGAAGTTTTGGCAATGAGGAGAAAATAATAAATAGGATGGTAGATAGAAGAGGTAAAATGATATATGAACTTTTTTCAAGATTAGAGATGCAGTAAAAATAAAAAAAAATTCCCTAGTAGCCACATTCAGATGGTGTATATTTGTTTTTTTTAATTGTAAATATGATTCATTGCAGTATACAAAAGACATTTGTGAGAAGTGTCAGATTTCATTATTTTTTTATTGAAACATATTGATTATATACCTATTTGTAAGGTACAGAGTTATATTTCGATACATATATACAATGTGCGATGATCAAATCAGTGTAATTAGCATATTCATCATTACAAAACTTAATCATTTCTTTGTGATGAGGACATCTGATTATGAGAGGTTAGTTAATAGACGCAGAACAGCTGGATAGGAAAAATAAGTTCTATTGGTGTACAATCAAGCTAGGCATCTATAATTCACAGTAATTTAGTGCATGTCATCAAATGGCTAGAAGAGAGGAGATTGAAGACCAAGTATTTGTCCTGGGAGATCTCATTTGTATCATGTCTTCTCTAGTGTGTAATAGAGGAACAGGAATGAGATGGAGTCATGGACTGGCTTGGTGGTAATAGAGAGTCAGCAGCATCTGAGAGACTTAAAAGGGTACTACATATAGCACAAAACCACAATTTGTGAAGTTCAAACTAGTTGTAGGTCTTGAGAGGCTAGAGATCTGAGTATGAATAAAGTACAAGTTCAGTTGGTCCTAATGTCGGTAGCAAATAATAATAGAAGCTAACACTTCATATAGCCCTTATCAGGAAGCATTTGGAACTCTTTTTAGCACTTTATAGATAGTAGTTCTTTTAGTCCTTGTACCACCATGCAGTAGCTATGATGGTTATGGTGGTTAAGGGTTGACCCGAGTCAGATACCTGGGTTCAGATCCTGACTCCTCCTCTCATGTTGTGACCTTGGGCAAGTCATTTAACCTGTCTCTCCGTTTCCTTCTCTGTATAATGGAATAATGACAGTACCTATCTCATAGGGTTTTAATAAGGATTAAAGAATACAAATAAATATGAAAAGCTTGGAACAGTACCTGACACATTTTAAATGTTCTACAGTTGTAGGTATTTTCACAGGGTGATGCTATTAATGACAGGAGTTTAAGATCTTGCTTTGTCCTATGGTAAATAAAAGGAGTGGCAAAGATACTATGCCCACTAGCACCTGGTACTGTGGAACAAAGAAGCAAGCCCATGTCTATCATTGATGTGAAAAGAGACAATCAGTAGTGTCAAGGAGGTCAAAGAACCATGAGGACAAAAGGTCAAATGAATGAACTTGAGTATTTATGTCACTGAGTATGATTACAGAGAATGGGAAGGAAAAATAACCCCAATTGATAGAAGACAATAGTGAGGATTTGGAGAGAAATGATGAAGTAAATAACTAAATGAGGTTGACATGGTTTACAAACACTAGAGGTTTGAGCCCAGAGTAATACAAGTGGATGAGAAGCAAAATCAAGGATATTGTTACTGTTGGTGAAAAGAGGAAGTCTGGGGAGGCAGTCTTGTTTTTCTCACAGGGTATTCATTTTCTATTGGTTTCTCAGGCTTTCTATTTCTAGAATATTGGTCTGATTTCTGTGCAGTCATCCTAGTACCACTGACAGAGATGGACCAACAACTGTGCAGGACAGAGGAAAATGTAGAGAAGGCATGCCAGTCCATAAGTGCTTGTTGACATCACTGTGAAAATACAATTCTGCAGCAGTAGTGGTTTAAATGGGTCCTTTGGATGCAACCTCAAATAAAGAGGCAACATAGCCTTATGTCAGAAGGAGTGAAAAGCAACAGGATGTAGAATACATTGGTTTCCATGAATATTTTTGTAAACAGGAAATTTGTGGCATTTGTCACCCGCTTATTGATTCATAAATCAGTATTTTTAGAATGTACGTAAAGACGAACACGATTTGCATTCATCTATCTCACAAGCCAAGAATTTTCTCTAATGTCCTTTCTGCATCATCTAAAAATGTAACGTGTATTTGAAGTTCCAACTTGTTTGTGTTATATCCACCTAATAATTGCATTTCCTAGTCCAGCTCCTAAATAGGTCAGGGAGTGGATACTGGGTGCAAAGTGCTGTGGTTTCATGAGACAGTATGATGCAGTGAATAGGATATATTTGAATCCCAGCTCTACCACTTATATCGACCTTGAGCAGGTTAGAAAATCTCTTTGAACCTTTGGTTGTCTAAAAAACAAATGCAAAATGCCAGCTTTAGAGAGGTCTCAGTCTAGGTTACCCAGGAGGCACAGCCTGAGACAGAAGTTGGTGTGCCTATAGCTTACTCACCCCAGCGAGCAGGAATGCAAGACTGGAAGTGAAACAGGGAACTCGGGAAAGCCAGTAGAAGGATGAGTTATCCAGATGTTCACCCATCCAGGTGACTAGTTCTCAATCCTGCCAGGTGCTTTTGAGGAGTCTTATGAAATGAGGCCCAGAACTGTTCGCCAACAAAATGAAGGGCAGTTATTCATAAGCTCTGCTACCCGTTCCTCAAAGGTGGCCCCACAGGCCTTAATATTTTATATTTCCAGGTTGAGCAAGTATGAGTACAGAGAGAGTTCTGTGGGCACCAGCTGTGGTGTCAGAGAGCTTCAGGGCAGAAGTGAGAGGTACTCAGGGTGGGCTAGAAAAAAGCACCTTCATCAGTGGCTAACGTTAGAGGTGAGAATGAGAATTTTCATGTGATGAATGGAAGTGCCCTGTACAGGGTTACTGTAAAAATTAAAGAAACTACACAGCACAGTGTTGACAATGATAGGCTCTTAGTAAATGGCAATTGTTATCATTAGGGAAAACAAATGACCAAATTCAAGAGGTTTACAGTCTAACGGGGTGATAAACACAAATAACTAACACCTGGCAGAATAAAGTTGAATTTAAAGTAATACTATATATCCTTGAATTTTGTATATAAATGAAAATAACATATTAGAAACTTTTGCTTTTATTCTATGTGAAGGGGATGAGGAAGGTGGCAATTGTTATGTTAAAGTTGACATTAGCATATCTAGTCTGAGACATTAGAAAATAGTGTTGCCAAAATAGAGAATACGAAATACAGGGCAGGATTCCAAAGGGAGATCTTTGATTCTGTTTATCCTAAGGCTCTGTTCTTCTCCTTATAGGCCATCTCCCTGGATCATCTCATCTACTCCCATGGGTGGGATTACTGTCTGCATATTGATGCATTCCAAATCTTTATCTCCAGCCCAGACCTGAGTTCAGACAATAAATCCACTTGGGCATATCTCAGGCACCTTAAAATCAACAGGTCCAACATTCAGTTAGTCATCTTCCCCTTCTTTATTTCCCACCTCTAATCATCTTTTCCCTGTTTTCTATCGGCAGTAAATGAGATCACCATCCTTGTAGCTGCTCAAGGCAGAAACATAGTGTTGATACTTTTTCCCTTCATCTCTTTCATCCCCTCATCACCCTCATCCCACTCTCAATCAGGATTCATTGCCAAGTCCTATCTAAGCTACTTCCTAAATAGCTCTCACATAACTGCTTCTCTTCATTTGGGCTGCTTCCACTCTATTCCAGGCTGTCTCCTACTTAAGTTACTAGAAGTTCCCCAGTAGTTTCCTAACTAGCTCCAAATACCCTCTATACATCTCCAGTCTTGTTTCCAGCAAATTCATACTTTTTCACAAATCTGCTTACGGTATCCTATTCATTGTCTTCCCATTTTCCAGTGATAAACACAGTACCTGATTAGCTCAGTACAACTCTTTAAATATGGAAGAAGCAAAGGAGACAAGGTGAAAGTTAATTTGGAAAGGTTACAACAACAATATAGATGACAGTTTAAACAATAGGAATAGGTGAGATTTCCCATTCTTACCTTTTTTTTTTTTAACTTTACTGTTTTTGTTTTCCCCCAAGCTTCTCTCAATGCCCATTTTTTTCCTACATTACATTTCTTCAGTCTTGGGTAGCTTCTCTATCCTCAACAAATTAAATGCAAAGGAAAATAATGATTCAAATAGTAGCAATGAAGAAATAACAAATCGACTATTATATAATACATATATGGTGCTTTACAGTTCATAAACCCCTTTCCTACAGATTTTAGGAACAGACATTCAAAAACTTTTAAAGAAGAAATAGTGAAAACTGCTTGATATTCACATGTGAAGGGTCAAAGAAATATGAGGCAGAGTCTATGTTTGCCCCATACATATAATGAACTGAGTATAATGTCCTTCACCCTCTCTTCACTCAGCCAAAGGGTCTCTCCTGCTTCCTCAGGTTCAGTTTAGAGAGCTAGCAGAATATCTTGCACTGAAAAAACCTGGATCCCACATGGGAAACTTTCTGATTCAGGTGTCTCTCTCCCTCCCTCCCTCCCTCCCTCTTTTCCTTGCCTTTCATCATTCACACCTCAGTTAATTCCATCTCAGTCTGTTCTTTCATTATGCACAGGCACACTTGAATAAGGTGACCTTCAGCCTGAGTATTATTTTAGAGGAAAAGCTAGCATGTGAATTTGTTTCAGATTTTAAATTGCAATTTTGAAATTGAAAAATATTATTGGTACAACTATGTCAGAGATACTATTATTTTCATGTTTAAAGACATTAGTCCTTTGTCCTTATTTCTTCTACTATTTCAGTCAATATTAAAACCAATGGAATTTTGTTCATACTTAGAACTGGCAGCAGTTACATTGGTATTGGAAAACAATTGGACTCTTTGTATTTATTTCCCAGAGATTTCGTCACTCTTCTCAGCAGGAGAGAAAATTGTTAGTTTGATTAATTTTGTGAAGTTGCCTCTTTTTTAGTTAACCAATAGGAATAATACTGAATTGATAAACTGACATACTAGGGAAATTGATCATTTTTTTTCCTCAACAAAATATTTTTCAGGAGTGAGCACCCACTTGCTCAGCTCTACTGCCATTCAATCATGGAACACCATCATTTTGACCAGTGCCTGATGATTCTTAATAGTCCAGTAAGTACCTAATTTATTGTTGTGGAATTTTAAAAGAGAGCTTTATAAATTCAGTTTTATTTTTAGGTTTTGGATTTATTCCCAGCATCATAAATTCAAGAACATACTTTATTCCTTTTTGGGTAAGGAAGGCAAAGCCAAAACATTTGAGATCCTCACAGCCTCACTTCTCTAGACAACCAGAACTGTGTAAATGTTTCCTGATAAGGGAAATTTAGTTACCCAAATTAGAAACAAACAAAACTGATATTTTGTGGCTTTTGGTTAATTCTGCCCCCCCCTTTTTTTTTTATCAAATTAAGTGGTTTATATAGTTCTAAGGTTTGCTTTCACAAATACTTTTCCTTCTTTTTATTGAAACTTCCAATCACACATTATTTTCTTGAGGAATAAAGCAGTTCACCAGCTGTATTAAATGAGTATTTATCAATGTGAGAAAGTGCTATGTTAAACATATTTATGTTAAGGAAAATAAGATTAAAATAATATACATCAGAATGTTAACAGTGGTTGTGTTTGTCTAATGAAATTATTAATACTTTTTCTTTTTTTGGTTTGTTCATTATTCATGTTATCTGTTGTATGCATGTATTACTTTTATAACAAGAAAAAACGAATGTTGTAACTATTATATTGAGCAAGCACAATGCATGGTATATAATCTTAAAGCAAATATATCACTATATCTCTAAGTTTGCCCAGTGAAGCTTGTTCTTCCTTGAGCTCTGGAAAAAAACTCAGGGAGTCCCATGACTTTTCTGGTCACTCTTTTATAAGTTAAAGCCTTCTCATTCCTTTAGGTCCCAATATATAGTATATATTTTTCAGTACAGAAAACAAATGTCCAGTCCTGGGTAAGAGTCCAAATTTTGAACTTGATTTAAAGTTTCACATTCTCCCCTTACCAGTTGGCTTCTCTCAAAAACCTTGTGTTTCTTCTAACTCCTTCCTTACTACCAAACCTCAGTGTAGCTTCCTATCTCTCCAGACTTGGAGAATGGGAAGGGAGAATAGGTAAGAAGAGGGCCCAGAACATTCTTAACAGACTGGTACTGTTAGGAATGTCTTACTCTTTGTGCCTGATAGGTGTTTAAATTGAGTTCTCTTCTTACAGGTAATCTCATGTTCCCTGCAGAGTGCCCTCACTGTGGAGATATCCCACAATAGCCATAGAGGGGCTAACCAGCCTGAATCTTACCTTTTAGATTTTTCAGGCAGGAATCAGACACAAGTCCACTCTAGCCCCACCTCCATCTACTGAACAACATGGACCTCAAGCCCTCTCTTTTACTTGAGATGAAGGGGAACACACTCTCACCTCTGCCTAAACACTTCAGTGTGGGTGAAGGGTTAATGCAACCTGTTATGGCAACCTCCTTAAAGTATGCATATGGTTGGTACAGACTGTTTTGCTACAACATGTGATTGTTCAATATGAATTAGTTCATGTGTGATTGGTAAGTAGAATGATGTCAATATACTGTAGAAGCTGTATCATTTTATGTACAAGTTCTCTGGGGTAAGAGGTGCTAGAATTGTGGGAGTTGAAGTCGACATCCATCAGGAAGGAAAAAACCCTCCACTTGGCTCTGTGCATATACAGCCTTTTCCATTCTATTTTAAGAATATTAAAAGTGGGCACATGTACCTAAGGCTCTCTTCCTTGCTGTGGACTGCTTTGGGCTCTTGGCAGTTTGCTTTTCCTTCAGTGCCCACTTTAATAGCAACCCCACTATCTCAGTGATCCAATCCCATCTGCTTAGTCTCCAGACCCCCACAAACCAGCATTTCACGCGATTGTTTTTGTGCATCTTTAATATCCTCAGAGGCAGTCTCCAGACCTGCCAGACTGGTCTGTCCAAGTTACCTCCAGAGATACCAATTCTTGGTTTGGCTTGTGTTCAGATTGCGTAGTTGCATAGGTTTTGAGTGGTTTGCTCCAACGTTATTTTTCCCATAAACCATGTTATTTTTAGTGGGCAGTTTTTCAGAACTGAGACTTTCCAGGAATGTATATGTCATGGTATAGTAGAAACATCTCTATTTTCCTTGGAATTTGCTATCTATGTGCTTCAGCTAAAACTTGCATTTTAATATCCTATTACAAATTCAGTTCCAAAGAAAGGAAATATGCTATCCTTTTTTAAAAAGCATATTTCACAGTATTCCTATCATAGTTACCTCAGTTACTAGATAACATAACTTATTATGTAATATGTTATTACTTAACATATTAGGAATTTGGTTGTATACATGGCTGGCTCAAATGACAAGACCTGTATGTGTATATGTGTATATATATATATATATATATCCTATCTCTGTAAACACAATTACACAGAAATTATAGCCTCTGCTTTGGGGAAGAAAAATAAGAATATAGCACCAAAAGACATTTCATTTTCCACTTGAAATTGTTTTATCTTATAATAACTAAAAGTAACAGAAGGTATTTCCTAATAGTTTTCTGTTTGGCCTAGAATCTAAAAATGACATCATATTTAAAAATAATGTTTATGGTTGTAATTACAGATTTTGTCATTAATTAAATTCATGCCACAATTTCAGCATCTAATTATCCTATAACCAATGTGTTTGGCACCAGCCTAGTGCACCCAGCACTACCCCTATTTTTATAACAAATCCTTTGCCTTCAGATCTCACTTCTAAGCCTCTGGGGGGGGGGGGGTTCCCCTTGGCCCTGAGATTTAGGAAACATCTGATTCAATTTATAGATGTTGTTCTGAGTATATTCTGAGTGTCCAAGCTGTATTTCTTATTAAGTTCAAGATTAAAAAGTCACTATGCTTTAAATTGCAGGCAAGAAATAAAAAATGGTTATGAAACGAAAACTTTGAATGATTTGCACATGGGATAGCCACCTTGAAAATATTCCTTATAGATGTTTCAACTCATGCTTTCTTTATACCACCATCAATTAAGCACACCTTTGGCTTATGTCCTCTACCCATCTACGAGTATACTGATGTGTTTCTAAGGAATACACACTGTTCTCAATATTGATTAAGTCAAAATTATATAAACTTTAAGCAGAAAGGTTACTGGTTTTATTACAAAAGCCATAGAAAAATAACTCTGTAATAATCAACTGTTTAAAATTTTCACCACTCCATTCTTCACGTCCATTATTATGGCTTTGATTTTTCAAAGTTTTACTTGCTGTTAGATTATAGCAATTAATCTGCCCAAAGGAAAAGGATATATAACTATTGGATTTTAAGTCTGGACTAAGACCTAAGGAGAATAGGAGTTGGAAAAACATACATTATGTAGGCAGGTATAACATTATGAAGCTGTTTTTTCTGAAATGAGAGGGCAGTGGGAATGGGAGTATTCCCACTCCACATTCATGAATTCAGAATACTGGACATGTGTTTAAGATATGTGACTATATTTTCAGAGTTTATTCGTGTCAGCAGCTTCTCTAGTGGAATGCTAATGATGGTTTTCTTTTTTTATAAAGGGGAATCAGATTCTCAGTGGCCTCTCCATTGAAGAATATAAGACCACATTGAAAATAATCAAGCAAGCTATTTTAGCTACAGACCTAGCACTATACATTAAGTAAGTTTTAAGAAATTCCTGCAGAAATCGGTCTTGGAAGTATTTGCATTGTTTCACACTTTTAACATCCTCGTTGAGAAATGTTTGTATTATAAGGACAAATGTCCTGGCAAAGCTGTTTATCATACTATGGAGCAATTTCTTAAAGGTAGCCAGAAAAATCTATTTCTTTGGCTTACTTACTGCTAAAAATTACAGAATACATAGTTATTTCTGAAGTTAATCCACTGCTATGTCTCATTTTAAGAATTGAAATTACCATTATTTGTAATCTGTACTTAAAAATTAAGTGAGGTTTAATGTTTTGCCCAAAGCAAATGATAGAAGGGAGAAAATAAGGTATTAAAGATGTTAAATGATGATTCTTATATTGTGTTCTAAGATGGGACAAAAATTTTTTTACAAAAAATTTACTCCATGTGTCTTTGTAAACCAAAGGGATAAGAACCTATGGACTCATCATAACTACCAAATATTTTTCTTTATTTTCCAGGAGGCGTGGAGAATTTTTTGAACTTATAAGAAAAAATCAATTCAATTTGGAAGATTCTCATCAAAAGGAGTTATTTTTGTAAGTAGGGTTACTGTCCTTAAAGCTGAAGTTCTTCTAAACAATTAATTTTCTATCAGTTTTTATTGTAATTATTTATTACAACATGATGATCTTAGAGGCTTGTCAGACTTCTCCAGAGTGTTATACAAAGGACTGAATATGAATATTTACTTGAAAAGAAATGCATTTGCAAATTCAAGTGAATAAATTGTTTTTTTGTTCTAGAAGGAACTTTACAATGTTGTAGAGTAAAATAAAAGGCCCTACTGTTCCTTTGTTCATTTTCCTAATTGCTTGGAATGGAGGAGCTGAAAATAGTATCCTAAAGATTGTACGTGTTAGTCTGTTTCTGTTGCTTATAACATAAATACCTGGAACTGGATGATTTATAAAGAAAACAAAATGTATTGCTTACATTTCCAGATGCTGGGAAGTCCAAAATCCAGGGAACACATCTAGTGAGGGTTTGGTGGTGGCGGCAGTGACCCAGAGGTCTCACATGGCAGAAAATAGTGTAGCAGAGAGAGAGAGACTAACCTCCTCATTCACTCTCCTTTTAAAGTCCTCAGAACCACGCTTCTGACCACCATTATTAATCCATTCACTACATCATGGTCCTATAATCTAATCACCTCTTCAAGGCCCACCTTTCAATTACCATAATAGGATTTCCCACCCTCTTTACACTGTCACAATGAGCACTAAGTTTGGTGGGGGGACATTCAACCCCAGGCATTGTGGGAACAAGATGGCAGCACTATCAGAACTGAAGCACTTAAAGATTTCTGTTTTCATCACCAGTACACCTCTCCCTCCCTTTTCTAGCTGTAGATATCATCCCTTTGCTATTACTACTGTTACCTTTGCCATGGAAAGAACTGGATCAATAAAAACAAAGAGTCTGTAATGAAGAAAAGAAAGACATAGCAGTCATTAGGGATAGTGCCGATACAATTTTGTAATCAACATTTCTTTAAATAGATTAATATTACTTAAACAAAGTATGTGAACAAAGATGCAGATTATAAGAAAACAATACATAAATGCCTGTATGTCTGTTCTATACAGTCATGCTTCACTTGTCTCACTAGTTCTGCTTGTCTCATGGACTTCACTAGTCCCAACATGTTTTTCAGAATAGTGCCTTAGAAAATTATAGACATGCTACAGCGATTAGTGAACAATTTTTCTCAATAACAAAAAGGAAATACAACCTGAACTCCAAGTCTATGCCAGTTTTCACTGCTCCACTCATCTCATTTGTGACCTGAAAATGGGTTCAAACAGTAATTTAAAATATCTCTGGTATGGGGCCGAGCCCGTGGCGCACTCGGTAGGGTGCTGCGCTGGGAGCGCCGCGACGCTCCCGCCGCGGGTTCGGATCCTATATAGGAATGACCGGTGCACTCACTGGCTGAGTGCCGGTCACGAAAAACCAACAACAACAACAAAAAATTAAAAAATAACTTAAAAAAATAAAATAAAATAAAATATCTCTGGTATACTCATTTTTGCAAGAGAGTTGGTGTAAAAGATAGAATAGCAGGAGAATTCCATTTTTTTTTTTTTAATGGCCTTGTATAGTTAGGGAGAATATACTTTTAGATTGGGTTTCACCAGAGAGACAAATGATACTTTACCTTGAGTGCTTCTATATTATACTAATGGCCTTTTTGCCTATTTCTTCAAACAAATGAAAGGGGTTATTATATGGCAGATGTTTGGATCTGACATGGGAAAACAGTACATTAAAGATACAGCTATTTTCTTATAATAGTTGTGGTATTCAGTTCTAGATCATGAAAACCAGCACAACTCCATGAAAATCAGCATGGTTTTCACTTCTCTAACAAGGAAAGAATGAAAGCCACCATACTCTCATTTCTCTCTTTATCTGCCAGAGAAAAAGAGTATCCTTAGCAGATACTGCTTAATTATTCAAAGGCTTTTCACATAGAAGTCAGTACATGTGTTGACAGAATGAGGATGACCCACCATAATTTCTGATATAGGACTTTTATGAGTAGGATATCTAATGTTACCCTTTAAGGATTAATTATTATTAACAGTGTGCTTTCATCATACTATCACTGAGAATGAAATTCCAAGATGAAAAAAATCATAGCAGGCATGTTTTTGCCTAAAGGTTAACAATTTTTCATTGTGCCAGTCAGGAGCTAAATGAGGCAGTTTAAAGACAAATTCTGATAATTCACAGGGTAACCAAAACAATGATAGATACTCTGTTATCCTGGATTAGTCAGGCTTCTATGTAAATTCTGTTTCTATTTCTTTGGTCTTTACAAACTACCATTCCCATACTTTTTTATCAGCAATTATTTACTAAGGATATATTTTCACATAAAAGTAAATAGGAGTTTGGTATTTCTTTTTCCCTTAACAGAGCAATGCTGATGACAGCTTGTGATCTTTCTGCAATTACAAAACCCTGGCCTATTCAACAACGGGTAGGTTGCTTAGTGATGATAAAAGTAATAATCAAAAAGTTGAAATAAGAAAAGTCTTTACTCTTAAAGGTAGCTTCTGAAGTAAGTATTTATGGAACTTTTTTTCTAATTTTTAAGCAGTATTAAAAGCAGGTAATTGGACATAAAAAGCTTTCCTTTTTAGAAGATTCATTTGCACTTAATATTTGTAGGATATATTCAGAAAGAGCATGTCTAAATTAACACATCAAAAACCTAGCCATTGATAAGTTTTAATTTCAGTACTACTTCTGGTTCACTCTGAGATTTTTTTTTTAGCATGTACTTTTAATAATCTTGGAAATTAGAAAAAGAAAAATTATTTTTCTTATGGTTAGCCTATTAGGCTATACTTCAGCACTAAATAGGAATTAACAGGTAGAACCTAAACATTCCTGGGGCTTGTAGATTTAGGGAATATTCATATTAGATGCCAGGTAGAATCTAATCAAGGCCTATGGCTAAGAGGCTAGAAATAAATCCTTCTGTCTAACTGCCATAACGTTTTGCACAGGCAATAAAGGCTCAGAAAAGCTATGCGTATATTGTATATTTTTTTTTCGGAATTGCATTTTGAATCCTTAATGCACTAAGATTGTTGACAGTCTCTATTGGTCAAGGCTCTGGGCTGCATAGGCATGGAACCTAGCAATTACAGGCTTATTTCATGAAACACACATGCTGAGAAAACTAGATCAAAAATTTACTCTCTATGTGCTAAAGCTGATGTGCCATAAGCACTCAGGAAAAATGGTCATTACATACCTTTCTGCTCCATAACAAATAGTACTATGTGCCCATTTCCAAATAGGGAAGAGAATGAAAGAGGGAAGAATTTGTCTTTTCATATATCTTTTCTTTCCTCTGAATCAAACCCTTCTACCTGGTGGTGGTGGTGGTTGTTGTTGTCTTGCGGGGGGGAAATAAAAGAAAAAATTTTTTAATAAAATAAAAAAGGAAAACTGTTGGAAGCTACCAAAGAGAGAGACTTACAAAAGTGGGGAAGAGTATAATGTAATCATCAGAAGAGTGTGCTTTGGACATGGACTACTGTGTTCAAGTATCATGCCATTGCTTATTAGCTCTTATTCTCATGCAAGTTACTTCATCTTTGGACCTCAATTTCCTCATCTATAAAATAGAGATATATACCTCATAAGATTGTTTTGTGGATTAAATGACAATGCTTGGTTCACAGTAAATATGTACTACTGCTACTGTCACCACTATGATGTTGATACTAAAGTCCCAAGGCCACTCTTCTCTCTCACCACAAGCAGCACCATTCACCCTTTGGATTCTTATTCTTTCTTAATACATTTGATCCTATAGCTGAATTCAGAATGATGTGAAGTACTGGAATTACAAACAGTAGTTTCCATTATGTTAATAGAAATAAGGAGAAAAAAACTCATATCATTATATTCACAAATATAGCAATGACATTTGTCAAAATGTAATATCCATTCACTTTTTAAAGCAATATTTCGTTAAAAGAATAAAATAATAACTTATTCTAAAAAATAAATAAAAATAAAAACTTTGTATTGGAGATATTTGCCAATGAAATTAGATAGGTGAAAGCAATTAAGAATTAGAAAAGAGTTAAAACTATCTCTACTTGTAGATAAAAGTGTTATCTATCTGGAAAACCCAAAATAAGGAATGGAAGAACTAAACAATCAAAACAATTAAAAAATATAATGGAAGAGAAGACCCTATTTCTGAAAGGAAAGAGTAAATAAAATTAATAAAATACCTACATGTAAACTGAAAAACAATCCAGAAACTTATATGAGGAAAACTAAAAACATAACTACACAAAACTAAACTGAGATAAAGAAAAATAGACACTGTGCTCTTAGACAGAAAAACTCATCAGGGCTTTATGGTATCATTTCTTCCTCCTTAGGTTTATTTACAGATTTAATCCAATTACAGTAAAAATTACATCAATTTTGGTCTGAAACTAGGTAAATTGATTTCAAAATTTATTTGGGTGGGCACAAAAATACTTAAGGTAATTTTGAAAAGGTAGAGTAATGAGGTTGGGGTCCAGACATGGAAGTAACACTATAAAGTCTCTATAATTAAAATAGTTTGGTACTGTTGGCAGACCAGTGGAACACAGTAGAAAATCTAGAATTACATAGAATATTTAGTATATAATATAGATAGTATTTCAAATAACCACGGAAAAGATAGACTTTTACTAAATAATGTTGGGATGAATCGGTAACGAGATGGAAAAAAGACAAAACTGGATCTACTCAACATACTTAAATTCCAAATGAAGCATAGAGTTCAATGTAGAGAATTTAGCCATACAAATACTAGATAAAAACATGAGTGGACTTTTCTGTAAGCTAGGAGTGAGAAACTTTCCTAACTATAGCTCAACACACAGAAACAATAAAGGAAAAGACTGATAAACTTGATTCCATAAAAAGAAAAAAAAAATTACATGTCAAAAGGTACCATAAGCAACGTAAAAGACAATGAGAAACTGATAAAAATATTTGCAACGTATATCTGATAGATAGTTAATATTTCTAATATATAAAGAACTTCTAAAAATAGAGAAGTAAAAGTCCAACAATCCTATGGGAAAAAATAGGCCAAAGATTTGAACAGAAAGTTGGTAGAAAAAGAATATGAATGACCTTCGTCCATTTGAAAAGGTTCTCAGAACCTCAATCATAAGAAAAATTACAAATTGAAACTACCCTGACAATTCATATTCTGATTTCTTTTATATGAACTTCTACAACAGGCAAAACTAACCTTTGACGAGAGAACTTAGAACTTAGTGGTTGTAGCTGTGGCAAGAGGGAGAGAAAAGGGACAAAGAATGACCAGGAAGGGGCATGAGGGCACTTTCGGGGGCAATGGAAATATTCTGTTTTTTGGATGGGGTGTACATTATATGTTTATATGCATTCGTTAATACACATAAATTTACAATTTATGGAATTCATAATTTGTAAATTCTACTTCATTAAAAAAATTCACTGAGATACCATTTCTCAACAATCAGATTGGCAAAAATTTTACAACATATGCTGTTGAGGAAGCTGTGGGACAACAAGGAATGCAAAATATTATAACCCATTGGAAGTATGTAAATATACATACGTATTTACCATTACGTCTAAGAATCTTATCCCAAAGATATACTGGCAAGAATATAAAAAGATATTAACGTTAGTGTATTCACTTTAGTGCTATTTGTAATAGCAAGACTGGAAATAACCCCAGTATTGATCAGTGACTGAATAAATTACAGTACATTTTACACAATGAGTTCTATGCAAGTGTAAAAAGAAATGAGGATTATCTCTATACTACTATGGAGTGATTACAAGGATATATTTTTAAGTGGGAAAAAAAGCAAGGTAAAGAAAAATGTATATGATATGCTACCATTTATTCAAGAAGGAGTGAAATATGAATATATGTACATATCTGCTTACAGTTTTAAAAAAACAGAAAGATCAACCACAAAAAAAGTTAATGGTTACCTACAGAGGAAGGAGAGAATAGGGTCGAGTGAACAGATATAATAAAAGCAAGAGTTCCTTGAGTGTACTTGTTTTGTAGATTTAACTTTGGAACTATGTTAATAATTTTCCTTGTTATTCCTTGTTATAAAATAAAATTGAATAAATAAAAAAGATCTCTAAACCTTGAAAGGTAAAATGAAACAAACCTGATTTGGGTTGTAAAACCATACTGTGAAGGACAAATTCATTCCAAGTGACATTAAAACAGTAATTTGACCATTCATCTCCAGTGGAATGTACCCTAAAAACAAAAAGAACTTCAAAAAAATTTTTTTTGTTTTAGTAATTATTTTTAGTGGTCACTTTGCATCAATATTTGTCACTATGGTGAGTGATGTGGAATAAAAGCAAATAAATTATACTGGTATTGTTGAGAACTAGGGTTTTCAGCATGAGTGGAAAGATAAAGATCTAAGACAGATAAGGTTATGCAGAAATCCTATAGCCCTGGGTTTAAATTGGAAGTATTTAACTTATGTTGTGAACTTATGTTGTGTCCTAGTTCTGTCCCCTGAAAGAGTTTAAAAATAGTGATCAGCCCAGTAGTAATGAACAAATCCAGTGCTCAGACTGAGATTTCTAAATACCTCATCTTAAAGAAAGGAA
Source organism: Cynocephalus volans (assembly GCF_027409185.1). Lineage (NCBI taxonomy): Eukaryota > Metazoa > Chordata > Mammalia > Dermoptera > Cynocephalidae > Cynocephalus > Cynocephalus volans. Next base: position 104,481,797 of record NC_084468.1, on the reverse strand, counting down.
TCCCCCATGAAGAAATGGCTGATTCTAGTTCTAGAGAAGGAAATGTACAAGGCGAGCTTTCTATAGCAGAAAGCGAGGAGGATATCACAGACTAATAGGGTCTAAAGAATGGAGGAGCAAACGTCATAAGCTTCTACTGGCCAAAATTGAACACTTTGAGCACCAATAAGGATTGAAATACATTAGATATGTTTAAGTCCAAGAGTTCAAAATAATAATAAAAACAAAACATCTTTGGTGAATGCATGAGAACCAAGTCATTTTTTAAAATGGTAAAGCAGGGGAAAATCAAGCATTTCTCCTGCTTTTCTCATATGAATTACACTCTAGGATAACTAAATGGTGTGGGGAAGTCTCTCTTTATTATATTTCAACTAATAAAGGAAAAAGGAATGTTACTTTTTAATGTCACTCTTTTGCAGCCCTGAAATTAATCCACTAGGCAAAGATCATTAATGATTGCTGATATCACCAAAAGAGAGGCAACCAGGCATTATATAACCACTGATAGAAGTGTACACAGCACTGTGTATGAAGTAACCATGGGAAAAAAAAAAATTGAATCTCAATCTAATTAAGCCTCTAGATCTCATTACAAGTATATGCAAATGAAGGGAACAGAAAAACATATTAAACATTACAAGAATGCAATCCACAAAATCTAGACTGTAGGAAACTTTGCAGGACAAACAATGCAGTTTATTCATCATCAACAGCAACAAAAAATTGCAAGGAAATTTTTAAAAAGAGAAAAGAGGAGAGCCTGTAGATTAAAAGAAATTTAAAAAGCGCAATATATGGACCTGTTTGATACTATGTTTTTCACAGTATCTGTTACTAACAGGTGCTTTAAATATCTCATGGATTATGCATTCAGATGGTTATGGTTTTCCTAACTGGTGAAGCTGAAATAACATATTGCCTTTTTTACTTAGTTACAGAAGATTACAAACTACCCCTGTTGAAATATAGTTTCTATTATTCATTATGACTTTATACTAATTTTACTGATGTTGAAAATTACCGATTTGATAGATTTTCTTACCTTCATTTAAAGTTGTTTTAAAGAGTGATGACTTTCAGTGACAAAACTCAGTCTGTTATTTATTTCAGATAGCAGAACTTGTAGCAACTGAATTTTTTGATCAAGGAGACAGAGAGAGAAAAGAACTCAACATAGAGCCCACCGTAAGTGTGAGACCATATTAGAAGGAATTACTCAAATGCTTTTTATTTTTTATTATAGACTCCTTTTTATGCTTCTATGGGATCTTTCCTTAGGAACACAATTTCTCATTTTATTTTTAAAAATTATTCTTATTAGAAGAATTATACATTTTCTTTACAGAAAGAAAAAGCAAATGAAAGAGGACAAAAAAGACTCTTGCAGTCATCATATTGTACCACTTTTTTTATAATTTTCTTTTCACATTTAAATATCATAAGATAATTTTCATTCTAACAGATGCCCTTCTATATATTATCCGTCATGATTACAGGAAATAGATGTAACCATAATTTTCCATTTCCTTTGATGTGATGATGTTTCCAGTGTTCACTATTACAAACAGCACTGTGATGTCATCTAGTTGCTAAACTTTTACATGCCGTTCTTCATTATCTTGTTAGGATAGATTTCCAGAATTGCTGTGTTGAAGACCACACAGAATTTAAAGATTTTTGATACATACGGACTTTTTACAGAGTATGGATCTTAATATAAGAAAAAGATTCTTCTCATACCACCTCTGTATTTTGGGATGAATTTTTCTAGGAAATGAAGCAAGAGGGTCTTCATGGGGAGCATAGGGGATGAAGCTCGGCTGTAATTGCTACCTGATCTTCCTAAGCTAACCCACTCTCATCTTTTTAGAGCCACTTTCATTGCATTCTTTAAATAAATGCAGATCTGTGTGTGTTTGTGTCTGTATTTTCAGGATCTAATGAACAGGGAGAAGAAAAACAAAATCCCAAGTATGCAAGTTGGGTTCATAGACGCCATCTGCTTGCAACTATATGAGGTATTTATATGAAAACTACTCTACTTGCTAAACTTAGACTGTGTTATGAATTAAAACCTAAACCTAATTTGTTGTTCTCTTTTTGTAAACTGAAGAATTAAAACTAGGCATATTTTTTGATTCTAAATCAAGAAACAAGAAATAAAATTATCATCAATATTTTTTGTTTTACTGATGAGCATGATGTTTGCATTGAACAAGGAACACATTTTATATTTACTATTTTTCAAAAACTTTAATTCATTCAATGTATAAATACCTATTGAGTGCCTACTATGAGCTAAGTTCCAACAAATTAATTTGGGAGATGTTAAGAAGAATCATATGCCAATGCTACCCTACAGGAAGAATACTGTGCATACTCTATATTAGCATGCTCTTATTTGAGTCTAAATTTTAGCCTAAGTGAGGAAAAATAATTATTCAACTTTTTCTCCCTGTCATAATGTGCCTTTAATATTGTCAAGAAAAATTTTATAAGGATTAAAAGGAAGTGACTAGAAGAATATTATGGGCTCCCATTTTCATACATCTGCTGGCTTGGCTTTTTTTTTTTTTTTAACAATTGATTGTACATATCTGTGGGGTACCATGTTGAATATCAATACCTGTGTGCATTATGTGATGCTCAAATCAGGATAATTAGTATGTTGAACATTATACATTGTAATCATTTTTCGTGGCCCTTTCTCAATTTCTTGCTAACCACGCCCCATCTTCCCACCTCTGGGAAGTTCTGTTACCTCCTTTTGAAATTTCAATAAATTATTGTGCTTGTTGTATCTTTCTTTTTTTTCTTAAATGTATTTGTTTATTTTTTAACTCCCACTTATGAGTGAAAACTTGGTATTTCTCTTTCTGTGCCTGGCTTATTTCATTTAACTCCCAGTTCATCCATGTTTCTGCAAATGGCAAAATTTTATTCTTTTTTATGGCAGAATACTATTCCATTATGTACACATATCACATTTTTTTATCTGGTCATCCATCAATGGACATTTAGGTTGGTTCCAGCTTTTGGCTATTGTAAATAGAACTGTGATAAACATGGGAGTACAGGTGTCCCTTCGACATTATGATTTCCATTCCCTTGGGTATATACCCAGCAGTGGAATTGCTGGATCATATGGCAGTTCTAGCTATAGTTGTTTGAGGAAACTCCATACTGTTTTACATAATGGCTGCACTAATTTACAGTCACATCTACAGTGTAGGAGGGTACTCCTTTCTCTGCATCCTTGCCAGCATTTGTCATTCTCTGTCTTTTTGATAATGGCCAGTCTGACTGGGGTGAGATAATATCTCAACATGCTTTTGATTTGCCTTTCCCTGATGATTAGTGATGCTGAGCATTTTTTCATGTGTCTGTTGGCCGTTTGTGTATTTCCCTTTGAGAAATACCTATACACCTCCTTTGCCCAATTTTTACTCAGGTTACTTGTTTTTTTACTGTTAACTTGTTTGAGTTCATTGTATATTCTGGATATTAACTGCTTGTCAGATGCATAGTTTGCAGATGTTTTCTCCATTTTGTAGGCTGTTTTTTCCCCTTTGTTGTTTCCTTTTTAGTTTGATATAATCTGATTTGTTTATTTTTTCTTTCATTGCTTGTCCTTTTGGGATCTTATTCGTAAAGTCTTTACCCAGTCCTACTTCCTGAATTGTTTCCCCTGTATTTTCTTTTAGGAGATTTATAGTTTTAAGTCTTGTATTTACATCTTCAATACATTTTGAGTTCATTTTGGTATATGGGGAGAGGTATGGGTATAATTTCATTCTTCTACATATGGATGTCCAGTTTTCCCAGCACCATTTCTTAAAGAGCCAGTCTTTTCCCCAATGTATGTTCTTGTTGCTTTTATCAAAGATCAGCTGACTTTAAGTATGTGGGTTGATTTCTGGGTTCTCTATTCTGTTCCATTGTTCCAGGTGTCTGTTTTTATGCCAATACCATGCTGTTTTGGTTACTAAAGCTTTGTAATATTATTTGAAGTCAGGTAGTGTTATGCCTCCAGCTTTAATTTTTTTTTTTGGCTGAGGATTGCTTTGACTATTCGGGGTCTTTTGTTATTCCATGTGAATGTTAGGATCGTTTTTTCAATTTCTGTGAAAAAAGTTATTGGTATGTAGGTGGGGATTGCATTGAATCTGTAGGCCACTTTGGGTAGTATGGACATTTTCACAATTTAATTCTTCCAGTTCAAGAGCATGGAATGTCTTTCCATCTTTTTGTGTCCTCTAAATTTCTTTCAGCAGTGATTTGTAGCTCTCATTGTAGAGATATTTCACTTCCTTGGTTAAATTGATTTCTAGGTATTTTATTTTTTGGTGACTATTGTAAATGCACTTTCTTAATTTCTTTTTGTGCTATTTTGTTTTTGGAGTATAAGAATGCTATTGATTTTTGCATGTTGATTTTGTATCCTGCAACTTCACTGAAATCATTTATCAGCTCAAAGAGTTTTTTTGTAGAGTCTTCATGTTTTTCTATATATAAGACATGTCATCTGCAAACAGGGACAGTTTGACTTTGTCTTTCCCAGTCTGTTTGCTCTTTATTTCTTTCTTTTGCTTGATTATGCTGGCTAGTACTTCCAATACTTGTTAAACAGGAATGGTGAGAATGGGCATCCTTGTCTTCGTGTTCCATTCAGGATGATATTGGTGGTGGGTTTGTCATATATGGCTTTTATTGTGTTGAGATACTTCCTTCTATACCTAATTTTCTGAGAATCTTTATCATGAAGGGATGTTGAATTTTGTCTAATGATTTTTCTATGTCTATTGAGATAATCATATGGTTTTGCCCTTGTTGATGTGGTTTATTGACTTGCATATGTTGAATCATCCTTGCATTCCTGGGATAAATCCAATTTCATCATGGTGTATAATTTTTTGGATGTTTTGCTGTATTCCATTTGCCAGTATTTTGTTGAGGATTTTTGTGTCTGTGTCCAGCAGAGATATTGTTATTTAGTTTTCTTTTTTTCTGGTATCTCTGTCTGGTTTTCATGTCAGGGTGATGCTGGCCTCATAGAATGAGTTTGGGAGAATGGCCTCTGTTTCAATTTTTTGGAATAGTTTGAAGAGAATTCGTATTCATTCCTCTTTAAAGGTTTGGTATAATTCAGCAGTAAAGCCATCTAGTCCTGAGCTTTTCTTTGTTGGGAGACTGCTGCTTACTGCTTCTGTCTTGTTGCTTGTTATTAGTCTGTTCAGGTTTTCTATTTCTTCTCAGTTCAGTTTTGGTAGTTTGTATGTGTGCAGAAATTTATCCATTTCTCCAGGTTTTCAAATTTGTCGGCATGTAGTTGTTTATAATAGTTTCTAATGATCTTTTTTATAACTGTGGAATCAATTGTAATGTCTCCTTTTTCATTTCTATTTTTTTTTTTGCATGTTATTGTAGTTAGCCTAGCTAAATGGTTTGTCTATTTTGCTTATCTCCTCAAAGAAAGAACTTTTTATTTCATTGATCTTTTGTATCATTTTTGGGGTCTCTATTTGACTTAGTTCTGCTCTGATCTTAATTATTTCTCTCTGTCTACTAATTTTAGGATTGGAATGTCCTTATTTTTCTAGTTCTTTGATGTGTAGCATTAGGTTATTTGAAATCTTTCTATTCTTTTGTTGTAAACGTTTATTGCAATAAAATTCTCTCTTAGTACCGCTTTTGCAGTATCCCACAGGTTTTGATATGGTGTCCTTTATTTTCATATGTTTCAAGGAATTTCTTGATTCCCTGTTTAATTTTTTCTTTGACCTATAGGTCATTCAGGAGCACGTTGTTTAATTTCCATGTGTTTGTGTACTTTGCAGAGTTTCACTTGTTATTGATTTCTTGTTTTAATCTGGTGTGGTCTGAAAAGATACTTGAAATGATATGCATTTTTTAAAATTTGTTGAGACTTGATTTGTGACCTAATATGTGGTCTGTCCAGGGGAATGTTCCATGTGCTGATGAGAAGAATGTGTATTCTGAAGTTGTTGCATGAAAAGTTCTGTAGATATCTGCCAAGTCCAGTTGGTCTAAAGTGTAGTTTAAATCCTGTGTTTCTCTGTTGTGTTGTTGCTTAGATGATTGTCCAGTACTGAGAGATGGGTGTTCAGGTCCCCAAATGTTATCATATTGGGGTGTCTTTCTCTTTAGGTCTAATAATGTTTGCTTTATATATCTGGGTGCTCCAGTGTTGGGTGCATATATATATTTGTGATTGTTATGTCTTCTTGCTGGGAGATTACTTTATCATTATATCATGGTATTCTTCTCTCTTTATGTTTTTTTGGTTTAAAGTCTACTTTATCTGATATAAGAATAGCTACTCTTGTTTGTTTGGGGTTTTCATTTGCATGGCATATCTTTTTCCATCCTTTCACTATTATTAGTGTGTATCTTAACAATTGAGGTGAGTCTTTTGTAGACAGCATATAGATGGGTGTAGCTGTTTAATCCAGTCAGTCAATCTGTGTCTTTTGAGTGGGGAATTTAACCCATTTACATTTAGGGTTGTTATTGAAAGGTATTTTCTTACTCCTGGCATTTTATCAATTTTCGTTTGGATGTTTTAAATATCTTTTGTTACTTTCTTCCCTTTTGTCTTTTTTCTTTTATTTGTCTTTCCCTTTTATTCTTGTCTTTGGTGTTTGTTGGTTTTTTTTGAGGAGGTAAGATATAGTTTTATTTCTCTTTCTCATTTGTATTTTTTTTCTACTAGTGTGTTTTGTTCTTTCTTGTATATTCATGGTAGTGATTATTGTTGTTTTGGATTCCAGATTCAGGACTCCCATGAGGACCTTTTATAGGGCTGGTCGTGTGATGGTGAACACACATAATTTTGTTTATGTTTCTGGGAAATACAGTGTTTCTCCCTCATTTCTGAAGGATAACCTTGCTGGGTATAGTTTTCGTGGCAGGCAGTTTTTTTTCTTTTAGTATTTTGGATATATTATTGCATTCTCTTCAGTCCCTTGAGAAGTCTGCTGTTAGCCTGATGGGGACTCCCTTATGGGTGACTTGACACTTTTTCTTGCTGTTTTTAAGATTCTCTCTTTATCTTTGAGCTTTGCCAGTCTGACTATAGTGTTTCTCAAAGAGGACCTTTTTAGACTGAATCTGTTTGGAGATTTTTGAGCCTCCTGGATTTGAAGGTCTGTGTCTCTCCCTATACCCGGGAAGTTTTCTGCTATTATTTTATTGAATATGTTTTCAATTCCTTTTCCTTTCTCCTCCCCTCTGGAACACCCATGATTCACATGTTGTGTGCTTAAAGTTGTCTGCTAGCTCTCTTAGGTTTTCATTTTTTATTATTCTTTTTTTGTTTTTTGTTTTTGTTTTTGTCCACCTTTATTTCAAAAAGACTGTCTTCCCAAAATCAGAAATTATTTCTTCTGCTTGCTCTAGCCTACTGCTTACACTCTTAGTCTTTTTTATTTTATTTCATCAAATGAATCCTTCAGCTCCAGAAGTTCTGCTACATTCTTTTTTAATGTATTAATCTCTTTATAATGTCTTCCTTCAGACCCTGGATATTTTTTCTCATTTCATTGTGTTATCTGAGTCTTCATGTATCTCATTGAGTTTATTTAAAGATTGTTACTTTTCAGTAATTTCAAGGGTTTCCTGCTCTATGTGGTGTGGTACTCCAGAATTATTGTATTCCTTTAATGGTGTCATATTTATTTTTTATGTTTTGGGGTTTTGTTTTTGGTTTTGGTTTTTGTATTTCTAGTATCTCTATGTTGATGTCTGGTCATCTGGTAGATCAGTTGGTGCTTCTATTAGTCTGGTGTAGGCTTTGAGAACTTCCCCTCCCATAGACTTTTTGTTGTTGTTGAGTAGGGGTTTTAGTTTTGGTTCCAGGTAGATGTGGTAATGTAGTCTCCATGTGGGTAGTTCAGCCATATTCATTGTTGGAATTGCATGTGAGTGCCTCTGTGGCCTAGTCACTGGGGTGCTTAGTGATTCCTTGCTGAGGTTAGTGACACTATGTAGGTTCATCGAGGATGTGGGTGAGCTCTCATGTTCTTAGGAGAAACACCTGGGTGCCCTGTCACTCTTTGGCTGGGGTAGGTGACCCTGGGCGAGCTTCTTGGCACACCAGCTAGTGTCCTGTGACCCTGATATGTGTACTCTGGTATATTGGTACTCCTCAGTTTGAATGGGTGAACCTGGGTGGGTTTTCTCTTTCCTCTTTCCTTCAGGCAGGGGCTCCTCCTGGGACCTTTTTTCTCCCAATTGGGGGATGGGTTGGTAGTTATTGGGAATTTTCTTCCTTACTCTATTTGGGTATCCTGGGTTTCTGTGCTCTCGATTGGTCCTGCTTGTGTCTGTCCCTGGCTCAAGGCAGTCTTGTGGATTGCGCACATATGTCTCACCCCCAGGTGTGCTACCATGTGTGGCAGTATAATTGCCCCTTCAGTTGTGCCACTGAGTCACAGGTGTGTGCTCACTCCTCTTTCCCCAGGCTTCACTGGTGTCTCTCCTGTCGATGCCATCACATGGTCAGTGGGCCACCTATAAGGCAGTGGTGGCTGCTGCTAGGGTAGCAAGCCGCCTTTGTGGCAGCAGTTGCTATGACGCTGGCTGTGGTGAAACACCTGTGTGGCACCAGTTTCTGTGGCAGTGGTGGGGGTACTGTTGCTGTTGGTTGGGTGGGCAAAGGCCTCCTGTGGGCGGCAAGGTCCCCAGGCATGCTGCTGCCATCAGTCTGGTGGGCAGAGTTGCTTCCCACAGTCAGCAACATCCCCTGGGGTGCTGCTTTCATTAGTTGGGCGAGCAGGGGTGCTTACCTGTTTATTTTTTTTAAATAGATTCTGCCTCAAACATCCAATTTACTAGTTTAGATGTTTATGACCCAAGTACAGAAAATAAATGTAGTTTGGTTTTAAAAGTTTAAAACAGGAAACTATTTAAGGAGTTATCATAAAATGTCATACCAGGAAAAAACCCTAGAAATTTTCTAATCTGTACATTTCACAGATTCAGTAATTGAATTTGTAAAGTTCATCATTCAGGGAGATAGACTATTTGCCTCAAATAGGTAGTTAGTGGGAGAACTGCATCTAGAGTCCAGTTCTCATCCCTAATCTGGGGTTCTAGTCACCAAAAGAATTTAATAAAGAAGTTGTGGCTGATGAGGAAAGGACAGGAGAGACACCAAAAGGAACACAGAGGAAAAAAGAAAGTCAGGTGTTATGCCCCTGCACCACTGTCTCCATCCTTTTCAGCATTCTACTTGTTTACTCCTGTGTTTACAAGTTCTTCCTCAGATGTATGTTCAGAGCATTATTTCAAACACCCTTGAACATCTCGTTCTTTCAATAACAGATGTCTTTCTTATTGATTGGATTAAGAGTTTTTCAGTTGAAAATAGTAATGGCTCTTTTGATTTTTTCCCCATCTCTGTAAATATACTCAAAATAGTAAGCAGAATACATTATAGATTTTATACTTCTACATTTCATGTATATGTAAGGATTCATTTTATTTTAGTCTGCTATTGAAAACTCTGTGCTATTTATTGATATGTATTTTTACTGTTATTTATTACTGAAGTAGTATGTTCTCATTATAGAAAAATTAGAGAATACTGAGAGGCAAAAAGGAAGATAAAACCACTTATAATCCCACAACCCAGAGATAACTACTGTTATCATATTAGTGTACAGCTGACCAGTGAACAACATGAAGGTTTCCTGTGCAGTCGAAAATTCATGTATAACTTTTTACTCCTAGCCTACTGTTGGCCAGAAGCGTTACCAATAACATCAACAATCAATTAACACATATTTTGTATTTATATGTATTATACATGGTATTCTTACAATGAAGTAAGCTAGAGAAGAGAAAATGATATTAAGAAAATCATAAGGAAGAGAAAATACATTTTAAAAACATTTTAATATATTGAAAAAAACCCAGTTATAGGTGGACCAGTGTAGTTCAAACCCATGTTTTCAAGGGTCAACCGTATATCTTTATGAAATTTTTATATTCTTTTCATTTAACAAAAATTGCTTTTTGCAATCCATAATATATCATAAACTTTCTTTCAGTGTCAAATGTGCTTCTGTGTGACATTTTTAATGGCCACAAAATAACACAATATGCCTAACCCTGTTGTTAGGTATTTAAGTCATTTTCAATGTTTCTCTATTATGAAGAAATCTGCAATGAGCATTTTTATAGCTAAATATTATGGCAATATAGTTGGTAAACAATGCCACAATGAATTATAAATTAATCTGTTATAAAAATCTGTTTAAAAATTGATATGATAAAGTATGTAATATATAAATAGATATAAAATAGATATGATAAAATATGTAAAATGTGATAAAAATCTGTTTAAGTACATTGTATATAACCATTCTATAGAAAAATGCAAAAGCTAAGCAGCTCCTAATGGAGTTATACTTAGGGAGAGCCATCTGCACTACCTAAAAATATACTGTTTCCCTAAAAAGTGATTCTACACAGATCTGTCTCCATAGTTCGTTGATGTTATTTTGTAATGTGTGTGTTCGCTCTGTCTCTCAGCATGTACTCCTTATCTGTATAACTTAAGGAGAATTGTTTGTAAATGATCTATGTGTTCACATAGCTTGTGAAAACCCCAACAGCAGGTTTGCTCATGAAATGAGTGTGGGATGTGGTCTTTTGTGGCCAGCCTGTGAGAGAGGGCTTATTTCCTGACTTCCTTCTAGTTGTTTGCTTTATTTTTCTTTCCTTAGGCCTTGACCCATGTATCAGAGGACTGTCTTCCTTTGCTGGATGGCTGCAGAAAGAATAGGCAAAAATGGCAGGCCCTTGCAGAACAGCAGGAGAAGATGCTGATTAATGGGGAAAGCAGCCAGGCCAAGCGGAACTGAGTGGCCTATTTCATGCAGAGCTGAAGTCTGCCAAGATGGTGTATTCTGCAGTATGCGTAGTTTTGCTGTACACTGTACAGATGTGGTGTATACTTTGCCACTGCTGCATTTTTATTTTTGCACAACTTTTGAGAGCATAATAACATGATGTTTTTAGAGGACTATTACAAATTCTGTTTATTTGTTTTATGCCACTGACCTGATACAATCAACACCCTCTCTTAGCACACTGATAAGAGCACTCTTTGTGATATTTTGTGTACTGCAGAGAATAAGTGGCATTCTTGCACTGAGGTTGTTTTTTGCCTGGGGATTTTAAATAATTGGTTTTGTATTTTCTGAATTACCATGCTTTGAGGAATCTTTCCTTTCTCAAAAGTAGGATAGGAGCAAATTGAATATCATCTGTGACATTTAAAGCCTTCATAGGATAGAGAAAAAATATTGGCTGAGTGGATTTTAAGGAGAAAAAGTGTATTTGTCAACAACATCTTAAAAAGATAAGGTACTTTGAAACAAATGGAAAATACTATGAGGCAATACTGTAAAGAAAACATTACAAGTATTTTATTTGCTGTTTTTATGAGAACAGGCAGGAGAGAACTTTCTCATTTCAGTGCAGTACATTTATCCAAAGGCTATCCATGAAATCACTTCAATCTAACCTATCTGATATAAAGCAAGGGAAACCTTTGGAGAAGATCCAGTCACTGATTTTGTTGGAAAGGTCAGTGTAATCCAGAAATAGAATGTCCATGGATATCTATGAGCAGAGAAATGTTCTGTTGGAATAGATCCTTCAGAGTCAATGTTTTGAATATTGAACTTCCTTTTAAAAATAATTTTCTCATCTTTTACCTCCTTACCAACCACAGTTTGTAAGTCAACAGCTTAAATCTCAACAGGAAAGTGAGAAAAAAGTGATAGTTAGACCATTTACCTGAAGTGTGATATGACTATAGATAGGAGAGTAAAAAATGAATCTTTTCCTCTGTCAAGTGAAATATAGAGAAAAGTTTTAATTATATAAACAGCAAAAGGCTATCCCCAATATTGGGGTCAAAAATGAATTTGAGGGATCAATAAGGTAAGAAACCTTATGCCTGAATAAATAGCAGCATTGCAATTAAGAAACTGCCAGATTTTGGTTTATAGAACAGGTCAACCCACAGTCACCAAAGTTTGGGTGTGTACCCTAAACACTGGCCCTTAGCTTGTAGTCGGTGGTATTTCCTTTCCATAGCTTTTAGTACAGTTAACATTTTCTTGGAATTTGAGCCCACTGTAATTGGCATTGTAATATGTGCCCCTAAATACACATTTATTCAGCACTGGAGAAGTAGATAATGAATTGAGCAACTGGTTTAGGAAAGGAAGATCTGTTCCAAATATCCAGAAAGGTTTAGGTTTGGGGAGAGTAGGAAGACAGAGATTTGTTTGATTTGTTAACTTGCACATACCCCCTCCTCCAAAAAAGGTGTTTGATCTCAGTTTCTATCACTAATTTGGATAGAAAATCTCTTGGGAATATAGTATTCTCAAAGACCTTTCACTAAAAACTTGTTTTCCATTTATGTCCTTTTTCACCTAAACTTTGCCTAAAATTCAACATGTTCATTAAGTTTTTAAAATTCTGATTGTGTATATACTTGTATATTTTGACATAATGTGGCTTTATTCTTAACATTCAGGTGAAAAAAGCAAAACAAATTGTATTGCCATTACTTTGTATTGGTAAAAGCTAAATTAGCAAGTATCAACTGTTTAATGCTGTATGTATTATTATAATATTTGTATTTCCAGAATATTATTTTATTTTTATGTCATTCAGATGAAATCTATAAGGATGCCTCTTGGTGGCACTGGTGTATAAATTACACAGGCTGTCACTAAAATAATAGGTTTATCTATATCCTGGTACACACCTATGCATGCATACATAATTCCTTAGTATAGAAAAACTGTTGAAAGAACAGCAGTCTTTAATATACCTATCTCTTTATCACACACATTGTGATTTAGCACTTATGCTAAAATATGTAGTCGTATAATTTAGTAGTTTAGACCCCTCTAATATATGTCACTGAGAATTTGTTTAAAGACATGGTAGATTGTGCGTGGAGGATGTGTTATGTGTGACATTTTAACAAACAAGAAGATATATTTAGATTATAAGTTGTTTGTTTGGTTTGCTTTTAGATAATGGTTTATTTACTTTACTAGTTAAGACATTAAATGAAGTTGGGCAGTGCCGTGCCTATTTTATTTTATTGTTGGATGTTTTAGTTCATACAGAAGATTACTTCTTGAGGACTGGTTAACTGGTTCAAATAGTTTTTAATTTTTAGGAAATTTTAATCCATGTATCATTCCATACATGGGTTAATATCTGTGGTACATGGGCACAAATCAAAGTTTTTGTTGTTATGTGAATATTTCCTTTCCAGGATCTTCTCAAGTTGAAAAAAAATACATATGGTCCTCCCTTACGTTACCCAGTATTTATATTACGTATAACTACCAAGAAGCAGTTCTTGTTATAGTTTATTTACTTACAGAGAAGTAATATGATACCATTTAATTTCAATTCTCAGCCAGAAAATTCCCCACTATTTTACTAAATTTTTAAAAGTTGTCTGTAAAATTACGTGGCCTTATATTTTTCAGAGGATTGGCCCTTGCCAATCAAAGTCCTGTGTGAACTTGCATAAGTCACTTAACCTGTGTGTGCCTGAACAAGTTGTGCTTTTAAAGGAGTTATGTTTGGGCACAGCCTTTGTCTTCAAGGAAAAAGTCACAAAAGGCAGCTACTTTGTAAGCCCTAATGGGCCCTGGAGACCACTGTCAGAAATGGGATATTGAGCAGGTAACCTAATCTCATGTGTCATTTCTTATGTTGATTTTCCAAGACTGAAAAAACAAAGGCAATTCATTTATTTAGCTTCTTATGCAGTGTGACTAATGAGTGTGAGATTTAGAGTTCTTTGAGTACTCTGCCTCAACATACAAACCCTGGGTGATAATGTTGTCACCACTAATCCCTTAACTCTTAATTATGAGGAATAGTTTCCTTTAACAGGAATATTGGAGACAAGAAAGTGTAAGAAAATATACTGAAAATATTAGATTCTTGGAGGTCACTCATATATTCCTGCCTAGCATTGAAGTGCCTTTATTTTCAGCATAGAGCACAAATATTTAACCTGCTTCAATTTGATTTTCAATTTCTATGTGTTTTTCACCAGATCGTACTCCTAAAATTTAATAGGCCATCACAAGCAGTGCTGTCTTTTGTTGTGGTGGTGGTTTACAAGATTGATTTAAGATGGGGTGGGGGGGGAGTAATTGCCCTCTTCTCCTGTAACAATTACAGTTCAAATACGATAGGACAATCAAGTCCCTGCCACATTAGGTAGTGTGCTCAGCTGTGGAGACAGAGCAGTGATCACAGTCTATGCAGGAGGTGCTGAATAAGACACTTAACAGCTTCTGATCCTGCCAATTTAACATGAAAACGTGAAAATGTTTGGGTACATTATATCACTTTCATTTTCATCTATAACATATGTATTATGTACCTTCTTTACCTGAAACTCATTAAGAATCTATCAGTGAACATCCTGTCTTCTTGCAAGTAGGAATCACTTAAACTGTTGATAGCTTAAAGAATACCTCGTGTAAGGAGTCTCATATTCTACTATATAGATTATTTTTCCATACGTAGCCAGGTAGAGGTTTCTCAGAGTTTTCTTGGACTACTAAATTGTGCAGTTTGGGACCCCTTCTGCTCTACCACAGGGAGCGAAGAAGAAAGTATTAAAAGTTCACTCTACCCTTCTGTATACTTATCAAAAGCCTGTGTAAACATGTCTTAATGAATGTTGTTGAAAGCAATGTAAATAGTTGAAAATATAAATTTCTATTACAGTTTAAGAAAAGAAAACCCTAAGAATCATCACTAGACACTGTTAATATCTATTTGTATTCTTATACCTTTTCAATATATTTGAACAAATATATAGTTTCTGGCACTATTTTTATACTAGGATAAAGGAGTTACTATGTATATTATGTTTAGCTTTTAAGTCATTTAAAATAATTGTGAATGTTGATTCCTTTTCTTTCCTCTCCTCCACCACGAAAAACATTTTAGGTTACTTTTCTATGACATCACTTTAAAGGAACACTTATCCACTTATGGTCCCTGTAAAGTCATGAGATGGTCAGGGTGGTTTTCCATTATGCAAACTCTTCACCTGTCAGTTGTTTCCTCATTTTGCCGTGCTTTGTAAAAATAAAAAGAATGAACAAGAAGGTATGAATATTGTGTACTTATTAAGGGACTTTGAATTTTAAGGGTGGGAAACTAATAGGGGACTTTGTTTTTTAGGCAGGGAGAATGGCCCAATAGTTTGAGAGACATTAATCAAGGAAACTTATGGTTAGCTGAAGAAAAATTTGGTTTAATAAAATCATTCCCTTAGCCTAGTCTCCACTCAATAATAGCCTTCCCTTTATTAATATCCTTTGTTACTAATTTGAGGGCAACGTTTTCCATCCACATTCTCACTTCAAGTCCATAACTCTGTAGAGGGTGATTCTTACTGGCTTAGGAGTTAAATACTTGCCAAATGGCATGAGCTGGATTTGAGCCCAGATCTGTCTAGTTTCAAAGCACGTGTTTATTTTACTTAGTTCTCTTTTTTAATTTTTAATTTTAAAGGCCTCAAATCCATTCTACTGGGGCAGAATAACTGTGCCTAGTCCACAAACCTAAAGCAAAAGTATAAGCTCATCTAAGACAATATTCTAGACTTTTTGACCACTGGAGAGCACCAGAGTTTGAGTTGTATTTAATGAATTACTCCTTAGTGGCCATAAAGAACAAATAACAACTGCTTTTTAAAAGATTTTTGGTAGCTAAAGAAAAATAAATGGAAAAAAATCAATAGTGAATTTAATGTAAAATAAAAAGTAGGGAAAACATGAACTACTTTATGGGTTTTTTGTTTGTTTTTTTAAGACTTGCTTACTGCCCTTTATCCAATGATCATGTATGTCCTCAAGATTTTCTCTAAACAAACAAGTAATCATTTCCAGTCTCTCTGATTCTCAATATTCCATTCATGAAAACATCAATCCTTCCTGTAATTAAGCTGTGCTACCTTCTCAGCAAATAGGGATTTGTATATTTGACATATGGAACTATATGTCAGAATATTATTTTCTATTCTTAAGGCACATAACATTAACAGAAACACGTTGAACTTACAGAGAATATTCTCTATATTTTAAGCTATATTCAGACTACAGCTTAGGGAAAAAATAATGCTCCCAGTTTATAAACCATTTGTTCAAAATAAAAATCCGCCAAGAGTTTCTTCTGTATTATCTACAATTGCTTAAGCAAGACCTTGAAAGATTAGCTCCATTATCAGTCCTCCTCCTCCTCATATATCATATCTTTGGAGAACACTTAACTGCAAAAGGCCAGAATGATGAGATTACAACCTCACAGTTGGGACAAAGACAAATTGGATGTGGCATGTCACAGGCTGAGAGGGGCAAAGAGAGAGCTGACATTTTATGTTACAAATACTGCTTACTGGCAATTCACCAAATTGTTCCCAGGATCTAGGAGTAGAGGGCAAAGATGCTTTTTCTGATTTATCTAAATATGTCCTGATGGGCTCGATCAACATCCAGGAACAATTTGGGAAGGTAAAGACGCCTATCAGCCAGCACCCAAGAGGTCTGATGTTCACCATTTACTACCAGGACCAAGGTATCAGTCCAGCTTAGAAAGGAGCCCTGGGGAAGACTATGGGGGGAAAAACAATCCTTGAGGAAAAGCAGTCTTTCCAAGTTTATTATAGAAAGTAAGCATTTCCAAAGAGACTAAGGAGAGAAGGTGAGGTTAGTTGTGATTTCATCAGAGGCCAAAATCCAGGTTAGCACTGGTTCCCCACTCAGCCCTATAGGCCTTCCTTGCTGTTCTAGTTTGGAGCCTCTTCAAAGCCTGGGGTAAACTCCAGATGAGAATGGGACTATTAAACTCTGGGGAAAGAGTGCTGTACCCTGGTCAGGGAACAGATCCTCATGGCCATCCTGCCACAGGGCTGCAAAGCATCTTTTTACCCTGAGCTGTGCACCTAAGTCTCCAAGAGCTATGTGAAGCCTGTGTCCTCAGCAGAATTGGCAGGTGATTTTATGCCTAAAGAGGCCTTTTCTCTAATGTTACTGAGGATAATTCTCTACATTACAGAAAGGTCTTTCAGCAGATGAAAGGAAAGGAGGCAAACATTATTGAGCAGTAACTATGTGCCATGCTCTTTCCATACATTAACTCATTTTATCCCCACAACCTCATTAGATAGATGATTTTATCCTGTTTTTCAGGCATAAAAACAAGTCAGATAAAGTTAGGTTACTTACTTCAAGTCACATAGTTTATAAGTGGCATAACTAGGATGTGAACTTGGGTCTGGCTGCAAAGTCCATGTTTCCTCATCACTGCTATCACAGCAGAAAGGGCCCACTGGGCTAATCGAACGTGTCTCTGAGAGAAGGGTCACTTCAAGTCTGCTGTGGGGTGTCACCCACATATCAATGGGAATTAGAGTGTAGATATCTTCCATGCCATCTTTCTTGGCCTGCAAATATATGTCCTAATTATGCTGTCCTGAGAGAGAATCGGGTTGCACTACCACCACATAAGAGGTTAGACAGGTCAAAGACAACTGAGTCAGGAGTTTTTCTCATGGATGATTTATGCTGTCTATTCTTCTTTCTCCATCCAAACCTCCTTTCTCCAATGTTTTTTATCTCTAACATGAGGTGGGGAAAGGGGGCTAAGGTGAGCATTTTATTGCAAAGGTAATCAAAGAGCACTTGCTGCAGTCTGCTTGTTTCATCATCTCTCTAAATGCTCTTTTATTTGCACTGAACAAGCCTGATTTATAACAGTCATAACCATCAATGATACTTCAGCCAGTGAATCATTCATTTGTGATGGCCTAAGTCAGAATAATTTTCTGTGAAGTTTGTTTTACCATTTTCAAGGTGGCTAAACTAACCCCTTATAGAAACAACCCTTTCTTCTTAGAACATAAATCTATTATTCCCCATTGGAGATTTATTTAACTAATACAGAATACCTCACTTTGTACTTACTACATACAATTATATCCTTCCTTTTGTAAGCTATTTGCCAGGGCAATTCCATGACAGAATTCAGTCCTACAGGGCAAAGTTCCTAGGCAGCACTAACCCAGGGTATCGCTTGCCAGGGCAGAGCAAGCAATTTGGAATGGAGTAGGAGGAGAGCATTTGTAGGCAGCCCAGGGTGTTCTGATTTAGCCTAGAGGTAGAATCACTCCCCCTTATCTTTGTAGGAGCTGATTTTACTATGGCTATTTCTCCTTTAGAAATTTCTCCTAAGGGGCTGAGCCTGTGGCGCACTCGGGAGAGTGCAGCGCTGGGAGCGCAGCAACGCTCCAGCCGCGGGTTTGAATCCTATATAGGAATGGCCGGTGCACTCACTGGCTGAGTGCAGGTCACGAAAAAGACAAAAAAAAAAAAAAAAAAGAAATTTCTCCTAAGAAAATAAAGATGTGCATCAAATATCTGTACAATATTATAATAATGGCAGTTTCAAACAGTATAAATATCCATCCCTTAGAGGACTAATTAAATAAATTCTGATACATTCCTATAAAAGAATACCATGCAGAGATTTTAAAAAATCATGTAGAAATAGTGTATTGAAATAGTGTATTGAAATCATGTTGAAATTAGTATATTGGTAGGTGGAGGAAAAAACATTATAAACCCTATAGATGGGATTATTTTAATTTAAAAATAAAGAAGGTGATTGAATAGACATTAAGTTGCTAATAATGACTGAATGGAGAAAAAAAAATTGTGTGATTTTGTTGTAATTGTTTTTACTTTACTATATATTCTGATTTTTTTGAGGAAAGCCTATATTGATTTTGCAATCAACAGAGGAAGAAAACACAATAAAAGTTTTTAGGAAAAAATTCCACAAAACCCCAGGAGCTTTCCATTCTCAAAGTCCCCATCTGAACCAAGAGGCAAAAGTAGCTCCTTGCATGTAAATTGTCATGGTAGTCTTGCTTCTCTCCACATCGCAATTTCTGTGCCCCTCTTTTATGGTCTGTGTCCCTCTGTAAAAGTTCCCAAGAGGAAACCCTGAATTGGTCCTTGAGTTGCACTATCCAATAAAGAATGCCCTAACTTCATAGGGACTCCTCATGTACAGTTTGGTTACTACTACTATGGCTTCCTCCCTCCTGAAAGTGAGTCACTCATCAATGAACTCCTGCAGAGTTAATTCAACAAAAAGATTAAGAAGTTTTGAAACATGTCTGTGGATGGACTAGACTTCTATGACACACTGACCATAACCAAGTCTATGGGAGTCACTGGTGAAAAAAGACTTTCCTGTTTCCCCTGGCCTAACCAAGACTCTCAAAGTGAAGGTGTTTTCTGAGAGAAATAAAATTCCCATTTGGTTACATACTGTGAGGCTTTGTTTTGTAATCAGAAATAATTAGGCATATACTAATGATAACCCTCTGAGATATGCATTATTGTGCTTTCTTTAAACATGATAAAACTGAAGCCCAAAGAGGTTAAAGTATCTTGCCCTAGGTCATTCAATTAACTAGAAAATTTTGACTACAATTTGAACAAGATGCTTTCTCCAACTCTTCTCTCTTAAACACTACATGTTATAACACAATAAGGTTTAATTAACAATAAATCTAAAAAGGAAAAAATTTCTTCCCTCATCCATCCATGTCAGAAGCAAGGCTTAATTATCATAGGCTTATTCTAAAGAATAGCAAGAATGAAATTTGTAGAAAAAGCTATAAATTAATACAATAGTGTTCATCTTGCTAATGAAGGAGAAAGAAGTATTTGTACAAAAACTGCCTGAATACAATTTTTTGCATGTGTAGGCAAATGTAGGCAGATTAAATGTAAGGAAATAGGAAATAATTTCTCAGTCTGTAC
Organism: Cynocephalus volans; assembly: GCF_027409185.1. Lineage (NCBI taxonomy): Eukaryota > Metazoa > Chordata > Mammalia > Dermoptera > Cynocephalidae > Cynocephalus > Cynocephalus volans. Next base: position 104,461,863 of record NC_084468.1, on the reverse strand, counting down.
ATGCATCTTGGTAGAGCTAGGGTATTATGGAATAGGGATGTAACCAGTTTATGTTAGGAAAGACAGTCCTTATCTAGACTGTTGGAGTTTTAGTCTGGGGCAAACCTAAGAGTATAAGGAATCCTCCACAGTAACTCCTTAGGGATTCCTGAATGTTCTTATATACGCAGTCAGCCTTTCTGTAATGAGATAAATATTACTAGTAACATGCAAAAATCCTAACCTGAATCCACAAACCTCTCAAGCCATCTGAGGGGTCTTGCATAGGATTAGAGACTCAAGAAGAAGTGTCTGGAGGAGGATATACTTAAAGAGGAAGACTTACAGAGATTATTTCATGTTTGTTGATAAACTAGGATGATGACAGAATATTTGTAATAAAAAAGAGAAGGATTTACAACAGCCAGGGGATAGATTGCTTGAAAACGAAGTCTTGCTACTTAGGATGCAGGAAGTCAAAACCTATTATTTCAAATATATTTACTACATGGAGAAATATTCACAATACATTAAGTTTGGGAGAGAAGTGGGAGAAAGTTATAAAACATATTTAGAGCATCATCCTATTTTTGTAGGGGGAAAAAATCCATGGATCAAATAGAAAGTAGTTTAGTAGAAAAGACTAACAGACCTGCTTTGTCCAAAATTATGTCTCCTGTCCCAAAGCAGCCTATATCCAGAACTGATTGCTGAGGAGCACACAGACCACTTGCCTCAATTGGGGACAACTATAAAGGGCCATGGGAGGCCTTTGTTACTGCTGCATTATACTGCAACTTCTCCCTCTGTCCAATCCTGTTTCCTTCACTCACTCACAGTTATTTTTCCCAAGTCCAGAGTAATCCTGTAACACTCTGGTTTCTCTTCAGATCGTATAAATCTTTCGCCTTTTACAGAGTAATCCTGTATTATTCTATTTTGTGTTGCTATAACAGAATACCTGAGACTGGGTAACTTATAAACAGAAATTTATTAGCTCACAGTTCTGGATGCTGGGAAGTCTAAGGTCAAGGTGCCAGCAGGTGTAGTGTCTGGTGAGACCATTCTCTTCTTCCAATATGGTGCCTTGCACACTGCCTGGATCCTCACATGGCAGAAGGTGGAAGGGCCATAAGAGAGCCCACTCTCACAAGCCCTTTTATAAAGGCATAAAACCCACCCATCTAAACCATCTCTTAAAGGCCCTACTTCCGAATACCATTACATTGGCAATTAAATTTCAACATGAGTTCTGGAAAAGACAAATATTCAAACTACAGCAACTCCCCAATAAACTTCCTGCACATAGTTCTCCATCAAAGAGAATCTAACTTGAAAAAATTAGTTCCAGAAGTAGCCTGAGAAAGCAGACTTTAATATGAGATTTGGGATCTAGATCACTGGACAGTCAGGTGGCAATGAAAAGACCTTAAAGAGAAGTACAGTAATTAAAACTCTTACCTGTGGTGAACTGGGATGAAATACCAGCAGAAGAAAATGCACTCATGGGTGCAATATCCTAGCCATTTGAGAAGTTTGATTAGTTAAAAGGACAAGAAAAATCCAAAGTCTGATGCTAAATGCTTTTGATATATTGGAGAAACACAATGAAAAGCTGAAAATAATTAATTACCAATTTAAGGCAAAGCGTGAAAATCAGAATTCTTTCACAAGGGCTGGCCAAATCCCCAAAAGAGTACTCTTCCAAACTTCTGTAGAGAATAAAGGCTCGGCTTCCAGTATTCTGAAAAGGGAATAGGGTGAATCTGCCAATATATGCACACATGCTATAAATCTTCCTGTTTCTTTATGGTATTTGTGCCTTCAGTTATTCCTGGTATTCCCTGGTGAAGAATACTTCTGTTTTACCTTCTCTGGAGAATAATTCTGCTGACTGTGAGGGAGAATTACCCAGGGGCATGGTATAGGAAAAGTGATAAGGGAATATAATTGCTTCTTAAAAAGATTTTAATCAGTTCACTGTATTTCAGCCAGGCCCTTTTATCCCATCTTCCAGAGGTACCTGACAATCTAAAGCCTTTTGAGACTCCAAAGTATGAATTAAGTTGATTCAGTGATTCCCTGATACCTCAGCCCATCCTCTCCAGCTTAGATTTGACTGTCTCAGTTTTACCAAGTAATTTACTGCTCACCCATCTACTTTCTACATTCAAACTTTTTATTGATATTGTCTCACCTTCTTGTTTCTCTATCCCTGTGAATTTTTCCTTTTGAAAAGCTTTAGTGGGGTTTTGAAAGAAAATAAAAATAAACACATGAATTCAATCTACTGTCTTTACTAGGAAATGACTTTAAAATGTTTGTTTTTCATTAATGTGGCTGACTAGAGGCAGTCAGTTCTCACTTCTAATGCAAAAAAGTCCAAAGCAACAAGTAGATAGTCACCTGTAGAGCAGAGTGTCTAGGAGTAAATGATGGAATCAGGCCAAACCATGAGGAAACCCCCCAATAAGGCAACATAGACAGGGAAGCACCCAACTAACACCAGCATGGAGATTGGAGAGACCCTTCACTGCTGAGCCAAGGTAGGCAGAGGAGTTGGCAGCTGGCACTCCCACAGCAGACACCTGCAAGTCAGGCTGCAAAGTAACTGCGTGGCCCTTGTGGGCAGTAAGCACAGGGTGGGAAGCTGGTAAGAGCCCACATGACTGTATTTTTCCAGAAGGGAAGTAAATGCTGAGTACCTCCCACCATCTTCAGTTGTGGGCTGCCACTGGATGTCACCATTTTGGAACAGGAGTCAAGGAGCACAGAGTCCTGCCTACCCAGCCCCAATCCCACAGTGGAGAATGTGGGAAGAGCAAGTTGGCTGGCTGGATTCACACCCTCCTTCCCCCAGGAGTTCACAACCCCACCCAACTCAATCCTCCCCCTACTGCAATCAAGGACTGTGCCAGTCACCTGCACTAATGTCCTGGATTCATGCCCTCCTTCCCTGAGAACTCAGAGTCCTGTCTGCCATAACAGACAGACCCACACCAGTGGAAAGTAGGGAAGTGCAACAGCTGCCTGGATCTGTGGTCCCCTTCCCCCAAGAGCTCAAGAGTCCCACCTGCCATAGTGGACCAGCCTGCACCAGCAAAAAGTGGGGAAAGTGCACCAGTCACATGAACCCATGCCTTCCTCCCTCTGGGAGCTTAGAGCCCCACTCCCACCCAAGTGGACAGCTAGCAGCAACTGGACTGGTCCCCTGCACTGGTTACCTGGATCCATGCCTGCCTTCCCTGGAAACTCAGAGGTCTGCCTGACACTGCAAATGAGCCTGCCCACATCAGGAGAGAGAGGGCAAGGAGTGAGCCAACACTACTGCCTCACTGAGAACCAAACCTACATGCCCAACTCAACTACCAATATAGAACACTTCTATACGTAAGAGCCTCTCCCTTCAAAAACTACTCCCAAAATTATTAGAAGCAACTATACCACCAGATACTCAGAAATCAATGCAGAGACACAAAAAGCATTTTTAAATAAACAAGGAAAAATGACTTCCCCCAAAGAAGACAATAATTCCCCAATACCAGACCCCAAACGACAGGAAACCAGTGAAATGCCCAAAGAGGAATTCCAAACAGCAATCTTAAGGAGTTCAACATGATGTGAGAAAAAATACATAAAAATCAAAATGAAGTTAAAAAAAAAAAAATGCAAGACATGTATGAGAAATTCAACAACAAAATAGAATCTATAAAAAAAGAACCCAGCAGAAATGCTGGAATTTAAGAATTTATTCAATTAAAAAACACAATGAAGAGCTTAAACACAGGCTAGAAAGCAGAAGAAAGACTTCCTGAACTGGAAGACAAGTTTTCGAACTAACCTAGTTAGTTAGACCTAAAATGAATAAGAAATTATAAAGAAAATGAAGATAGCCTATGAGATTTATTTGACAACCTTAAGCATACAAACATTTATATTATGTGTGTATTGGAAGGGGAAGAGAAAGGAAAAGGCACTGAAAGCTATTTAATGAAATAATAGCTGAAAATTTCCTAAGTATTGGGTGAGACATGGTCCCTCAGATCCAAGAACCTCCAAGATCCCCAGATTCAACCCAAAAAGGACCTCCCAAGACACATTATAGTCAAATTATCAAAAGACAAAAACAAAGAATTCTAAAAACAGCAAGAGAAAAGCATCTAATCACCTGTAAGGGAATCCCCATCAGGCTAACAGCAAGCTCGACAGAAACCCTACAGGACAGGAGAGAATGGGAATGATATATAAAAAGTGATAAAAGAAAAAAAACCTGTCTACCAAGAATACTGTGCCCAGCAAAGCTATGCTTCAGAAATGAAGGATAAATAGTATCTTTCCCAGGCAAATAAAAACTTCAGGAATTCACCACCAAAAGACCAGCTCTATAAGAAATCCTCAAAGAAGTCCTGCATCTGGAATCAGAAGAGCAATAACTATCACCAGGAATGCATGAGAAAGAATAAAAACCATTAGTAGAACAGATGCACAAATGGGAAAGAGAAGGAAAATGTATCTTATCACTACAAAAAAACACCAAACAGCAAGGACAAACAATAAAAGGGAAAGAAAGGAACAAAAGAAACATAACATAAACATAAAAAATTAATCAAATAGCAAGAATAAGGCAATACCTTTAAATAACAACCCTGCATGTGAATAGATTAAATCCCCCACTTAAAAGATATAGACTTGCTGAATGGATTATAAAACTAGACCAAACTATAGGCTGCCTGCAAGAAACTCACTTCACCAATAAAGACACACATAGACTAATAGTGAAGGGATGAAAAAAGATATTCCATACAAAAATGAGCAGGAGTTACCATACTTACATCAGATAAAATGGACTTTAAACCAAGAACTATAAAAAGAGACAAAGAAGGACATTATGTAGTGACAAATGGATTGATGCATCAAGAAGATATAACTACCATAAAAATATATGCACCCAACACCAGAGCACCCAGATATATAAAGTAATTGTTATTCTATCTAAATGGAGAGATTATCCCCAACACAATAACAGTTGGGGACTTTAACCTGCTTCTCTCAGCACTGAACAGATCACTAGACAAAAAATTAGAAGAGAAATGTTAGATTTAAACAGCACCATAGACCATATGGACTTGACAGACATTTACAGAACATTTCATCCAACAACTGCAGAATATACATTCTTCTCATCAGCACATGGATCATTCTCCAGGTTAGACCATGTTAGGCTACATATCAAGTCTCAACAAATTTTAAATGAGTGAGATCATATCAAGTATATTATCAGACCCCCCAATGAAATAAAACTAGAAATTAACAACAAAAAAAACCCTTGGGAAACTATACAAATACATGGGTATTAAACAACATGCTCTTGAATGACTGATGGATAAAAGAAGAAATAAAGTAGAAAATCAATAAATTCCTTGAAACAAATACAAGCATAACTTACCAAAATCATGGGATACTGAAAAAGCGGGAATAAGAGGAAAACATTATTGTAATAAGTGCTCACATAAAAAAGTTGAAAGATCCAAAATAAACAACCTAACATTGTACCTCAAGGAACTAGAGAAGCAAGAACAATCCAACCCCGAAATTAGAAGGTGGAAAGAAATCATAAAGACCAGAGCAGAACTAAATGAAACAGAGGCCAAAAAACAAACAAAAAATCAAAAATAGATGAAATAAAAAATTGTGGTTTTTTGAGAAGATGAATAAAATTGACAAACCATTAGCTAGACTAACCAAGAAAAGACCCAAATATCAAAAATCAGATATAAAATGGAGACATTACAACTGATTCTAAAGAAATACAAAGAATCATTAGAGATTACTATGAACAACTATACACCAACATATTTGGAAATCTAGAGGAAATGGATAAATTTCGGACACACACACACTCTACCAAGACTGAACCAAGAAGAAATATAAAACATGAACAGACAACAAATAAAAAGAATGAATCAGTAATCAACAGTCTCCCAACAAAGAAAAGTCCAGGACTGGACAGCTTCACTGCTGAATTCTACTAAATCTTTAAAGAAGAATTTATACCAATTTTTCTCAAACTATTCCAAAAAATCAAAGCAGAGGATATCCTTCCAAACTCATCCTATGAGACCAGCATCACCCTGATACCAAAACCAGTCAAAGACACAACAACAACAAAAAAAGAAAACTACAGGCCAATATCTTTCATGCACTTAGATGCAAAACTTCTCAACAAAGTGCTAGAAAACAGAATCCAACAGCACATCATAAAGATTACACACTATGATCAAGTGAGATTCATTCCAGGGATGCAAGGATAATTCGATGTATGCAAAACAATAAATGTGACACACCGCAATGACAAAATAAAAGATAAAAACCATATGATCATCTCAATAGATGTATAAAAAACATTTGATAAAATTCAACATTGCTTTATGATAAAAACTCTCAACACATTAGGTATAGAGGGAAAGTATCTCAAAACATAAAAGCCATATATGACAAACCCACAGCTAACATTGTCCTGAATAGGGGAATGCTGAAAGCTTTTCCTTTAAGATTGGGTACAAGACAAGGATGTCCACTGTCACCACACGTATTTAACATAGTACTGGAAGCTCTAGCCAGAGAAATTAGGCAAGAGAAAGGAATAAAGGATATCCGAGTTGGAAAAGAAGAAGTCAAATTATCCCTCTTTGCAGATGACATGACCTTATACATAAAAAAACCAAAAGACTACACCAAAAAACTCTGAGAGCTGATAAATTTTGGTAAAGTTGCAGGATATAAGATCAATGTGCAAAAGTCACTAGTGTTCTATATACCAACAATGAACTAGCAGCAAAAGAAATCAAGAAAGCAATCCCATTTTCAATAGCTACCAAAAAAATAAAATACCTGGGAATAAATCTAACCAAGGAAATAAAAGATCTCTATAATGAAAATTATAAAACACTAATGAAAGAAATTAAAGAGGACACAAAAATAATGGACTTTCTGTGCTCGTGGATTGGTAGAATTAATGTTGTGAAAATGTCCATACTACCCAAAGACATCTACAGATATAACACAATCCCTATCGAATTACCAATAACATTCTTCACAGAAATTGAAAAAGCAATCCTAACATTCATATGGAACAACAAAACACTTCGAATAATCAAAGCAATCCTTAGCAAAAAGAGTAATGGGGGATGCATTACATTACCTGACTTCAAATCATACTACAAAACTATAGTAATCAAAACAGCATGGTACCGGCATAAAAACAGACACTTGGACCAATGGAACAGAATAGAAAGCCCGATATAAACCCACATACTTAGTCAATTGATCCTCGATAAAGTCTCTGAAAACATACATCAGGAAAAGTACACCCTCTTCATTAAATGGTGGTGGGAAAACTGGATTCCTTGTGTGACAGAATAAAACTAGACCCCTGTCTCCCATCATATATAAAAATCAACTCAAAATGGATTAAAGACTTAAACATGAGACCTGAAAGTATAAAACTTCTAGAAGTAAACACAGGGGAATTGCTACAGGACATAAGACTAGGCAAAGATTTTATGAATAAGACCTCAAAAGCACAAGCAATGAAAGTAAAAATAAACAAATAGGTCTATATCAAACTAAAAAGCTTCTGCATAGCAAAGGAAACAATCCACAGAGCAAAAAGAAAACCTACAGATTGGGAGAAAATATTTGCAAACTATGTATCTAACAAAGGGCTAATTTCCAGAATATTCAATGAACTCAAATAACTCAATAGTAAAAAATTAAATAACTCAATTAAAAAATGGGAAAGGGAGCTCAATAGACACTTCTCAAAAGACATATAAATGGCCAATCTCATCCCAGTTAGGCTGGCTATTATCAAAGACAGAAAATAACTAATGCTGGCAAGGATGCAGAGAAAGAGGAACCTTTACACATTTTTGGTGGGACTGTAAATTAGTACAGTTATTATAGAAAACAATATGGAGGTTTCTCAAACAACTGCAGATAGAACTACCATATGACCCAACAATCCCACTACTGGGTATATACCCATAGGAATGAAAATCATCATGTTGAAGGCATAGCTGCACCCCCATGTTCATTGTAGCTCTGTTGACAGTAGCCAAGATATGGAACCAACCTAAATGTCCATCAATAGATGACTGGATAAAGAAAATGTGGTACATATACACAATGGAATACTATTCAACCATAAAAAAGAATGATATTCTGCCATTCACAGCAACATGGATGAACCTAGAGAAAATTATGTTAAGTGAAATAAGCCAGACACAGAAAGAAAAATAGCACATTTTCTCACTCATATGTGGGAGCTAAGAAAAAGAGGAACAAAACAAAACAAGCAAGCATACAAAAACAAATAAAAATAAATTGAACTGTTAAAAGGAGAGAGAACAACTATGGTTAGTAGAGATAAGAAAGGGGAGTGAGAGGAGGGATAGTGAAAGGATGATTAGTGGACACAAAACTACAGTGAGATAAGAAAAATAAGCCCTATTGGTATATAGTCAACCCAGAATTCTATTATCAATAATGTTTTACTGCATGTAACCAAAATGTCTAGAAAAGAAGATATCAAAAGTGAATATCACAAAGAAATGATTAAGTTTTGCAATTATGAATAGGCTAGTTACCCTGAATTGATAAACATACATGTATTGAAACACAACACTATACCCCATAAATATGTACAATAAATATGTTTGAATAACAAATTTTTTAAAATAAAAAAAAAAGTGCTGGTTCAATGCTGAGAATGTACAATGTGAATTTGTTGTTGTTGTTATTTTGGTTTGCGGTTTTTTTTATGGCTGGCTGGTATGGGGATCCAAACAGCTGACCTTGGTGTTATAACACTGCACTCTAAACTACTGAGCTAACTGGCCAGCCTGTACAATATGAATTTTGATAAATATAAATTTTTCCCTAAATGATTATACCAATATATAGCCTTACTCACAATGTACATGCATGCCTATATCCCTACCTAAATATTGCTATTTTTTTAAACATTACCAATCTATTATAGGAAAATATCTCACTGTTTTTGAAATGTGATGTATATTACTTGCTAGGAATAGAAAATGTGTTTTCATATTCATAAGCCATTTGTATTTCTTATTTTGTGAACTGCCTTTTTAAATAATTTTGTATTTTTAATTGTTTTTTTTTACAGCCTTTAAACGTATATAGTTTCTTTTTAACATTGTGTTTGCACAATTGTTCTGTATTTTATTATTCCTAAATTTAAAAAAAAATATTTCGTTTATAAAACCCCTTTATAATACATTAGTTGCTATTTTGGGTTGAATTGTGTCTACCTGCCCCACCTCCCAAATTTATGTTAGAGTTCTAACTCTCAGTACCTCAGAATGTGACCATATTTGGAAATAGGGTCTTTAAAGAAATAACTAAGTTAAAATGAAGTGATTAGGGTGGACCCTAACCTAATAAGACTGCTGTCCTTATTGGAAATTTGGACAGAGTTATGTACAGATGGAAAGACATATGAAGACACAGGGAGAAGATGGCCATCTAAAAGCCAAGGAGACAGGCCTGGAACAGATCCTTCTCTCATGGCCTTCAGAGAGAACCAACCCTGCTTATACCTTGATCTTAGACTTCTAGTCTCTAGAACTGTGAGAAAATTAATTTCTGTTGTTTAAGCCACCCAGTCTGTGGTACCTTGTTATGGCAAACTAATGGAGCTACTAATAACTTTAACAGATTTGGTAAAACTATAACAAACAGAAAAGCAATGATAAACACAAAACATCAAAGTAGTTGTTATTCTTGGTGGGAGAGAGAGACAGAGCTGAGATTGGGATGAATATGGGGAACTTCAATGGTAGAAGTTGCTAGATTCTGCCAGAAGAGCCCTACATAAGTATTTGAGTGTAAGTAGCAAGTCCTACATAAGTATTTGAGTGTAAGTAGTTATCTCAGAAAACACTGGTAAAGAAGTGAGGAAATGAGATGTGAAGGGAAGAGAAGCAAGTCTATACTGGCTGAATTAATAAGTAGGTTATTACTGAAGACCTCTTGGGGACTGTGTGAATATACCTTAAAGTCATCCTATCTGAAGGCAGGTAAGGTTGGAAATTTATCCACCAGCTCTTGCCTATTATTAGTTGAGGGCTGCTCCTAGTGTCCTTAACTCCCTGGCACTTCAGCAGGCCCTGCCAGCATGGGCTGAGAGTACTTCTAAGGCCAGCAAAGTACTTGCAGGTGAAGCATCTCAGATGTCTAGAGTATGCAGCCATTAGTGCCTTTGGAAATAGTGTCAAGGGGATATGTGTGCTATAGTACTATTGTACTTTAAAAATTGGCGGTGGTTAAAAGTGCAATTATTGTATTATCTTTGTACTATATACATAAAATGTATTCTTGCATATAAAGGCTAATGTTAATTTTAAAATATTTAGTAAACTTATACACGTTCCTTAAATTATCATTTTATTCTTTGCAAGATATTCGTTAGTAATGTGGACTTTATACTATGTGTTCATTGTCACTGACCTTATGCTCACTTGCAGCAATGAGGCCATAGACTCCCTGGTGTCATTGGGCTCTAAATCATTCTTTGAACAATTTGGCCTATCACTGCAGCAGGGCTGTTGTAATTCAGTTTAAATATGGTCTTTTACATAGCAGCAGGAACTAATTTGAAAGAACTCTTTACACAGTATATTTTAGGAAAACAGCATGGTATGAAATTCAATTCAATTCATGTGTCTGTTTATAGTATATGGATCATTTTACATAGTTAAGATTTTGCCATTTGGGGCTTCAAGGTCTTTTGCCGTGGGCTAAGCAACTTTTTGGATTATAATTAATTCAAATCCCAATCATGCTATTCCAAGTAGAAATGGTTCTATAAAATCCTCCATTGTGTGGCTGGCATGTTACAGTTTATGTTATTAAGCCAAATGCATTACAGTATGTGCCTATGGAGCAGGGTCATTCAATTAATCAAGGCAACCATAGCTGGTGACTGAAATATATACTTTATGGAGCAATACATTTGAGTTGGAACTTGTATTAGTCCTTTTTTTGTTTCTATAACAGAACACCTGAGACTGGGTAATTTATAAAGAACAGAGGTTTATTTGGCTCATGATTCCGGGACAACTGCATCTGGTGTGGGCCTCAGGCTGCTTCTACTCATGGCAGAAAATGGCAGGCAGCCAGTGGGTACAAGCAGATCACACGGCCAGAGGAAGCAAAAGAGAGGGGAAGTGCCAGGGTCTTTTAAACAACCAGCTCTCGCAGGAACTAATAGAGCGAGAACTCACTTATTAATCCCCCCTCCCCCAGGGAGAGCATGAATCCATTCATGAGGGTCCGCCCCCATGACTCAAACAGCTTCCAACATTGCCACATTGGGGATCAGATTTCCACATGAAATTTGTCTGGGAGGACAATACATCCAAACTCCATCAGAACTCAAGGGGGAAACTTGCTAATTTGTATCTGATTACACAAATAGGCCAAAGGTGCCTTAATTCTAGAGAATTATTCTTGACCGTTCAAAATCATTGGAGCTAACAGCTCTACATGAAGAAAGCTAAATAGATATCAAATATTTATAGATTATATTACATTTTCAATATAACAGCTTTTTTTTTTTGGTGCCTGGCCAATATGGGGATCTGAACCCATGACCTTGATGTTACAATTTGTGCTCTAACCAACTGAGCTAAACAGCCAGCTCAATATAACAGTTTTTTAAAAAACTAGTTTCAAAAAAATAAAATCTCAAAGCCAACCATGACATGCATGTCTATATTCTTGGATACAAAATTTAATTTAATCCTTTGTTAACTACCTCCAAGGTAGCTGAAGAGTAATAAAAAACACTCTTTACAAAGGAACTGACAATTTACTAGCTTGAAGGTCCCCAGTTTTTATCTGAATACCTCTGAAGATGGGTCTCTATTTACATTGACAACAACTTGATCACAAACTGTAAAATAAGGTGTTTCAGAATACCTCACAAGGGTTAAATCTATAGAGGTACAGATGTGAGCAGAACAGAGGAGTGGTAATATAACATGCTTTGTGGAACATTTCTAACAGTAATTAAGAGAGAAAAATGCACTGGGACTCCCTTTAATTTTACATATCAATTTGTGCTCAGGACCTACATGATGAGGCAGACCAACTTAGAATTTCCTTTGTAAACATTTCCATTTCATAGTCATTAAACTAACTCTTAAAATGGATTAATCATTAGCATTTGAAGATTGTTTTTATTCTCCTTCATACACAAACCCAGTAAATGGATAGATGGATGCATGCGTGCATGGGTGGATGGATGAACGGATAGATAACTGTAATTTATATTGAAAATTTTGACTGATACAGTGTACAAAATACATTTCAAAGTGAGGTGCTAGACCCCAGAGCCTAAATTTCAAGGAAGGTGGCTGATATTAAGTTCTAACACCCATGACATAAATATAAAAGACAATGGCAATTGAGAGAATTTTTTTTTGTGGTTTATTTCAGTGGAAAGAGAAATGTACTGTGAAGGAACAGTGATGATGGTTATTTGCACTGCACCTCAAGACAGTCATACCTTGCACTAATCCTGTATTTAAACTTATGATATCTTGTTCATCTTAGTTTTTTGTATTAATAGTTTTTTTAAGTATTTCCTTACAATATTGTTTATCTTGATTGCTGAGTTTTTTGGTACCCCCTTAAATTTTGCACACAAAGCAAATGCCTATGTGTTTCATCCTAGTCCCAGCCCTGATTGTAGGGCACAAGGTAATAAATAATGCCCGACCCTCACCTGAGCCTGTTAAAACAGCAAAATAGAGGTGGGAGACTAGGAAGGTACTGTACTCTGTTCTAATACTGGGGCAAAAGTATGTGAACTCTAAGGACTAGATGAACAAGTGGCAGAAATATCAGCCCGGGGTCATTGAAAAAGGTATCCTGTCCAAGAGAGGTCTGCAAGGGTTGAGGACAACCTAGGAGTAAGAGGCTTTGGGAAATATGGCTGCAAGGCAGAAGCTGAGGGGCATTGAGAGTGACCAACCGAAGATGAGGCACTGCTACATCTAGTAAGACTTAGGGCCAAGGCAGTCAGAGGAGCCCTACTTATCCGCTCCCCACTGCATTCTCCAATTACACAGGGGTTAAGCAAGAAGGTTTATAGCATATGCATAATCTTCCCTGAGGACTGCTGGCCTGCCTACAGCAAAGCCCTGGAATGGAGGTGGGGTGGGGGAAAGATGTCTTAATTTTGAATGAAGAATAAAGTATTCTTTAATATATTGGATGAAATATTCCTAAATTAAGACTATTTACTAAATACTGAATTGAGACTATGATTTTCATACTAAAGTGAACTTAGTCCACAGGGCCATGTTGCAAAACTCCAGGGGTACTATTCCCATCATAATCTATTGCAGTTGGGCTCTAGAAGACTCCATTTGTAAAGATTACAGTGCAAATGGTGCTCCCTGGAGCTGTGTAACTCAGGGACCCTGAGAGAACATTTTATTACTTGAATGAACAGAAAAATCACAGGGTTGCCTAGGTTTTTATGCAGGCACGGAAAAAAAAATTTTCTCGCAGTGAAAGATAAGGACAAAAATTAATTCGCATTTTGATTAAACTCCATAAGTTGTGCTCATTCAATTTATAGTTAGGGAAGGATACATAGAGGGATGGATGGATGGATAAATGAACAAATAGATAGTAAGAGGTTGCTATGGTTTGGATGTGGTTTGTCCCTGCCATAACTCAGGTAGAAATTTGATCCCCAATGTGGCAATGTTGGGCAGTGGGCCCTAGTGGGAGGCATTTGGGTTATAGAGATGGATCTCTCATTAACAAATTAATACCCTCCTGCTGGGGTGAGTGATTTCTTGCTTTTGTAGGCATGGATTAGCTCTCTGGAGTGTGGGTTGTTAAAAAGAGTCTGGCTTCCTTGGTTTCTCTCTCTTACTTCCCCTCTCACCATGTGATCTCTTTGCACACCCCGGCTCCCTTTCCATTTTCCTCATTTGAGTAGAAACAGCATGAGGCCCTCGTCAGATGCAGCTGCCCAATCTTGGACTTTCCAACCACCATAATTTGAGACAAATAAACCCCTTTTCCTTACAAATTACATAGCCTCAAGTATTCTGTTTTAGCAACACAAAATGGACTAAGACAAAAGTCAATTTCAGTTATTAAAGAGAGTGGTCCTATTTAAATTGATTTGTTTTCTTAACAGGGAGATGATTTAGGAAGCAAATTCCTATTGAAAAGGTCTAGTAGAAACACTCACTGAGAACAAATTTCAATGTCTAATGGATGCATTTTAGGAACTTTATCTGTATTTCAAAGGTGATCTCTCATATAGATGAGCTAGCTGAAAACAGAGTACTGTGCTCCAGTTCCCTTGGGAGATGCCATACCCATCAGGCACAGCTGGCATCTGCTGTCTTAATTGCCATTCAGACAGCCATGTAGGGCATTGCCACATTTTTGTGGTTCTCTTTTCTCCAGTCTCACTTCCACCATCTTAGTTTGAATCTTCATTCTCAGCAAGGTTACAGTAATACCTAATTAGCCTTCTCTTCTGATGGGTCCCTCAGCTGTCTCCCACATTTGGTGACAGATGAAGCCTTCTAAATACAGATCTGACCAAATGAATATACGTGTGTGGGTATCTTCACTTACACATATACATATGTATATGCATACATATATACACACATATAAGGACATAAGTATATATAAAAATACACACATACGTAAAATGGAAGAATCATGTAGAAACATTATAGTAATTATGTCCAGTTGGTGGGATTATGAGCACTTGACTAAATATTTTTGTTATGCCTTTTTATATTTTCTAAAACAATATTTTTTTAATTTTTTAAAATGATTACTTTAGAAAGACCACAATAATACGTTGAACTATCAAAAGGAGAGAACAAACCTAAAGATACTAGAGATGGGGGGGAGAGAGGAAGGGAGAGTGGGCAGTGATTGGTAGGGTAAGGGGCATAAATAATAGTTATGTTTTATAATAATGAACAAGCTAATAAAAATTAATTAATTAAAAATAAATAAATAAATAAAATTGGAAGTGCTGAACCCTTCCTGTGCCTCAGTTGGGATGAGGTAACCTGATCCTTATTATTATATCCTGACAGTCTGTCTGGATTGCATTATATTATATTAATCAATAGAATATAATTGTCAAATGAAAATAAATAAAAAATAAAAATAAAAATTACTTTAAAATGTAAAGAAATACCTAATAAAGGAGAAAATATTGAAATAGTTCTTAATTTTTAAAGTGTTTACAAAACAATATATACAGAATGATCCTGTTTGTGCAAAATGTATATTTTATATAAATGAATCATGTGTGTATACACACACATACATAAATGCTAGTGCTGATTACCTTGGGTGGTGAGGGATTGGGTAAATTTCACTTTTCTTTGTGCTTTAGCTATAGTTTCAGATTGTCTACAATGAATATGTATATTCATGGCAGTCTCCCCACTAAGTGTGGTTCTCCATGGCAAGAATAAAAAGCCATGAAGGGTATAGCAAAGCCAACTGATGCTTTTTCTAAAACTGGTAATATTTTCTTGATTTCCAACAGTATTTCTATCATGCCTAAAAAAAAAGTAGCACTTTGGCAACAACATTCTTTAAATTGGAATTTTTGCTTGATGGTTTATTTCCCGAGTGAAGTAATGTGCAGGTCATCTGCTGAGGGTAAAAGACTGTAGAAGAATGATTAAAGATACAGCCATTGTCATCATGTGGAGGGAGCTGACTAAGATACTGAGAAGGCTTGCTAGGCAGTGTAGACGATTAGGCTGAGACTAGAATCCATGCATGTGTGTGATAGAACCTAGGTCAGTACCAGAAAAAGTCTGAGGAAGATTTTTTTGACCACAGGATATCAATTGGATAGAGAATGTAAATAAACCAGGAGGGAGCTCCAATTTTAGAGAAAATAGAGGCAAAAAGTGACTGAAGTTCTCTCCAAGCCAAGAACTAATGGTATGGAAGAAAATGAAGGAGCTGAGAGGATGGAAAACAGTAGTCAGAGTGGCATGTTAAATTTCACAGAAGGAACAGCTTAATGATGAAAAATCACATGACACACCCATGGATGCAGATGGATAAAGCACAGCTGAAGTAAAGTTTATGAGATATGAGGGAGTTAAGGAACTCTGACGCCAGAATGACAGGTGGCTTATCCACATGGACTCTGAGGTCACCCAGAATGATGGCAGGATACAGAGGATGATGGTGGGCTGGGGTGCCAAGATATTCAGTGATAGATGGTAGAAAACCGGGCTAGTTGGGGGCGAACAGCAGAAGATAATGCTAGATGGAGCTAGATGACAGATGACAATGATGAAGTAGGCTGGAATGTTATACAGCCAAATGGAGTGGTCTCAAGGGAAAAGGTTTTCTGTATATATTTTCTTAAAAGGCAGAAACAATGGTTTGGATGTGGCAGTGGGGAGCTGTGATAATGCAAACTCATCTTTTTCTATCTGTGGTATAAGAGGCATAGGAGATGAGCAACCGCTTATCTATATTGCTTGAAGGAGACTTATCATTTTTGAGATAGAGCCAGATTACAAAGGAGTCATAAATCCTTCAGGCAAGATCATTCAGCTGATACATGTGAATCCTTTAAAATGGATGTTTTCTTATTAATGAGAATCAGTAAGCCATACTCACCATTGTGGGGAAAATAGGATAATTTAGTCAGGCTCCCTCAGCTCAGGTCTGGTTGGGGGTCGAGCAGCACATTTCTTGTAAACAAGTTGTGTGTGGGTGGAGTTAGTACACATGTGCACAAATATATCTTTTTAGTTTTGTTGCTATTGTGTATTCTTCAGTTTGTGAAGCAGAAGCTGGCTGGCAGAGCCTGCGTCTAAAAATAAGCATGTTTACTCTGCTGGCTGCTCAGTTTTTCTTTGGACTTTGCCAGTAGCAGTTGAGTTTCTGGGTTTCTCTTTTGGACTGTCTAACTCTCAGACGTGTGTGCTGAATAAAGACTATTCCTTCTTCAACCAAGGCTCCAAGGACCTTTTTGCTGGTTACCTCACTTGTAGACCTGCGTGTGAAGGGTTCATGAATGGGCTTGAGGGGTCTGTGAGCTCCAGACCCTAGCCCTAGCACTACAATTAGGGTCTGGAGATCACAGACCCCTCGAGCCCATTCACGAACCCTTCACATGCAGGTCTGTGAGTGAGATAACCAGCAAAAAAGGTCCTTGGAGCCTTGATTGAAGAAGGAATAGTCTTTATTCAGCACACACAACACTATGAGCTAGGCAGTACAAAGAGAAACTCAGAAACTCAACTGCTACTGGCAAAGTCCAAAGAAAAACTGAGCAGCTGCCAGGAGAGTAAACATGCTCTATTTTTAGATGTGAGCTCTGCTTCACAAACTCAAGAACACTCAATAGCTATTAACTAAAAAGATACATTGGTGCACATGCACAGTAACTCCACCCACACACAACTTGTTTACAAGAAATGTGCTGCTGGACCCCCAACCACACCTGAGCCAAGGGAGCCTGACTAAATTACCCTATTTTCCCCGCAATCCACCACTTCAGTGTCCCTTGCCGTACAATCTACACATCAAAAATCTTCCACTATGTTCCCTTAGTGAGGATACATGACCCTTTTATTTATACGACCTATTGTCTGTTCGATATGGCTTAAGGCTTGTCCTTAAGGCTTGTCCAGTAGTTCTGTCCTTCAGTCGCACATGTCCTGTTAGTAGTCATCATTGGTGTGATTTTCCACAGGAATCTTGTAGTCATACTGATGTGAAGTTCAGTGCATATTCAGTAGATGATCACGCCAATGTATGTATGTGCCCAGTCGACTCTGGTGCAGTGCCTACAGCCAGAACACTATGGGTGAAAAGACAGAAGGGTTATTGGTACCAACAGGGGAAGTTCTCGCCCCTCTGGTAAAATACAAGCCAGTTTGCTATCCTGAGAAAGGATGGTTGCAGGAATAGGTAGCTTACCTGGTCTGGGGCCCCACAAGCCCATACAAACAGAAGACCAGTAACTCTCTGACTTTGGCAGTGGTTCCATGAGATCCACCTGCCACCATGTCAGGGGCACTCTCACACGAGTTATCTGCCCATCAGGGTACCCATTTCCTCATCAGGAGCATTCTTTCTCAGGTTTATGCAGCACCTGGCAAGCCATCGACAACCCAGTCCTGCAGCCAGCATGCTACATTCTCCAACGTAGCTACCCAGCTACATCAGCTGCTGGAGCTCTCTCCAGCCACCTTACCTTAGCCAGCACAACAGCTTCATCATTGCCAATTCAACATGAGGCCTCCGGTCCTCACCTGCCCCCAAAAGACAAGCACCTTGGCCGGCTCCCTAGTCAGAATGGAACAGTTCATCCGCCTCCTTAGGAGCAATCAAAAAAATCCTTTATTTATTTATTTTTTATTATTATTTTTTTATTAAGTTTTATTTTGTTGATATACATTGTGGCTGATTATTGCTCCCCATCACCAAAACCTCCCTCCCTTCTCCCTCCCCCCCTCCCCCCCAACAATGTCCTTTCTGTTTGCTTGTCGTATCAACTTCAAGTAGTTGTGGTTGTTATATCTTCTTCCCCCCCCCGTTTGTGTGTGTGTGTGTGTGTGTGTGTGTGTGTGTGTGTGAGTGAATTTATATATTAATTTTTAGCTCCCACCAATAAGTGAGAACATGTGGTATTTCTCTTTCTGTGCCTGACTTGTTTCACTTAATATAATTCTCTCAAGGTCCATCCATGTTGTTGCAAATGGCAGTATTTCATTCGTTTTTATAGCTGAGTAGTATTCCATTGTGTAGATGTACCACATTTTCCGTATCCACTCATCCGATGATGGACATTTGGGCTGGTTCCAACTCTTGGCTATTGTAAAGAGTGCTGCGATGAACATTGGGGAAGAGGTATACCTTCGACTTGATGATTTCCATTCCTCTGGGTATATTCCCAGCAGTGGGATAGCTGGGTCATATGGCAGATCTATCTACAATTGTTTGAGGAACCTCCATACCATTTTCCATAGAGGCTGCACCATTTTGCAGTCCCACCAATAATGTATGAGAGTTCCTTTTTCTCTGCAACCTCGCCAGCATTTATCGTTCAGAGTCTTTTGGATTTTAGCCATCCTAACTGGGGTTAGATGGTATCTCAATGTGGTTTTGATTTGCATTTCCCGGATGCTGAGTGATGTTGAGCATTTTTTCATATGTCTGTTGGCCATTTGGATATTTTTCTTAGAGAAATGCCTACTTAGCTCTTTTGCCCATTTTTTAATTGGGTTGCTTGTTTTCTTCTTGTAAAGTTGTTTGAGTTCCTTATATATTCTGGATACTAATCCTTTGTCAGATGTATATTTTGCAAATATTTTCTCCCACTCTGTTGGTTGTCTTTTAACTCTGTTAATTGTTTCTTTTGCTGTGCAGAAGCTTTTTAGTTTGATATAATCCCATTTGTTTATTTTTCCTTTGGTTGCCCATGCTTTTGGGGTTGTATTCATGAAGTCTGTGCCCAGCCCTATTTCCTGAAGTGTTTCTCCTATGTTTTCTTTAAGAAGTTTTATTGTTTCAGGGTGTATATTTAAATCCTTAACCCATTTTGAGTTGATTTTAGTATACGGTGAGAGGTATGGATCTAGTTTCATTCTCCTGCATATGGATATCCAGTTATCCCAGCACCACTTGCTGAAGAGGCAGTCCCTTCCCCAGTGAATAGGCTTGGTGCCTTTGTCAAAGATCAGATGGAAGTAAGTGTGTGGGTTGATTTCTGGATTCTCTATTGTATTCCATTGGTCAGTGTGTCTGTTTTTATGCCAGTACCATACTGTTTTTGTTATTATAGCTTTGTAGTATAGCTTAAAGTCGGGTAGTGTTATGCCTCCAGCTTTATTTTTTTTGCTCAGCATTGCTTTGGCTATGCGTGGTCTTTTATTGTTCCATATAAATGTCTGGATAGTTTTTTCCATTTCTGAGAAAAATGTCTTTGGAATTTTGATGGGGATTGCATTGAATTTGTATATCACTTTGGGTAGTATGGACATTTTGACTATGTTGATTCTTCCAGTCCAAGAGCATGGGATATCTTTCCATCTTCTTGTATCCTCTCTAATTTCTCTCAGCAGTGGTTTGTAGTTCTCATTATAGAGATTTTTCACCTCCTTGGTTAACTCAATTCCTAAGTATTTTATTTTTGGGGTGGCTATTGTAAATGGGCAGGCTTTCTTGATTTCTCGTTCTGCATGTTCACTATTGGAGAAAAGAAATGCTACTGATTTTTGTGTGTTGATTTTGTATCCTCCTACTGTGCTGAAATCATTTATCAAGTCCAACAGTATTTTGTAGAGGTTTTAGGCTGTTCAATATATAGGATCATGTCATCTGCAAACAGGGACAGTTTGACTTCATCTTTTCCAATCTGGATGCCCTTTATTTCCTTCTCTTCTCTGAATGCTCTGGCTAGTACTTCCAACACTATGTTGAATAGGAGTGGTGAGAGTGGGCATCCTTGTCTAGTTCCTGTTCTTAAAGGAAAAGCTTTCAGCTTTTCCGCATTCAGGATGATATTGGCAGTGGGTTTGGCATATATGGCTTTAATTATGTTGAGATACTTTCCCTCTATACCTAACTTATAGAGGGTCTTTGTCATGAATGAGTGCTGAACTTTATCAAATGCTTTTTCAGCATCTATAGAGATGATCATATGGTCCTTGTGTTTGAGTTTATTAATATGGTGTATCACATTTATTGATTTGCGTATGTTGAACCAACCTTGCATCCCTGGGATGAATCCCACTTGATCGTGATGAATAATTTTACGTATGTGTTGCTGTATTCTGTTTGCTAGTATTTTAGTGAGGATTTTTGCATCTATATTCATCAAGGATATTGGCCTGTAGTTTTCTTTTTTGGTTATATCTTTACCTGGTTTTGGTATCAGGATGATGTTTGCTTCATAGAATGAGTTTGGGAGATTTGCATCCGTTTCAAACTTTTGGAATAGTTTGTAAAGAATCGGTGTCAATTCCTCTTTGAATGTATGGTAAAATTCTGCTGTGAATCCATCTGGTCCTGGGCTTTTCTTTGTTGGGAGCCTTCTGATAACAGCTTCAATCTCCTTTATTGTTATTGGTCTGTTCAAATTTTCTACATCTTCATGGTTCAGTTTTGGGAGCTTGTGTGTGTCCAGAAATTTATCCATTTCCTCCAGATTTTCAAATTTGTTGGCGTATAGTTGTTTATAGTAGTCTCGAATGATTCCTTGTATTTCAGATGAATCAGTTGTAATATCGCCTTTTTCATTTCTAATTTTTGTTATTTGAGTCTTCTCTCTTCTTTTTTTTGTTAGCCATGCTAATGGTTTGTCAATTTTATTTATCTTTTCAAAAAACCAACTTTTTGATTCGTTGATCTTTTGAATTGTTTTTTGGTTTTCAATTTCATTCAGTTCTGCTCTGATCTTAATGATTTCTTTCCGTCTGCTAACTTTAGGTTTGGATTGTTCTTGTTTTTCTAGTTCTTTAAGGTGAAGTGTTAGGTTGTTCACTTACCATCTTTCCATTCTTCTGAAGTGAGCGTTTAGTGCGATAAATTTTCCCCTCAATACTGCTTTTGCAGTATCCCACAGGTTTTGGTATGATGTATCATTGTTTTCATTAGTTTCAATAAATTTTTTGATTTCCTGCTTGATTTCTTCTTGGACCCATGTGTCATTAAGTAGAATGCTGTTTAATTTCCATGTGTTTGTATAGTTTCCAGAGTTTTGTTTGTTATTAATTTCTAGTTTTAATCCATTGTGGTCTGAGAAGATACATGGGATAATTCCAATTTTTTTGAATTTATTGAGACTTGATTTGTGACCTAATATGTGATCTATCCTGGAGAATGATCCATGTGCTGATGAGAAGAATGAATATTTTGAGGTTGTTGGGTGGAATGTTCTGTAGATATCTGCCAATTCCAATTGGTCTAGAGTCTTGTTTAGATCTTGTGTTTCTCTACTGATTCTTTTCCTAGATGATCTTTCTAATATTGACAGTGGGGTGTTCAGGTCCCCTGCTATTATGGTATTAGTGTCTATTTCCTTCTTTAGGTCTAATAGATTTTGTTTTATAAATCTGGCTGCTCCAACATTGGGTGCGTACATATTTATGATTGTTATGTCTTCTTGATGGATCAGTCCTTTTATCATTAAGTAGTGTCCCTCATTGTCTCTTTTTATGGTTTTTAGTTTAAAGTCTATTTTGTCAGAAAAACGAGCTGGAGTAGCTATTATTATATCTGACAAAAAAAAATCCTTTAAATCCACTGAACGTACCTTGCTACCTGTTTCTGGACCTTTGGTGAAACGCTGTTCACGGCGCAATTGCTGCCACAAGACAAACAGGACCACATGTGGCTGCTGGTCAATTTTCTTTTTATCAACCCCTGCTGCAATCAAGTCAAGCTACATCTGCTTATGGCTAGTCTTGCTTGGTCCCTTTGGGATAAAATCCTGAGTATTTCTTGGAGGTTTGGTCTTAGCCACCTTTCAGACCCCTTTGCTTGTCTCCTATCCTCCATTTCACCCAAGCTGGCTATCATGGTCGTTACATCACATACAGGACGACCAATGTATGGGGTCAGTATGGCCATCAGTGACCCAAAGGACATTGACAGGGCAATCCGCAACACTATGTCTCTCATGCTGTCTGTAAAATTTTCATTGTCCGGGCCACAACTGTTCACATTAAACATGGACTGCCACATCCCCAGCTCCCAAATGATTTGGACCAACTCAGCATACATTTGCCATTCATTCACAATCTCGGGCAGTTCTCCAGCATTTGCCCACACAATTCGAGCAGCTGCACTCACCCATTCCATTAAGGAGTGATTACCTGGCCCTTGTGCATATCTACAGCTATTCTGCAGCGACTGCCTCAGGGATGGGTGCATGGTGATGGAGGCCAATTTTTCCATTTCCTCACCAGAGCATACCACACTATCCACCCCTAGGTCCTATAACCACAACAGCCAAGCAGCTAGAGTCTCCTCCTGTTTCTCCAAGTCAACCAATTCAACCTGGGTATACAGGACATAGGTGGTAAATTGGGTCACCTGTGGATTGCCCACTAGTTGCCCACCTGGTCCCATAGGCTGCTCGTGCTTCATTTTCTGATGCACAACAGGTCGTACCTGGGGACACACAGTCTCCCCCAAGTCACCACTGGGTTTGTCGTCTTCCCTGGTGTGAGAAGCAGGAGTGGCCAGTCGCTGCACATCATCCTCCAGGATAACTGTCCGTGCTTCCAACACCTCTGCTTTCTTCTTCAGCTCTCTATCAGTTTGCAGCACAGTGAGAAGCAGCCAGGCTCCGGTCAGCAGAAAAGTGGCCACTGGGCACCACATGCTCAAGGACAGCCACATTTCCTCCCCCTCCCAACGGGCTCTCTGCTGTAGTGCCTGGTCTATGCTGCTTTGCAGTGCAGTGAGCAGCAACCAGATCCCGGTCAATAGGAAAGTGGCCACAAGGCACATGTTCAAAAGTAGCCACATTTCCTCCTTCTCCAAGGGCTTCTTGGCACCTGTACCTGCTCAGAATCCTGCTCTTACTATGCCAATTGTAGTGCTAGTGCTAGGGTTTGGAGCTCACAGACCCTAGCCCTAGCTCTACAACCATTATATGATAGATGTCCTCCTGTGCACCTCTGTACCTCTATAGTCTTTTTGGAAGAAAACCAACCAGCCATCTCAGGTACAAAATCTAAAACATAATTAAACGGGTCTTAATATTCCCAAAATTAAGAAGCTAATCATTAAAACGGAATGCAGTAAACTCGGTTGGCAACCTTTAGAATTCTCCCTCATTTTTTATTCACTACCAGGGATTTGACAGTAACCTTAAGATCTTCCTGTTACTCCTTCCATCTGTCCCTGAAATCATTCTCTTATATGGCCTTAATAGAGGCCTCTATTTTTCTATGAAAGCTAAACAACTTGGAATCAAAAAACAAGATCCATAAATTCCGAGGTGATTAGAAAATGCCTTAAAATGCTACTTACCATTAATGATATATAAAAAAACTACTCTAGAAAGACACTTCCTTCTCCTGTTTTACAACAGCATAATGGGATTTCTGGGATCCCTAGAGAGCTACTCCTTTGTGACGAGCTTTTAACATCCTATTGCCCTTGCTAATGATGTCTCTGGACTTCATGATAATAGTATCCACCTGGTTATCATGAATTAGCTGCTTTCATCTTTTATGAGCTACACTGAGACCTTTAGAAGGTCATTACACCTGAGAAAAGGAAGATTACCTGACTCACTCTCGGTAATTCAATCAGTGACCAAAAGCAATCAGTGACCAAGCTGGGACCTGAAGCAACAGAGCATGAATATTCAGGGAACTGGGGACAGCAAATGTTTAACACTAGAAGTATGCAGTAAGGAATGGAAAAAGATTGAAGTTGTAAGTAGCAGCTTTGTTAAGTCATGTTAAGGAATGTGGTTTGTACCTTCTCTTGGAGGGATGGAATAGGGATCATCAAGGGTTTCTGCTGATTTCCACTTCTTCCAGACCACTCAGTGAATGACATGGACTGCAGAGCCCAGAGAGAGTATAACTCTATGTCCATAGCATCTGCACCCACTTGTACACACACACTTAATCCACTTACTTTTCCAAACTCTACAGTACTCTAAGTCTTCTAGTATTATCAAAGCAGAAAATAAATGGTTAGGTCTGCCTCCCACCTGGTTAGATCAGTTGTATCAGTAGGAAACATATGTAGGGAAACTGGCGCATAGGTTCTATATAACCTTTTCTAGATGGAGTGCAGGTAATTGATAAGAATTGGGGCACTACAGAGTTGGGAAGCCGGAGAAGGAAAAGTGTAATATTAAAAATGTGAACTGGGCATTTAAAAAAATAGAATGCTGCCACTCTACAGAGATAACAGAAATTTCCTAACTGACTTTAAATTAGGTCATTGACACTGATAAATGAAAGACTAAAAGTTTAACGAGCCCATTCTGTTAGCAGGTTTGTGTGAGTCCAAGTGTTATTTGCTTTCAACTGCTTCTATTCCACTCCTTCAGAGAACCTTAAAGCATCCATGAGACAAAGGTCATGTTTGGTCATGTTTGGAAGGCACTGTTAGGTAAACGATGGTAAAAAGCCATTCTAGTTTTTTCCTCCCCATCTTCCTGTTTGAGTCAGGCACATTTATTTCAATTGCTATGAGATTACACTATGAAAAGATGTATTCACAGAAGGTGCAATAGCACTGTGCTATCCTTAACAGGAAATCCAAGGCATACCAGGTCCCAAGTTGATCACTAGTCACAAAATACTTGAATAACTTTTTAGGTGAATTTCTAATAAACACCAGGAAGCCATGGATTTTCTTCACAAAATATCAAAGTGGCTTGAGACTTGGGATGCTTCTAAGACATTGTTGTTGCTGTTGAATTTCCTTTCTCAGGGAATGAGGAGAGAAACTAAGGTTTATTGTGTACCTGATATCTACCAGTTACTCAGGTGGGTGCTTTATACAATTTGTTCATAAAACCCTATATATCAAGTATTATTATTATTATCTTCATTTTATAAGTGAGGATATTGAGGCTCAGGGAGGATGAATAATCTGACCAAGGTCTTGCAGAGTAATGGATGTTGCAGGCAATATTGAAAACCAAGTCATTTTGTTTCTAAAAAAAAACACATGTTCTTGGTTGGGTGGTTAGCTCAGTTGGTTAGAGAGTGGTGTTGTAACACCAAGGTCAAGGGTTCAGATCTCCATACTGGCTAGCTACTAATAATAATAATTATAATAGTAAAGATAATAATAAAACACCTGTTCTTTTCATTACCCACATTTTTATTTCAGTAACCAGATACACCTATTTTTCTAGTCTAGAAAGTTTAGATCTATCATTAAATTTGTGAACTTAGCTTTCTAAATTCATGAATCACCATAAGTGAATTACCTGAGAGACTATTCAGTCCTTTGCTTTAGAGTAACCATAAGCTTTTCTACTTTGCTCCAAGTTGAAAGTATACTAGGTTAATCGTTCCCAAATGATGAAGTTTTCACTATCTTTGGCAAAAGAGAGGAAAACAGACAATGTAGCCAGTTTTTAAAATAACGCTAAAGTTATGAACATAAACAACTTCCCTTTATTATGACCTTTCTCCCCTACTCCTGTGGGTGTGTGGGTGTGTTCTGATGTCTTTTTCTTTTTTAATGAAATAGTAGAGCTAGTAGAAGGCCATTTGCTTCTTAATGTGTATACCTGATAAGAAGTGGGGAACTCCACTGAAAGAGTGGTAACTAATGCACAGAGTCAAAATTTTAAAATGTGATTCTATTCCCCAATGTACTGTTCAAATTTGTTAGATACATCTTCCCCTGACCCTGAGTGAAATCTTGGGCAGCCACTATAGCTTCTCTGCTGACTTTAAGTTAGTAAGATTTTCTCTGATCACATTCAGTCACAATAATAGTCTTTTTAATAATTAACATCTTAAGACTAGTTAATAATCAAAACTCTGGACTTCACAGTGTTTTCCTTCCCCAGCTCGGATTTGCTCCAGGCTGGAAACCTGCAGTTGAGAAGAGAGAGATGTGGTGACCTTTTCTTTCTACCTTTCTAGCCACCCTCTATACCCCCATCTTAAATACATTTTGAGCAATGTCTTCTGACTCTACCAGGTTTGGGGGTGAGAGGAAGTCAGAATAAAACAAAGAAATGGTTTTAATTAATGGTATAGCTAATGTGTGACTTTAGTTCTTTTTGCATATTGGCACGTTTAAAGCTAATTCTTCTCTTATGAGAGTTTTTATGTTATCCAGCCACATTTTTACCTCTGGAAAATTTTCTCAGTGGGCTATTTACCATGCAAGATCAAAACAAGTATCTATTGAGTACGTACTGTGTGTCATGCACTGTAAGAGGTGCAAGGATACTTATCCAAACTCCTGGGAACCCTAAACACAATGCAAAAGGACATGCTAGAAAATAAATTTTCAATCTGAATAATCATATTAACTTTAATTTTTCAACTGTATTTGACCATACAGTCTTACTTTACAAGGTAATTGCAATTGTGAAAAAGGGATACGTCATTAATAGTCTCATTTCCCAGATGTTATCTGATAGATGTTGTTATATAATTACTACAGTATGTAATATGTAATTATGTTAGCTCCAATATAGTGTGCACTTTGAACTTATAACAAAAAAGTTTTTTATAGAAAAACTGTCTTCAGACAGAATGAATTCTAATACCTGAAATAAATATGCATGCAAATTGTAGTTTAAGGCAGGGTAGGTATGCTTATCATGTTTTAATTCAGTTGAATTTCAGAAGAAGATCTAAGGAATTTATGGAAAGAGAAACTAGAGTGGCTTCACATTAGAGTTAAGTTAGGTGATCTCTTGAACTTTAAACTTCCACATCACACTATGATGTTGGTTTTACGATAAGAAATAGAATAAATTCTCTCTTAAGGACAGACATGAACCTCTGATTACCTAGAGGGTGACTCAACTGAGATCATGGCGTTTGATGGTAGTTGGAAGGTAGACCGTAGTGAGAACTATGACAAATTCATGGAAAAAATGGGTAAGAATTTCATTGCTTAGTGGCTCATTCTTTCCTTTATCACAGACATTTTTCTTTCTAACTCTTAAATCTCTGGTGTTAGGGAATGGCTCCTGAAGTAGTGGTAAGGATCCAGAAGGTGGGATGGTTTAGAGTAGGGAAACTACACTCTGACTTCTTACATTAGGAAGAATACACTGTCTCACTAAGTGGAAGGAAAGATTCTTTTGGTACTGTCCTCTAAAACACACAAAAAGATCCAGATATGTTTCCTTCACTCTTTAACCGCTGATTGTACCTGTATCATTGAAAACTGAATGTTTTTGTTTAGAGTAAGAAAGTGACATTGTGTAATGATAACTTCCAGATTTTAAAACATTGAATTCTAGGGGATAGAAAAGCAAAGACTATATAATAAAGTAATGAAAAGGAGTTCTATCAAAATTCACAGCTTGGGATAAATTAGATTTCTCATTTCCTCTGACTTAATTCCTTCTGAGATTATTTGGGAATAATTTCAAGAAGCTATCTACTTTCTTTGGAGGTTTTTTTTTTTTTAATTGAAGCATAATTAATTATACATATTTTGGGGGTACAATGTTGACTACCATCACCTGTATGGAGGTTTTAATTTAACTGATTTATAAAACTATCAATACTCTGGTAGCCCATACACTATACAAGATGGGCAAACAAATTTGTGTAATTCCCCCAAAATAAAAATCTGCATCAATTATATCTACAGTTTAGGGATTCCAAGTTTAAATTTATGGAATCTGTTCATTCTTATAATAATTAATTTTGCTATATAATTTGCTAAGTTTTCTCATTTTTGTGTCAATCAGAAATGCCACAAAAATTCAGTGAGTGAATCTGTATAAAAAAGAAGAAAATGCCACAAAAAGCAAGGAGAATTATGAAGTTCAAATTTTAAAAGCCATTATACAAAGCAAAGGGGCATTTTTAAAAAAAAGAATACTGTATATGCAGAATTAAAGTTCTGTCCTCATAAATCTATAAATATACCTTTTAATTCTTCATTTGACAGAATTTTATTTACGTAACACTGAAACAAAAACTTAATCTTATCTGATTGGGCTTGAACTTTTTCTACAGAAGCAATCTGAATGCTCTGTGCAAAGGCAATGCTATTGAGTTTTCTTCCCCACCCTCAAAATAAAAATAAACAAATAAATAAATAAGAACTTGGAAAAATAAACACTTTCTATGGCATTTTGACTTTATTTTCTCCTATCTCTTTCCTTTTTCAGGTATTAATATGGTGAAAAGGAAGCTTGCAGCTCATGACAATTTGAAACTGATAATTACACAAGAAGGAAATAAATTCACAGTCAAAGAATCAAGCACTTTTCGAAACATTGAAATTGTTTTTGAACTTGGTGTCACCTTTAATTACACGCTAGCAGATGGAACTGAACTCAGCGTAAGAAATTTTTTTATAAGCAGTGCATTCTTGATTTTACTTTCCAATACTAAAACAATCTCTGTTTTATATCATTAGATAGTTTAATTAATGCAGGTCTCCTTCATTTATTGAAGAAGCCAATAAAGTTTGTCCACATTATATATTGCACAATTTGGCAGAGTATTTAAATGCAATGTTTTCCTTTTCACACACATCTGTGAAAAAACTAGATTGAACAATGAGAATTAGAAAAATATCTTTCTAATGACTGAGTATAGATCTATTCATTAAAAAATTTAAAGCTCAGTGTTCTCAAATTTACATATCCGAAAGCAACAAAAGCTTTGAGAGTTACATAATTAAACAAAATAGCCATTTAATAAATGTATTGAAATAATAAAATACATGAATAAATTAATGAATAAGTGAGTAACCAAATGGAAAGGTCTAATGCTACATTGTAGGTCATTGGTAATGTACCTTTTCATATTTAAGATAAAAAAATTTTAGGAAGTTTTCATTTTCAACCAACTTTTTAAAACTTTTTTTAGCCTCAAAATTTTTCTAATTAAATAACATACGGTTGCAATGACAGCTTAACTTTTCAATGTTTTATCAATTATGCCATTCTTTATTACCACAGTCACAAAAATTAAAACAAGCACAGGGTTGTTAGCCTGTCCATGAAACTAACTCGAACCATGACTAAATTTAGGACAATCTTATTAACTAAAAGATTTAGAAAAAAGACTTGCTCATCTGTCTTAAAATTCAACATATGGAAATTATCAAGGGAGATGAGCATAATGGTTATCAACACATACTCTAGAGCCCTATAGCCTAGGTTCAATGCTGGCTATGTGACTTTGGCTGAATTAGTCTATGCATTTTACAATTTCCTCATCTGTAAAGTGGAGATAACAGTAACTACTTCATAGGGTCACTCACCATAAAGATTAAATGAAAAAGTGGGTCTACAGAACTCAGCATAGTGCATGACATGTGTAAGAGCCTAATAAATGCCTTATTGTTGTTGTTGTTTTTATTACTTAGGGTGCCTGGATCCTGGAGGGAAATAAATTTGTTGGAAAATTCAAACGGTTAGACAATGGAAATGAACTGAATACTGTCCGAGAAATTATAGGTGGTGAACTAGTCCAGGTGAGTTGTGAAAAGATTTATAACTAGTTTCCAAAGATAAAAATAGTTATAAACAACATTTTTTTGCCGTTACTGAGTTATATCTTTACTAAATAGACTGTTATTTCTTTTCTCATAAATCTTACTGATTCTAAAAATACAGATATTTTAAGCCTATTTATTGAAGATAGCATATATATATATCTCAAATACATCAATGCCTATTTTGACTAAAAATGTAAACTGCAAACCAAAATGTGTTTTTAATGGATGTATCCTATATCTGTATAAAATATTGCTATCAAGTACAAGGAATAAACAGTATACATTCATTCAAAATTATAATAATATGAATATTTTTCTTAATTTAGACTGAAATGTTAATGGCAAATTCTTTTGTTTGTTAACAACTTTCAGACTTATATGTATGAAGGAGTAGAAGCCAAGAGAATCTTTAAAAAGGATTGAGCATTGTTCTTGAAACACAGCCCAGAATACAAATTAGATGGAAGATCTATTTTGTACCAGAACTATTTTTTTCTTCCCCATCAATAAAAGGTTACTGATTATTCCTTTCATATGTAAACATTGTTATATGTCCATTCTTGCCAAAACAAAAAGAGGTAAAAGCTAATTAGGATTTGCTTTGTTTTACATTCTCTAAGATATACATTTATTGGTATTCTAAAAGAATTTGCAACATTTTTTAAAGCAGAAAAATATTGTTCCCGCATGGCTTTAGAAGCAGCCTCTCCTTTAAAAAATATGTATATATATGTGACATATGCATCAATAGTTTGTATAGTTTTGTTTTTGTCATCATTTTCACATTTGATAAACTAACATGGGCTGCATGGTCGTCTAAAATCTTGTACTGGTTGTGAATAATTTCCTTGTAACATCTATTTTTATAAAAGTAATACATTCTTAACCAAAAAATCTTAGAAATAAGGAAAGCAAGTGCAAAATAAATATTTCCATAAACTCACAATCCAGAAATAATCACCATTCTGATTGTGATAGATAACATCCCAGTCCTCCTCTCTGGGTGTGGATATTTCCCAATACATACCACTTTGAATAATATGATAGAAAACAAATGATGTACTAAGTTAAACAATTGTATTATATTTGTCTACACTGTCAGTGATTCCCAGACCTAGCTGAAAATCAGGATCACCTGAAAAACTTAAAAATTTTCACATATTTAATCTCCACTGTCGATCTATTAGATCAGAATCTCTGAAAATAGGACTAGGAATTTTTTAAAAACTCCTGTGATTCTGATGCACCTGTCCACTACCAAGTCTTTGAAAATGATGGGGCTATCAGATAACAAAAATGTCATTTAACTACTCCTTCCTTTTTTTTTTTTTTTTGCATAAACATGTATAGTACCAATTTGCCAGGGCCCCAGAAAGTTTCCTTATTTTCACATTTTCATATGATGTACAATTTTATGTGTTTCAAGCCATTGTATTTTAGTGGGGTGTATATCAGGGGTAGAGAAACAGGTCAATTTTTTAAGCATTTGCAACTCTATGGACTTTTGTTTTGACAAATCCTTTTTCACACTGATATAGATAAAAATTAACATTTACATAGTTCTTATTACGTGCCATGCACTCTTCTAAGAGTTCTACACGTATGACACATACATTACAATGTGGAAAGAAAAACGTCTGAGTACACAATGGAAATGAATGGACTAGAGAATATGTAATTTGCAAAAACAAAAATTTAAAGGCACTGTTCATTTTATAGGTTTGTAAAAATCTTCACATAGGAAATAGTAATTATTTAGATTTTCACATGCATTTTTTTCATAAAGGTTCTATGCATTTTTACCTCTCTAATCTTACTTATCTACATAAGTAAAATAGGAAAAGGGCAGGTATTAATCTCATTTGAAAGTTGAGAGACAATGGCACAAAAAGTTTATTAGTTTGTCTAATGTCGTACAGAGTCCATGATGAACACCAGAATAAAATGTAGGTCTTGACTTTTAGTCCAGTACATTATGATCTATGCTATTAATCAGCCTGTTATAAACAAAAATATCTTGAGAAAAAAATGTCCCTTAATTCCTTGTTGGCACCCAAGAATAGCACTCCAAATGAATCAGGTCAGACTGTAAAATAATGGCAATTAAGTGGTTAGACACTTATCTATTTCTAGTCTCATCGCAGGCTTATTTTTTTCACAATTTATATCCTTTCTAGTATTAAATTTCACTATTTATTAGGCTGCTGGAGAGCAGCCTAAGTGGCTGCCATTTCAATAACCCCTTTTTGGGAAAACTGACCTTGTCATTATACCACCCTGCTTGGCCAAGAGAGGGTGCCTGACCCAAGAGCAGCCAAACTACCATAATTTGGCCAGCTCTGGGCAGAAGGAACAATAGCAACTAACTGAACCTAAAAAAAATCTCTTTTTAGGTAATTTGAATTTGATAAATATGAAGGTACTTCAAAAAGTTCACAGAAAGATCATTTTATCATTTAATTCCAATTTTCCATGAACTTTTTGAAGTACCCTTGTACACAGTTAGTAGTTGGTAGGAAAGATAAAGATTTAAAGAAGACAAAGAGGTCAGACAATAAGTAGAAGTCTTGAGTATATGAAACTGTAAACAAGCAGGAGCCATACTGTAGACAGCAGAATAGAGGGGCAGTTAGTTAAAAGCAGCTGAAGTAGTAGAAGCTAAAATATTTACACATGAAATATGGTATCAGGGATTTGCCTAAATTGCTTTCTCCCCAATCTAGGATTGGTGAGAAAGTGGCAAGAGGTACAGTTGAAACACGATTGTTCACAAATGACAATTCTTGCCACTGTTGAAAAGTGCCTGACACATGATAACACATGATAGGATCACTGGAAACCTAGTAGGAACATGGGAATTCATTATTCTCTTCTCCATACTTTTGTATGTATTTGAATTTTTCCACCAAAAGTTAAAAATATAATATTTACATATATGTGTTAAGTCCAGAATCCAACCACTTCGCATCACCTTCACTGCTATCACTTTAGTCTGAGCCACCATTATCTTTCCCCAGATTACTGTAATAACCCCTAAAAAACCTCCAAACCTCCACCTTTCCTATCACACCCATTTAGTCTCTTTTTCAACACAGCAGCCAGAAGTATCCTTTAAAAATCTAAATCAGATAATGTCACTTCTCTACACGAACACTGCAGTAAATTTCATTCAGAGAAAAAGCCAACGTCCTTAAAACAGCCTATAAGATCAAGGGCCTGTATGATCAAATCCCCCATTACCCACCTGACATATGGTCCTGATTTTTATGGACTATCTGGGGGAAGAGTGTTCCAAGCAGAGGAAACACCCTATAGCAAAGGCCGTAAGGCAGGGGCAGGCCTGGTAAATTTGAAAAAGATGGATAGCCTGGAAAGAGTCCCCAAGATCATCCAGATCTGAATAAAAACACGACCAATGTTCAGGAAGTATGGGCTGATTCAGCCTTCCTAGAGTTCAGGAATGATGTGGTGAAAAGAATGAGTTTTAGAATCATAGACTTGCCTCAACTCTTGTCTTTCCACTTACTGACTAAAATTCAAGTTCTGATCCTCAATTTTTCTCACTTGACAAGTAGGAAAAATAATGATTTTCTGAGACTGTTGTTAATTGGGGTATTATATATGAAACATCTAGCACTGTGCCTAGCATATAGCTGACACTCACTAACTGTAAGTAACATAAACATGTGCCATCCTCTTGGAGAGAAAATGGAGCAAAGTAAGTCTTGAGTAGATGGGAAAACTCTTCTCAAATTATCTCTCACAGAGATGTCATCAAGATGGTGGAACAGACAGTTCCCTGCATCACTCTCTCCCACAACCAATAATTGGCGACTATTAAAAGGCAACGACTGCAAACCTGGGACTGCTAGAACTCAGGGGAAGAGGAGGAGAGACCTACAGAGTTAGTGAAGGCAGGAGAAGCCACGGTGAGAGAAAGAAGGGACTGCTTCAACCATTTCAGGGCCAGCCCCAGTGAGGGGAGAGAAGAATTTGTAGCACACAGAGCAGGAGCTGACAAAATCCACAGCTGTGCCCTTTGTGTGAAGTTGGTTGGAGTCTGCAGGGGAGAAGAGGACCTTGGAATGCACCATACCAGCCCCAAGGCCAGTGAGACCACTGGCAAGGTTCCTGTGGACTCACATAGGATGAGGGGCCACAGCCAATTCAAGATAGGAGTAACCCAGATGCTGGTGAGTCATCCCAAGGAATCAGCACACAGCCCACCCCATGGGAAGTGTATGGACTACAGGCAGAGGCTGGTATACCAGGAGAATATTGGGGTGCAGAACAGGCAGGTGATCTGCTTTCCGATCAGCACAAACCCACTCAGTGAAGACTGGTCAGGGAGATAGAAGTGTAGGGGACACAGTTTGCTGGAAAGACTCAGTCCTGGGTCAGAATTTTCACACAACCCAGGTGAATCTGACCTCACAAGACCTGGAAGTGATTAAAAGGCCAACAATTAAAATCTGAACTACACAAAAAGCCTTCCCCAGAAAATCAGCATCAAAGCTGCAATTTAACTCAATCATACGGTATAACTGCTGGTCCTCACAGGAAGTTCTGCCAATTTTGGAATTAACCAAAGGAAAATTAGTTCCAGTGCAGAGTTTAAGTGGCAGCAGTAGATAATAATCCAACACAGAACTGTGGGGAAAGAAAAATTCAAAAAACAAAAAAACACCACAGATCAGAGACAAAGCTCTGGTATTAACAAGTAAAGGTCTAACACCATCACGACAAAGAATACCTACAAAACCTAGAATAGGTGGCAGTCTCCTGAAATGCTCAGGCATCAATGTGAAGACACAAAGATTGAGAAAGAACAGAGAATTATGACACCGTCAAAGGAAACAAACCAAGCACCAGCAATGGACCCAGAAGAATAGTCGATGTATAAAATGTCTGACAGAGAATTCAAAATAACCTTCTTAAGATATTCAGGGAGTTACAAGAAAATATAGATAGAAAATTAAGTGATATCTGAAAAGCAATCCAGGAGCAGAATGAGAAACTCAACAAAGGAATTGAATCAATTTAAAAAAGAAAAATAGAAATTCTAGAAATAAAGAATACTCTATCCAAACTGAAAAACTTGTTAGAAAGCTCCAACAGCAGACTTAATCAAACTGAGGAAAGAAACAGTGAGCTTAAAGATAAATTATATGAAATTACCCAATCAGAAGAGCAAAAAGAAAAAAAGAATAAGTAAAAATGAAACAGAAATACAGCAAATATGGGACTCCCTCAAGCAAAATAACCATCACGTAATTGGAATACCCAAAGGAAAAGAAAAAGGAAGAGATGTAGAAAGAATATCCAAGGAATTAATTGCTGAAATTTTCCTAACTATGAAGAAAGATGGTATCCAGGTATAGGAAGCTCAGAGGTTGCCAATAAAATTCAATTTAAGGAGGAACAACCCAAGGCACATCATAAGCAAATTATCAAAAACCAAAGACAAAGAAAGGATACTGAAAGCGGCAAGAGAAAAGAAACACATAACATTCAATAGAGCCCCATACATCTATCATTGGATTTCATAGTAGATACCCTACAAGGCAGAAGAGAATGGGATGATATATTCAGAGTGCTGAAGGAAAAAGAAGTGTCAGCTATGAATTCTGTATCCAGTAAAACTAACCTGCAATATGAAGGAGAAATAAAATCTTTCCCAGACAAACAAAAGCTAAGGAAATCCACCAACATTGGACCTGTCTTATAAGAAATGCTAAAAGGAGTTCTTCAATCTGAAAGAAAATGAAACTAAGGAGCAGCAAGAAAACATTTGAAGGCACCTAACTCATTAGTAAAGTAAGTTCACAGACAACCTCAGAGTACTCCAATGTCATTGGGGGGGGGGGAATAAACCACTTATGTTCTTTAGTATGAAGACTAAAGGACAAACCTAACAAGACAACACCAAATACAACAACCATATTAGAGACAGGCAATATTAAAAGATGTAAGAGGAAACAACAAAATGTCAAAAAGTGGGGGAGAATGACACCAAAGCATAGAGTTGGCTTTGGTTCTTTCTTTTTTTCTTGGATATGAAGTCAAATTGTTATTGGTCTAAAACAACCTATTATAACTATAACATGTTTTTTGTAAGCTTCATCGTAACCATAACACAAAAACTTTTAAGAGACACACTAAAAATAAGTAGTAAGAAATCAACATACACTGCTAGAGAAAAGCACTCAATCACAAGGGAAGATAGTAAGATCAGAAAAATGAAAAAAAAGTATCAATAAAACAACCAAAAAAAGGTAACAAAATGACATAACAGGTTTCCATATATCATTAATAACTCTAAATGTAAATGGATTAAATATACCAATTAAAAGACACAAAGTGGCTCAATGAATTATAAAATAAGAACCAACAACATGCTGCATACAAGAAACTCACTTCACCTATAAAGATACACTAACTGAAAGTGAAGGGATAGAAAAATATATCTCATGCAAATGAAAACCAAAAAAGAGCAGGAGTACCTATATCAGACAAAATAGACTTTAAGCCAAGGAAAGAAAAAACAGATAAGGAAGGTCATTATACAATGATAAAGGGATCAATTCAACAAGAGGATATAACAATTCTAAATATATATGCACCCAACTCTGGAGCACCCAGTTACATAAAGCAATTACTATTAGACCTAATGTGAGAAACAGACTCTAACACAGTAATAGTTGGGCACTTTATTTATTTATTTATTTTATTTTTTTATTTTTTGTCGTTTTTTCGTGACCGGCACTCACCGGTCAGTCCTATATAGGATCCGAACCCGCGGCGGGAGCGTCGCCGCGCTCCCAGCGCAGCACTCTACCAAGTGCGCCACGGGCTCGGCCCTAGTTGGGCACTTTAACACCCCACTTTCAGCAAAGGATAATCATCCAGATGGAAAACTAACCAAGAAACATCAGAGTTAATCTCCATTCTAGACCAATTAGACCTCATGGACATTTATAGACCATTTCATCCAACAGCTACAGAATACACATTCTTCTCAAAGCACATGGAACATTCTCTAGAACAGATCATATGTTAGGTCATAAAACAAGTCTCAACAAATTTTTTAAAAACTGGAATCATAACTACCTTGTCAGACCACAATGGAATAAAACTAGAAATCAACAACAAAAGGGACACTAGAATATGTACAAATAAAGGGAAATTAAACAACTTGCTCCTAAACAATGAATAAGTCAAAGGAGAAATTAAAATATTCCTGGAGACAAATGAAAATGAAAACACAATATACCAGAACCTACAGGATACAGCAAAATCAGTTCTAAGCAAAGTTTATAGCAATAAATGCTGCACCAGAAAAGACTTAAAATAAACCACATAACATTATACCTCAAGGAACTAGAAAAACAGGAACAAACCAAACCTAGTAGAAGGAGAGAAATAACAAAGATCAAAGGAGAAATAAATGAATTAGAGATTTTTTAAAAAATACAAAAGCAATGGAACAAAGAGCTGGTTTTTCAAAAAGATAAACAAAATCGATAAACCTTTAGCTAGACTAATGAAGGAAAAAAGAGAGAAGACCCCCCAAAATAAAATCAGAAATGAAAAAGACGTTACAACTGATACCACAGAAACACAAAGGATCATAAAATACTACTACGAACAACTATTTGTGAACAAATTGGAAACCCTAGAAGAAATGTGTAAATTTCCAAACACATCCAATTTAACAAGGTTGAATCATGAAGAACTAGAAAACCCAGACTAATAATTAGTAATGAGATTGAAGCAGTAATGAAAAGTATCCCAACAAAGAAAATCAAAGGATCAGATGGCTTTACCACCAAATTCTGCCAAACATTTAAAGAACTAATACTGATTCTTCTCAAGATCTTCCCAAAAATTGAGGATGAGAAAATATGAATGCTAGGATTTTTTTTTCTGTTTCTGTGAAAAATGTTATTGGTATTTAGGTGGAGATTTCATTGAATCTTAGATCTCTTTGGGTAGTATGGACATTTTCACAATGTTAATTCTTCTAACCCTGGAGCATGGAATGTCTTTCATGTTTTTGTGTCCTATGTAATTTCTTTCAGCAGTGATTTGTAGTTCATGTTGTAGAGATCTTCATCTCCTTGCATAAATTGATTCCTAGGTATTTTATCTTTATGGTGACTATAGTAAATGAACTTGCTTTCTTCATTTCTCTGTTAGTTTGCTATTGGAGTATGAAAATGATACAGATTTTTGCATGTTGATTTTGTATCCTGCAACTTTACTGAAATTGTTTATCAGCTCAAAGAGCTCTTTTGTAGAATCTTTAGGTTTTGCTATATATAGGATCAAGTCACCTGCAAACAGGACCAGTTGGACTTCATCTTTTCCAATCTTATTTCTTTCTCTTGCATGACTGCTCTGGCTAGTACTTCCAATACTGTATAAAATAGGAGTGCTGAGAGTGGGCATCCTTGTCTTCTTCCTGTTTTTAAGGGAAAAGCTTTCATTTTTCACTACATTCAGGATGATATTGGCAGTTGGTTTGTAGTATATAGCTTTTATTGTGTTGAGATACTTCCTTCTATACCTAATCTGCTGAGTCTTTATCATGAAGGGAAATAGAATTTTGTCAAATGCTTTTTCTGCATCTATTGAGATAATCATATGATTTTTGTCCTTGATTTTGTTGATGTGTTGTATCACATATATTGACTTGTGTGTGCTGAATCATCTTTGCATTCCAGGGATGAATCATAATGTATATTGTTTTTGTATATTATACATAATGTATAGTGTTTTTGATGTTTTGCTGTATTCCATTTGCCAACATTTTGTTGAGGATTTTTGCATCTATGTTCATCAGAGATATTGGCTTGCAGTTTTCTTTTTTGTTCTATCTCTGGTTTTTGTATTAGGGTGATGTTGGCCTCATAGAATGAGTTTCAGAGAATGGCCTCTGTTTCAATTTCTTGGGATAGTTTGAAAAGAATTGGTATTCATTCCTCTTTAAAGGTTTGGTATAATTCAGCAGTAAAGCCATCTGGTCCTGGGCTTTTCTTTGTTGGGAGACTGCTGATTACTGCTTCAAACTCATTGCTTCTTATTAGTCTGTTCAGGTTTTCTATTTCTTCTTGGTTCAGTCCTGGTAGTTTGTATGTGTGTGGAAGTTTAACCATTTCTTCCAGGTTTTCAAATTTGTTGGTGTATAGTTGTTTATAATAGTCTCTACTGACCCTTTTTATTTTTGTGAAATTAGTTGTAATGTCTCCTTTTTCGTTTCTGATTTTTCTTATGTAGGTCTGTCTTCCTTTTCTTTGTTAACCTAGGTAATGGTTTGTTTATTTTGTTTACCTTCTCAAAACACCAACTTTTTGTCTCTTTCATCTTTTGTACCATTTTGAGGATCTGTTTCATTTAGTTCAGCTCTGATCTTAATTATTTCTCTCTGTCTAGTAATTTTGGGATTGGAATGTTCTCGTTTTTCTAGTTCTTTGAGGTGTAGTGTTAGGTTGTTTATTTGAAATCTTTTTATTCTTTTGATGTAAGCATTTGTTGCTAAACTTCCCTCTTAGCACTGCTTTTGCAATATCCCACAGGTTTTGATATGATGTCTGTATTTTCATTTGTTTCAAAAATTTTGTTTTTCTTTTGAGATTTGTTTTTATTTTGTTTTGATTTTTTTTTTCCAATAGAGAAACTCCTTCTGCTTACTGAGTAACATTCAGCACTAGGGTACTGGTGGTGATTTCCAGAAGTCCTGGTGGCTCAGAGCTTTGGAGCATCATTTTTTTTAAATTTTAAATTTTATGTATTATTCTTTATTATTGGAGCATCATTTAAAAGTAAACCTCCCAAGCTTCTTCTTGTCATTTGCTGCCTGGTAGAAATGGCCCAGGTTCACTCAAACCAAGGAGTTGCTGGTTACTTTCCATCACACACTGCATCAACATGTCCTGTGACTCTTCCACTCCATCCTCCCCATCTCTCATGGTAAATCTGAAAGATGTCTAGCTCAGTCTTGTCACTTTGCAGAAAAAAATGAAGATGAAGTCCCAACTTGCCCACAATGACCCAGTAGAGTAGTGATTAAGAACCCGGACCTAGAGGCTCTATTTTGGTCATTCCCACAATCCCAGAATTCCATGCTGCCATTATATTAAGTTCATGTCATTCCAATTACATTTATGCTCCTTTCACAACAGGAAGAATTATTAAGACAATGTCACTGCAGCAAATCATGAAGCACTTTCTCCTCCAAAACATTCCATTATGTAATTCCAAACGCTGACATTATTTTTTTATCCCACCATCTGATGCTAAGACTACAAGCTTCTGTTCTGCTTATTTCTCCTCAATTTCATAAATGCAGACGCTCACTGGTTTTCCTCTTGCTCAGGTTCTCCAAGCTTATCTTTTTCCTGACTTGCCATCCTGTTTATGCATGGTCAGATGCCAGATGCATCTGTCTAAGAGTATAATATTCCAGAAGAGACAGTATCTTGGAAATGCATTCATCCTCATAAAACCTGTTTAGAGTTATCATGCTCCATGTACTCAGTGGCTCCCTCCTCCAAGATTTGACCAGGGCTCATATCCAGACTGAGCTCAATAAATCCTCTTCTTACTTTAAAATTCTTGGTGAAGTACTATAACTTCTCTTAGTTTCAGAGGCTGGAATTCCAAAGTCCAGGGAACACATATGTTGAGGGTCTTGATGGTGGCAACAGTGATGGCAGGGTATCACATTGTAAAATGGCAAAACAGAGAGACAAGACATTTTTTTATTTCCTGTTGAATTTTTTCTTGGACCCATAGGTTGTTCAGAAGCATGTTGTTTAATTTCCATGTATTTATATAATTTCCAGAGTTTCTCTTGTTATTGATTTCTCATTTTAATCTGTTGTGTGTCTGAAAAGATACTTGAAATGATTTCAATTTTTTAAAATTTGTTGAGACTTGATTTTTGACTTAACATGTGGTCTATCCTGGAGAATGTTCCATGTGCTGATAAGAAGTATGTGTATCCTGCTCTATGGGGTCTGGTTCTTGAGAATTATTGTATTCCTTTGGTGGTGTCATATTTCCTCATTTTTCATATTTCTAGTATTTCTATGTTGATTTTTGATCATCTAGTAGAGCAGTTGCTACTCCTCTTACTGGAGTGGGCTTTGAGGAGAGACTTCCTTCTGCAGATGTTTCATATCGACCACTGAGTAGGGTGTTTTAATATTGGCTCCAGGTAGACTCAGTAGTGTAATCTCCATGTGGGTACTTTGGCCATAGTCAGTGTGGGAGTTGCATGTGAGTGCCCCATGGCCTAGGCACTGGGGAACTTAGTGATTCATTGCTGAGGTTAGTGACACTGGGTTGGGTTGTCAAGTACATGGGTGAGCTCTTAAGTTCTTGAGAGAAGTGCCAAGCCCTGTCACTCTTTGGCTGGGGTGGGTGACCCTGGGCAGGACTGTTGGCAACCCACCTAGCATCTCGTGACCCTGATGGGTGCACTGGGGTATACTGGAGCTCCTCAATTTAAATGGGTGACCCTGAGTGGGTTTTCTCTTTCCTCTTTCCTACAGGCAGAGGCTCCTCCTTGGTCCTTGCTTCCCCCAGTTGGGGGATGGGATGGTGGTGGTGAATGGGAATTTTCTTCCATACTCTATTTGGGTATATTAGGTTTCTGCACTCACCAGGGGTTCTGCATGTGTCTCTCCCCAGATCAAGACAGTTGTGTGGGCTGAACACGTACCTTCCACCCCTGGTGTGCTACTGCAGGGGGCAGCATAATTCCCCTTGTGTGTTGGGCCACTGGATCATAGAATTGTGCTCATTCACCTCTTTCCCAAGGCTCCACTGGTGACCCACCTTCTGTCAATGCACTTGAGTGGTCAGTGGACCGCCTACATGGCAGTGGTGGCTGCTGTAGCTGCAGTGATTCCTACTGTGGTGGTGGGCCACTCTTGTGGTAGCAGTGGTGGCAGGCCACTCTGGCAGCAGTGGTGGCTGTGGCCTTGGCTGTGGTGGCTGCCCCCCACCCTGCAGTGGTGTCTATGGCAGTGATGGGCCACCCATGCAATAGCACTCCACTTTCCTGCCATCTGTCAACAGGGGCTGCCCTCTGCTCCTGAGGTCCCATGCTCCTGTTGGCCATCAGCAGGGGCCACCTTCAGCAGTGCTTTTTTATTTTTTTTTTTTGTCGTTTTTTCGTGACCGGCACTCAGCCAGTGAGTGCACCGGTCAGTCCTATATAGGATCCGAACCCGCGGCGGGAGAGTCGCCGCGCTGCCAGCGCAGCACTCTACCAAGTGCGCCACGGGCTCGGCCCAGCAGTGCTTTTTTAAACAAGACCACAAAGGCACAGTAAACTAAAGCAAAAATACACAAATGGGACTGCATCAAACTAAAAAGCTTCTGTACATCAAGGGACACTATCAACAAAGTGACTACACAACCTACAGAATGGGAGAAAGTGTTCACGAACTATAAATCAGACAAGGGGCTAATATCCAGAATATATAAGGAACTTAAACAACTCAATAGCAAAACAAACAAAAAAACCAAATGACCCAATTAAAAAGTGGGCAAAATACTTGAAGAGACACTTCTCAAAAGAAAACATACAAATGGCCAACAAGTACACAAAAAAATGCTCAAAATTACTAATCAGGAAAATGCAAGTTAAAACCACATTGAGATATCTCACACCAGTTAGACTGGCTATTACCAACAAGACAGAAAATAATAAATGCTAGCAAGGATGCAAAGAAAAGGGAATCCTTCCTCATTGTTGGTGGGAATGTAAATTGGTAGAGCCATTGTGGAAAACAGTATGAAGGTTCCTCAGAGAACCAAAAATAGAACTACCTTATGACCAGCAATCCCATTACTGGGTATATATCCATAGGAAATACAATCAATATATCAAAAAGACACCTGCACTTCCATGTCCATTACGATGCTATTCACAATAGCCAAGAGACGGAACAACCTAAATGCCCATCAAAAGATGAATGGATAAAAAAAACTGTGGTATGTATAGACAGTGAAATACTATTCAGCTATAAAAAGAAATGATATCCTATCATTTGCAGAAACATGGATGAAACTGGAAACCATCTCACACTAAGTGAATTAAGTCAGGTACAGAAAGACAAATACCACATGATCTCACTCACATGTCAAATCTTAAAAATATAGTGGTTCTCATAGAAGTAGAGAGTAGAATAATTGTATCCAGAGGCTGGGAGGGGAGATGGGTTGGGGGAGGAGAAGAGATGAACTAAAGGGTACAAAACTGTTCTATCTACCCTAAGTGAGTCATTGTGTGCAGTTATTGAAAGAACACACTGTACCCCACAAAATAAATACAAATAAAATTGAAGAAAAAAAAGTCTCTCACTGAATCTGTGTGATAGAATGAGCCTTAGACTGGTAGACAAGAACTCGTATTTCTGGTTCAGTCTGTGACATAAGAAGCTGGGGATTTTGGGAGGGTTATCTAATCTCTTAGGAATGTAGTTCAATCTTTTGAAAATGAGGAGATTGGAGTATATCTCTAAATTCCTTTCCAGAGCTAAGATTTTATGATAATTGCATAACATTTAGTGAGTTTTCCTTTTTTAAGAAGCCCTTTTGTTGTGTGTCACAGAGAAGAGGGTGTTTGAATGATGGAGGATGTGTGGGGAGAAGGAAATATCACTGAGTGATATGGTATGGCTGGTTTCATAGGTGTATGACCTGTGCAGGCTTGAAAGGGCCTTGTGCTTAGTTTAATGCTCTGCTGTTATAGCTTTACAATTCTCAACAATCTTTGGACAAGGAATCCTGCATTTTCATTTTACATTGGGCCCTGCAAATTATGTAGCTGGTCCTATTCCCATGAGCTGACTATTAATAAGTACAAAAAATATTTTCCTGTGATCAACTAGAGAGACTAGGAGCAAGACCTCCTTGGGCACCTGAAGAGAGGTGAATGGGTGGGTAAGATAGTTGCCTGGGATAGAATGGAAATTGAAAGGGGTTTTGTGGGGATGGGAGGGAAGAGGAGGGAAGAAGCTAGATGGATGCTTCAAACAGTTATGAAATGTTTCTTTACCTTCTGCTGTGACTTGCTTTTTCTAAAATAAACTATAAGAGTGCCATCTACTGGTAAAGGACGTGGACTCTTTCAAAGGTCTCCGATGCAATCTCTTTTTGCATCAGTGTCTAGAGTGTTGCAGAAAGGTTTGACATACAATATTCTGCAGTTTGAAATGATAATTATTACATGCTTCTTCAGTTCCAAATTCCATAGAAAAGATTCCTTTTATGTCCTCCTAAACCAATTCCCTAAAGCT
This sequence comes from Cynocephalus volans, assembly GCF_027409185.1. NCBI lineage: Eukaryota > Metazoa > Chordata > Mammalia > Dermoptera > Cynocephalidae > Cynocephalus > Cynocephalus volans. The sequence goes on along the minus strand of NC_084468.1, from coordinate 104,417,299 downwards.
GTTTTTACTTAGAGACAAAAAATAATTTTTAAAAAGCACTACTTTTATGTATCAGGCATCAAGTATTCGATGATGAACACAATTGGTAGAGATATTTAGGTCATTAAGAACTTCCTCAAATGGATACAAATTCTAAGACTCATCTTAGGTCTGAATCAGAATACCTAGAATAACATCATCATCTTCAACACTAGATGGTTATCTAGGGTTAGGGTTACACTGTCACTCAGTGTGGTGTACATTTATGACCTCTGGGCCCAATGACCATCCTTATTTTCATCTATAACTGTACACGAAAATGCTAGTGCTCAAGGCATCCAAAATTATGAAGATACAAATTAGCTCCAAAATACAAAGAGAAAATTGTAAAATCTAAAATTAGCTAGTAATGATGGGCAAAACAAATAAATGTTTCATTCATAAACATACCACTAATTCAGACAGTTAAATGCAACTCTTACTATCACTACAAGTTAACACTTACGTGGTATTTACAATGCACCACATATTTTTCAATAATCAACTCATGTTAATCCTAACAAAAACCTTATACAGTAATAAGCTATTACTAATCTCATTTTACACATGAGGAAATGAGGCAAAGAGAGGTTATATAATTCAGCCAAGGTCAATAACCAGTAAGTGGTTGAATCAGGATTTCAACTCAAGCAGTCTGGTTCTAGAGTCTATATGTTCTAGAGTCTAGATTCAATTTCATGTAATGTGGTTATGCAGGAAAGTTTTCACTCAAAATATCATTCAACTGATACTTACTAAGCATTTATTATATTCAGGCACTATATGCCAGTTGTGATCTAAGTATTAGAAATACAACATAGCAGACAGACAAAAATCCCTGTCTTCATGGAGGGGATACAAATAATAAACAAGAAGAAGTAGTAAATATATAGTACATTAGATGGTATAAATGCAATGCAGAAGAACAAAGCAAGAAAGAGGATGAGGAATGCCAGGGTGAGATCATGAACACAATTTAAAAGGATGGTCAGGGAAGTAAGATGGTACTAGGTGACATTTGAGTAATAACCTGAAACAAGTGAGGAAATAAGCCATTCTAAGTATGTTTTATATGATATTGGATAGGGATTTATAAAAGTAAGAGCCCTGGGTTTGTATCCTTGGGCCCATGACAGAGTTAAAATAGCCCTGGAGTTACACTGAATGAGTTCCTGGGTTTGGCAATGTACAGAGCCTTACTAGCATAGCTTATGAGGACTCAAAGTTGCTAAGGAAGAGCTGAGTAATATCACTGAATAAGCATTATGAAACAAGCAACAGCCTTTTTATATCTTTTGAGCTGGAATCTGTGAAGGACTATTTTGTGAGGTAGCAATGTTGAAACCTTTATGAGTTCTATTCTTCCCAATTACTAGCTTTTCTTTTCTTTTTTTTTTTTAAAGATGACCAGTAAGGGGGTCAACTCTTGGCTTGGTGTTGTCAGCACCACGCTCAACCAGTGAGCGAACTGGCCATCCCTATATAGGATCCAAACCCGTGGCCTTGGTGTTACCAGCACCACACTCTGCCGAGTGAGCCACGGGCCAGCCCTCAATTTCTAGCTTTTCTAAAGCCAACACACCATCTATTTTAGTCTGCCTGGGTTATCAGTTGATGAAGTAATTCTCATACTCGGAGGAGTAGTCCTCTCTTCCTGGGGGAGCAGATAATTCATTCCCTTAGGTTCCTAGGGATTACCCTTAAACTCCAGGTGAGAGTCACTCTATGAGAAGGAAGTTGTTGTTTATGGAGTGTAGTGTATAGGGAATAATGAAGCAGCAGAAAAAAGGTGTACTTCTGATATGCTATTCCTACATTCCATATCTCTGTTCACTATTTGTATTAGTCCATTTATGTTGGTTATAACACAATACTTGGAACTGGGTAATCTATAAAGAAAAAGACATTTATTGCTTACAGTTTCTGAGGCTGGGAAGTCCAAAGTCTATCTGGTGGTGGTGACAGTGACTCAGGGGTCTCACATTGCAAGATGGTGGAAGCAGAGAGAGCAGAGAGAAAGACTCTCCTCTCTCTTCAAGTCCTCAGAACCACGCCCCTAACCACCATTTTTAATCCATTCACTACAGCATGGTCCTACAGTCTAATCACCTCTTCAAGGCTCCACCTTTCAATTACTGTAATAGGATTTCCCACCCTCTTAATAGTCACAGTGGGGACCAAGTTTCTAACACATTAAACTTGGGGGACACAATTCAAGCTTCAGTAAGTTTTGGGGGGACATATTCAATCCACTACACTATTTAAGCATGAGCCTGTACCCATTTCCCTATTAAGTTGATTTAGGTTATCTCTTTGGCATTAACTTTTACTTCCTATGCCTCATGCTTTTCAAAATCAAGTAATATTTCCCCAACTTTGAAGTCACCACTGGTAATACTCCAACAGTTTAAGTGAACAGAACTGCATCTTTATGTGCCCCACTTGCAGGGATTATTTATGTTAGAACTTAAAGGTTGTCAGGCGAAGAGGAGGAGAGACCTACAGAGTGTACGAAGGTGGGAGAAGCCAAGATGAGAAAAAGAAAAAAACCGCTCTGACCAATTCAAATCCCAGCCACTTCCAGGCTGGAGCGTCTGAGCACACAGAGCAGAAGCTGGCAAAAGCCACAGCTGTGCCCTTCAGATGAAGTTGCTTGGAAGCATCAGGGGAGAAGAAGGCCTTTGTGGCCCCCAGGCCAGCAAGACAATGAATAGGGTTCCCATGGACCCACACAGGACCGAGGAGCCACAACAACTGAAAAAAGGGAGCCACTCAGAGGCCAGTGAGTCATCACAAGGGACCAGCGCATGGCCCATCCCAAGGGAAGAGTGTGGAGCACGGGCAGTGGGGAGACAGACCCACCAGGTGAACACTGGGGCACAGCAAGGACAGTGGATCTGCCCCCCCAAGTAGTGTAGGACCACTCAGTGGAGACAGGTCAGGAATATAGTACTGCATGAGTGCAGTTTGCTACAAGACTCAGGCCCAGACCAGAGTTTCCACACAACCCAGGTGCACTGGATCTCATGAGAGCTGGAAGTACCTATAAAGTCAACCATTAAAACCTGAGCTGCACAAAAAGCCTTCTCCAGGGAATCAGCAGCAAAGCAACAATTTAGCTCAACCACACAGCTCAAGTACTAGTCCCCACAGGAAGTTCCCCCATTTTAGAAGTAAGCAAAGGACAACAAATTAGTTCCAGTGCAGAGCTGAAGTGGTGGAAACAGCAAATAACCCAATACAGAACTTAAAAAAAAAAAAAAAACCCACAACTAGAGACAAAGTTTGATATTAACTAGTAAAGGTCTCACATCACCAAAGAACACCTATAACATTTAGAAGGGCCAGAAGTCCCCTGGGCTACCAAGCCAGAAAGGGGGTTGAGCAGGGGGCCTGAGCCATGCCCCCCAACACCCACAACCAGTCCCATGGCCTTGTGCCTTGGCCACACCCCCCAACATGCACAAGCAGCCCGGTGACAACCACTGAGCTGCCACAGGGAGCGCCCCAGTCTCTCCCAAATCTGAGTGGTGGGGGTCTGAGGGCCTCAGCCACACCCCCTGACATGCACAACCAGCCCAGTGATGACCACCAAGCCACCTTAGGAAGTGCCTCAGGTTCCCAAGCTGGGGTGGTGGGGGGCAAGGGCTTTTTCCACAGCCCCTGACATCTGCACCCAGCCAGCAATGACCAAGCCACCTCTTGAAGCCCCCTGGTCTCCCCTGTGGGAATGAGAGGGGTGCCACAGGCCTCAATCCCACCCCTCCTCCTTCCTCTTTCTTCCATCCCATTTCCTTCCCCTTTCCCCTCTCCCCCTCCCTCCCAACTGCTCTGTAACATCATAGAATGTAAACAAAAATAATATTAATAAGAAAAAGAAAAAAGAACTTCAAGGTTGATTTAATCCCCTAAGGGAGACCAAAGTGACTTTTTGTTGGGGAGAGTAGAAAGATTTCAAATATTTTTTACTGCAGTAAAATATATATAAAGTAAAATTTGGCATTTTAACCATTTTAAATGTACAATTCAGAGGCATTAATTACATTCACAATGTTGTGCAACCATCACTACCATTTGTTTCCAAAACTTTTCCATAACCACAAATAGAAAATGTGCCCATTAAGCAATAACACCCCATTCTCCAAACTTCAAAGTCAGTCCCTCATCTACTTTCTGTCTCTATAATTTTGCCTATTCTAGATAGTTCATGTAAGTGGAATCATAGATTATTTGTCCTTTTGTGTCTGGCTTATTTCATTTAGCATTCTTTTCAAGCATTATTTAAAAGCACTTACCATTATTTCAAGGATCATTCATGTCATAGCAGGCATCAGAACTTAATTCCTTTTTATGGCTGAGAAATAATCCATTGTATGTATAACTGCATTTTGTTTATCCACCTGTTGATGGACATTTGAGTTGTTTTCCCTTTTTGGCTATTGTGAATAAAGCTGAAATGAACATTGGCATACAAGTATCTGAGTCCCTGTTTTCAATTCTTTGTGTTATATACCTAGGAGCAGAATTGCTGAACCATATGGTTCCTCTATGTTTTCACTTTTGGAAGAAACTCCAAACTGTTTTCCATACTGGCTACATACAAGAGTTCCAATTTCCCCACATCCTTGCCATTCTAGTAGCTGTGAAATAGTATCTCATTGTGCTTTTGATTTGCATTTCCCTAATGACCAATGGTGTTGAGTATCTTTTCAATTGCATAGTGGCTATTTCTTTGGAGAAATGTCTATTCAAGTCCTCTGAACTTTTTTTTAATTGTATTGTTTGTCCTGTTGTTGTTGAGTTGTAGGAGTTCTTTATATATTCTGGATATTAAACATTTATCAGATATATTATTTACAAGTATTCTCTAACATTTTGTAGATTATCTTTTCACTTTCTTTATAATTCCTTTGATGACAAAAAGTTTCTATTATGATAAAGTTTAATTTATATATTGTGTTGTTGTTGCTTATGCTTTTTTGCTGTCGTATCTAGAATCCGTTGCCAAATCCAAGGTCATGAAGACTTATCCCTATGTTTTCTTCTACCAGTTTACTTTGATGGCACCTTGATCTTAGACTTCCCAGCCTTCAGAACTATAAGAATAAATTTCTGTTGTTTATAAGCTACGCAGCTTATGGTATTTTGTTATAGCAGCCTGAATGGACTAAGACAGTAGGAAGTTTATTCTTTTTGATGGTATTGTAAATAGAATTGTTTTCTTAATTTCTTGTTTGGATTGTTCAATGCTGGTGTATTCAAACATAACTGGGGTTTTTTGTTTGCTTGTTTGTGGGTTTTTTTTTTTTTTTGCCACAAAACAAGTCAATAAAAAAAACTAAGATCATAGAAAATATGTCCTCTGACCATAATAGCAGGAGATTTAGAAAACTCACAAATATGGGCCGGCCCCGTGGCGCACTCGGAAGAGTGCAGCGCTTGGGAGCGCAGCGGCACTCCTGCCGCAGGTTCGGATCCTATATAGGAATGGCCGGTGCACTCACCAGCTGAGCGCGGTGTGGGCGACACCAAGCCAAGGGTTGCGATCCCCTTACCGATCACAAAAAGACAAAAAAAAAGAAAGAAAACTCACAAATATGCGGAAATTAAACAACTCTCTCCTAAATAAACAATGAGTAAAAGGAAATATACAGGAAAATTAGAGAGTTGAGATAAAAATCAAAGTGTGAAATATCAAAATTTATAGGATGCAGGGATCATGCAGTGCTTAGAGGAAAATTTATACTTTAAAAACCGATATTAAAAATAAGAAAAATTTCACATCAATAATGTGAACTTCTATCTTAAGAAAATAGAAAAAGAGCAAACAAAAGCAAATATAAAGTAGGAAATAACAAAGATTAAAACAGAAATATATGAAATAGGGAGTTAAAAAACAATAGAGAAAATCAACAAAACCAAAAGTTGACTCTTTAAAAAGATGAATAAAATTTGAAAACCTTTCTAGGCTGTCCAATAAAAAAAAGAGATAAGACCTAAATTACTAGAATCAGAAATAAAGCTGGGGCATTATTACACTGTCATTATGGTTTTTTGTGGTGGTAAGATTCAGTTTCTTTCTCATTTGCATTCTTGTTCTACAAGTGGGTTTTGTTCTTTCTTGTATATTTGTGGTAGTGATTATTGTTTTTCAGATTCCAGATGCATGACTTCCTTGAGGACTTCTTGTAGGGCTGGTCAGGTAGTGGTGAATTCCTGCAGTTTTTGTTTGTCTGTAAAATACACTACTTCTCCCTCATTTCTGAAGGTTAGCCTTGCTGTATATAGTATTCTTGGAAGGCAGTTTTTTTCTTTTAGTATTTTGAATATATCATCTCATTTTCTTCTGGCCTGTAGAGTTTCTGTTGAGTAGTCTGCTGTTAGTCTGATACAGTCTCCCTTATAGGTGACTTAATGTTTTTCTCTTGCTTCTTTTAAGATTCTCTCTTTGTCTTTCAGTTTTGCCAGTTTGACTATAATGTGTTTTGGAGAGGATTTTGGGGGGGTTGAATTCGTTTGAGGATCTTTGAGCCTCCTAGATATGAAGGTCTGTGCCTCTCCATATACCTGGGAAGTTTTCCATTATTACTTCACTGAATAAGTTTCCCTTGCCTTTACATTTCTCCTCTGTGAGATACTAAGTAGCAAGCTGACAAAGTCCTTGCTATTCTAGGGAAGCCAGCAAGGCTGGCATCCCTTTTGCCTACTTCTCCCTCCTCCCTCCCTTGAGGTCTGACCTTTGATTGAACCCAGGACCCTGGAAGCTTTGTAAATGAGAAACTTATGTTCTTATTTTGTTGATAAGTAGTTAGCTATGAATCTTCAAGTGCCATGGCAGCTGAAAATGTTCTATAAATAGCTTGGTACCAGACATAACTGATTTAATCAGTACCATGTTATTTTCACTGGCTTATAAAAAGGAACCAAAAATAAACCAGGATGCCTTACAGGTCAGCAGCCTGAAAGGCCCTCCTAATCCCATAAAGTGTGTCTCTTCATTTCCCACTGTCTCCCCTCGGGGTACTGATTTGGTGACACTCCTCCCCTTCTGGGACACCCAAAATTCAAATGTTTGTGTGCTTAAGGCTGTCTGATAGTCTCTTAGATTTTCTTCATTTTTAAATTTTTTCTTTCTTTTTTTTTTTTTTTTTTTTTTTTTTGTCTGCCTGGGTTATTTTGAAAAAAACTATCTTCAAGACCAGAAATTCCTTCTTCTACTTGTTCTAGTGCTTTATTTTGGTATTCTGAGTTTCTGTACTCTTGGGGGGTTCTGTTTGTACCTCTCCCCAGATGAAAGCAATCCCATGTGCTATGCACATACCTCCCTACCCCCACTGTGCTACCACATAATACAAGTTTCAGAGACACAGTGGAGGCAAATGTCAGTGTGGAAGGATGGGGGGTGAGGAAGGAGAGGGTAAAAGAGGGTACTTAAGCTCTTGGCTGTGTTTTTTGTTTCATTGAATGAATCCTTCAGTTCCAGGAATTCTGCTACATTCTTTTTTAAGGTATTAATCTCTTTGTAAATTTCGTCCTTCACATCCTGAATTTTTTTTTTCTCATTTCATTGTGTTGTCTGAGTCTTCTCCTAAAGATTGTTGCTCAGACTTCCTTTATTCTATTGAACCACCTTGACATTCTTGGGATGAATCTCACTCAGTCATGGTATTTAATCCTTTTCATATGCTCCTGGACTTGATTTGAGAACTTTTTGAGAATTTTTTCATCTTTGTTCATAAAGGATATTGGTCTGTAATTTTTTTAATAGCGGTAAAAGCACATAACAAAATTTACCATATTAATCATTTTCAAATGTACAGTTCAGTAGCATCAAACATATTCACACTGTTGTGAAGCATATATCCAGAACTTTCTCATCTTGCAAAACTGTAACAACTCTATACCCATTAAACAAGTCCCCTTATACCCATCTCCCCAGACCCTGGTAACCACCACTCTACTTTCTATGAATATGAACATTTTAGATTCCTCATGTAAGTGCACTCATACAGTACTTTTCTTTTTGTCACTGACTTAGTTAACATAATGCCTTCAAGGTTCATCCATGATGTAGCATGTGACAGGATTTCCTTCCTTTTAAGTCTGAATAATATTTCATTGTATGCATATAACACATTTTGTTTATGGACATTTGAGTTGCTTCCATTTCTTGGGTATTGTGAATAGTGCTGCTATAAACACAGGTGTGCAAATGTGTGTGATTTTTTTTCTTATGATGTCATTATCTGGCTCTGGTATCCGGGTGCTAGTCTCATAGAATGAGTTAGGATGTGCTCCCTCCACTTCTTTTCTTGTGGGAGAGTTTGAGAAAGAATGTTAATTCTTCTCTAAATGTTTGGTAAAATTGTCCAGAGAAGTGATCTGGTCCTGGACTTTTCTTTGTTGAGACATTTTGATTACTGATTCAAACTCTTCACATGCTATAGGTTGGTTGAGATTTTCTATTTCTTTTTGAGTCAGTTTAGGTCATTGACATTTCACTAGGAATTTGTCTATTTCATTTAGGTTATCTAATGTGTTGGCATATACTTATTCATAATATTCTCTCATAGTTCTTTTTATTTCTGTAATGTTGGTAGTAATATATTCATTTTATTTCCAATTTTAGCTATTTGTATCTTCTTTCTTGACAGTCTAACTAAAGGTTTGCCAGTTTTGTTAATCTTTTCAAAGAACCAACTTTTGGTTTCATTGATTCCCTCTATTGTTTTTCTATTCTCTATTTCACTTATCTCTGCTCTAATATTTATTATTTCCTTTCTTTTGATAGCTTTAAGTTTAGTTTGCTCTTCATTTTCTATTTCACCAAGGTTAAAGTTATGTTATTGATTAGAGATACTGCTTCTTTTTAATGTAGGTATTTATAGCTAAAAATTTCCCTTTGAACACCACCTTTCTTCCATCCATAAGTCTTCATATGTTGTATTTTCATTTTCTTTTGTCATTGAATGTTTTCTAATTTCTCCTGTGATATCTTCTTTGACCCACTAGTTGCTTAAGAGTGTGTTAAATTTTCACATATTTGTGAAATTTCTGGTTTTCCTTCTGTTATTAACTTCTAGTTTTATTTCATTATGGTCAATGAAGATACTTGGCATGATTTCAAACTTTTAAAGTTTATTGAAACTTGTTTTGTGGCCTCGTATTTAGTCTATCCTGGAGAATAAACTTGAGAAGAATGTGCATTCTGCTGATGTTCCATATATGTCTGTTAGGTCTAGTTGGCTTATAGTGTTGTTCAAATTCTCTATTCCCTTATTTCCTTTTTGTCTAGGTGTTCTACCCATTACTGAAGGTAAGGTATTAAAGTTTCCAAAAATTTTTGTAAACTATTTCTTCAATTCTGTCAATGTTCACTTCATATATGTTCACTGAGTATTTTCTTGGTTGCTATGAAATTTTGACTGTTTTCCAGAGTTATAAAAAGTTATTTCAGACAGTTTTTCTTATTTTTCAATGTTTCTGTGGAGGGACAGGAATTATTCCACCATTTTGAAAATGGGTCACCAAGGTGACTTTTTGATACAGCTCTCACCAGAACAGAAAAAAAAAAAAAAAAGAGTAAATCTGTTTTCTAACAAGGTTTATTTATAGACATAAACACAAAAGCTGAGCTTCTCCAGTAGAGGCTTGAAGCCACATTCCCTACATATATCTCTTTCATTCCATGTTGGTCCTTGATCAATCCCTGAGGAATCATAGAATTCCATGAAATTTAGTTTAAAAGGTGCTGTTACAAATCATTAAAATCTCTTGGTATTTATGTGCCTACTGCCCATGATCTGAATTCAGAAATAGTTAAATAATAATTTTGACCTAGGCTATCTCTTGCTTATTTTCTAACTTACTTGTTTTCAAAACTTTATCTCCAACTTCTAGTTAATGTATTTTCAATGAGAAAATTTGGAAAATATGGGAAAGTACAAAGAATAAAATTATTTGTGATCCTATCTCCCAGGGATAACTGCTGTTAACAGGTTGACATTTCTCACACTTATGAAATAAGTTTAATTCAGGTCAATATTTTATAACCAGCAATTATCACCTTGGCATCCACTTACTTATTCTAGGTCATGCCCATGTTAATGTTGTTTTGCCTATGCTTAGAAGCCTATTACATAATTTTATGAGATAAGACATGTCATGTATTGTTTAATCTTTCAATCGCCATTCTCAACGACTGTCCCTACAACACCCTTCAATAAGACAAATAACAGGTTGATTGCCTAGCTGTTTAGCATAATGATGTTTTAACGTTGTGGGTTTCAACATTTTTATCATCTGTGCCTGACAGTTAAGCTTTGTCTTACTGAAGTTGTTTTTAAACTTGAAAAAGCAGCAGGATGCCTTCTTTATTTTGAAATAATATCTTATATGAAACCCTAAAATATAAACAAAACTGAGTTCTTATGGTTGATGTCTGTTTGTACATGTATAAATAAGTAGAGGAAAGAGGGCAGCCCATTTGTTCACAGCCTATTGTGCTCAGTCTTCCAAACACCCAAACCATTACGCAGAACCTCAGGGCTCTGTGACAAACACTCTGTGTAGAGTGTTTGAAAACTCCATTGTTCTCTTGGATGTCCTCAGTTGGTACTTCTAACGCATTGGATGGCTATTGCAGCTATATCCCATATAGCTCCTGAGACAGTGCCTGCCACATAGTATTTATTGAAATTAAAGAAGGGAAATCCACAAAGGGGGGAAGCATTAGCACATATACATTACTAGTACTTGAAAAACCTCAGAAAGCATCCCCACTGAGAGTGGTAGATAAGTGGTGTTAGATTCCAGTGGTATCACTATACTATCATGTTCTGAAAGAGATAATTCAACAAGTATTTTTTGACCAGGATTGTGTTAGTGGTTGCAGAATGTAAAAAAATATAATGTAATAAATAGTAAATTTCTTCCTTATTCCAGGCACTATTTGAAGGACTGTGGAAGCTACAAAGATGACAAAAATACAGTCTCCCCCTAATAAATACTTAAAACTCTAATAGAGGAAAAATATTTACATAAAATTGCTACAAAACATGCCAATGTGCCAGACAATATATCAACAAAATTTTGTTGTGTATTGAGACTCAAAAGTTTCATCTTTTGAAAGATGACCAGTCTTATAAATAGCCTCATTAATATGTGGCTGTTATAGAACGAAGAAAGAAACAATAGATCCTGAAGGAAGGCAAAACACTACAGAAACAAATATGATGGATCTTGGACGTGACCGGCACCATTGTGCACACAATAAGCACAAACTAGCCGCCAGCCTTGTCTTCCACTCAAGCACCAAAACCCTCCCGCCTTCCCTTTATGAGAAGCCTCATGACTTCTGCAAAACAGGAACCCATTTGCTTCCACAGTTCTCCACCCTGGTTGCATAGCTTTTGCATTAGCATAATGCCCCTCCTTGATGGTATCAGCCAGCCCTTGGTGCCCTATATAAGCCCTCTCACACCCACATTGGGGGCTGTCCTCCATTTTGAGGGCAGCCCTGGGCTGCCTGCCACTTTGAGTGCAGCCTGGCAGATTTTCTTTTCCTTTAATAAAGCTTGATCAGTACTCAGCGTCTCAGCTCACTTTCTTTCATTATGGTGTTGAAACCCGGGAAAGATTCTGGCCAACGTTGTTGGACAATCCCCCCTGGGTTGATTGGCCCACGGCCACTCTTCCTGGACCTGCCAAACTGGTTACCTCCAGGACTCTCTCCTTTTCCCATTTCATACCAACACATCGGCCTCAATTCACGGTGAGTCAGTGGATCTGTCCTGCCTCTATGAGTTCCCCTGACTAATCTCTACGACTATGGTCTCTAAGAAGCCCAGCACCTGGCTGGGGGAACTCCTCTCGTGCCCCCCAGCTATTGGAGGATGTTTTGTTAGCTGGTCGTGGCTTTTCTCTCGAGAAGAAGGTGCACAGCAAAGAGGACACTCTTTGTTGGCACCCTTCTTCTACCAGGACTGCCCATTCTCTTTCTCACCCCCTAAATGGGAAGCTCACAATCCAAACCTCCATGCTCTACACCTCTGGGCCATCTCCTGGACAATTTCTTGGCCTCCAGGGAGACATTAAACCTAAACCTCTCATTTTCTACAGTACTCCATGCTCTACACCTCCAGGCTGTCACTTGGACAATCTCTCAGCCTCCAGGGAAACATTAAAACTTGAACACCTCATTACAATGGATCCCAGTGGCCACAAGATGGCACTCTCGATTTAGATACTCTCCTAGACAACTTTTGTCACTGAAACAGCAAGCTGGAGAGATTCTTAATGTTCAAGGCTTTCCCTTTATCTTTGATCCTGTTCTCTCTGTCAAAACTGTCCTATGTCTCAAATTCCCTAGCTCATGACCAACCTCCCCTTCTGGACTTGGATTAATCTTTTAATCCATCAGACTACTCTGCTTCCCATGTGGGCCACCTCGACTACCTCCGAACACTCCAAATCTTTTACCAGCCCTCTGCCTTTTCCGTCTTCACCCTCAGCCACCCAAACCACCCCTCCTTCTTCACCTTCATCAGATAACAACACTGCCTCAGCTCTGGCTCTTTTATATCCCCTCCATGAAGTGGCTGGGATGGAGGGACTGTCTGAGTTCATGTCCCCTTTTCTCTTTCGGACCCTTCCCAAATCAAAAAATGACTGTGATCCTTCCAGTCCAACCCAGACACATATCCGTCCCCTGAAGACAGGGAACAGGTCTGGATAGTGGCCCAACAACAGGCAGACGAGGTACATGCTCAAAATAACAGACAGTCAGTGGGAGCCATTGCAGTCTTTTGCACAGGCCCAAATTGGGACTACCAGGCTGACAATGGGGACCAGGATCTCTGGGATAACATAATCACACACATTACGGCCTCCAAAAGGTCACAAATTCCTAACCCACCTCTCTGAGGCTTTACATAAATACACATGCATAGACCCAAACTCCCCTGCAGGCATGGCCCTTTTACCCTACCTCCTCAATTCAGCTTTCAAGGTTTTTAACGATAGAGAGGAGAAGAAGAAAAGAAAGATCATTACAAAAGAGATCAGGCCAAATACCAACTCCTGGCTAATGCCATCCATGGCTCACACACTCCAAAGCCAGCTGCCTCTAGGGACAAGCCACCCAGGAACTGCTTCAAGTGCAGTCAACCAGGCCACTGGGCATGGGCCCGTTCTAACTCCAGGCTCCCTTCTGTGCCCTGTCCTCACTGCAAACAGCCAGGTCCCTGGGGGGACTGACTGTTCCACTTGCCAGAGAGGGAGTGGCCCAGTCCCCTACCTACAGCCTTTGGCTTCATGGCCATCCCTACCAGAGTTTCTCAGTTTTGCCCAGAAGGAGGACTGATGATGCCCAGGTCCTGCCCAAGGCCCCCACAGAGATCACCACTTGTGAGCCCAGGGTAACTCACCTTGTAGCAGGTAAGCTGATCTCTTTTGTCATCAATACAGGGGCCATTTATTCTACCCTTCCTGAATATGTAGGACCAACAACCCAATCCTCTATCACAATAGTAGAGGTCACAGGATCAGAATACCACCCACAGATCACTCAATCCCTTTCCTGCACCCTACATCACACCCAATTCACACATAAATTTCTAATAATGCCTCAATGCCCAACCCCCTTACTGGAACAGGATATTCTTTTCAAAATCAAAGCTACTCTTACCCTAAACACTTCAACTCCAGCTACAATTCTACTGTTACCGGCTGCTCCCAGATTTAGTCTCTGAGGCTTCCACCTGCCCCTTCCCCTCAGACAAGGTTAATCCCATAGTATGGGACACTTCTTCTCCCTCCATTGCTACGCACCATTCCCCTATCCTTGTTAAGTTGCAGATCCCCTCTTCGTTCCCTAATGTCCCACAATACCCCATTGCTAATAAACACCTAATAGGGTTAAAGCCCCTTATAAACAAACTCCTTTTTTCTCATCTTCTACAACCCGCCCATTCACCTTTTAATACACCTATCCTTCTGGTTATAAAGCCTAATGGCTCATACCATTTAGTACAGGACTAATCCTGACATGTGCCATTCCCAACAACTTATCTGGACAGTTTTGCCCCAGGGATTTTGGGATAGCCCCTGCTTCTTCAGCCAGGCCTTAGCTCAAGACTTATCTGAACTTCCCCCAACCTCTAGCAGTTTAATACAATATGTGAATGACCTCCTCCTTTGTAGCCCCTCTTATGAAAATTAACAGGCCCACACTGTTGCTCTCCTTAATTTCCTGGCTTATATCAAGTGTTGCCAGCAAGGCCCAAATTTCTACCCCTTCAGTCACCTACTTGGGAGTCCACCTCACCCCCAACACCAGAGAAATAATGGTGGATTGCAGGAGTTTAATTTCTGAACTCCCTACTCCTACCACAAAGAGTGAAATTCTTTCCTGGGGCTTGCAGGGTATCTTTGCCTATGGATTCCTAACTTTGGCATGCTAGCAAAACCTTTATGAGGCAGCCAAAGGGGATCCTACTATTCCTTTTGATCCTGCAAAGCCCATTCATTTTCCCTTCCAGCGATTAAAAACCACTCTCCTTGCAGCCCCAGCTTTATCTCTCCCAAATCTACCTCATTCTTTTATCCTATACATCACCGAAACCCAAGGATTGGCAGTTGGGGCTTTGGGACAAGAGGCAGGAGATATTTCCTCCCTGGTTGCATACCTCTTTAAACAACTAGACACCACAGCTTGAGGATGGGGCCCTGTTTATGGGCCTTAGTGGCAGCCACCCTTTTACCCACGAGAAAACTCTAAACTAACTTCTGGACAACAAATAGTTAAGACCTTCTCAGCCGTAAGGCCAAGTCAATTCTCTCCCCTTCCCACCTACAATTTATTCACCTTACTTCCATTAAAAATTCCCAGTTCTCCTTTAAACCTTGCCCTCCCTTAAATCCAACAACTCTCATCCCAAAACACTCACAACCCTTAGAACATAGTTGCATGGAGGCTTTAGACTTCTTTCTCAATCCCTTTCCACACATCTCCCCACATCCCATTACGTGGCCCCAACATACATCATTCATAGATAGAAGCACCACCTCCACACCCGCCACCCCCGGGTGGGTTATGCCATAGTAAATCTAACATACCTCACTAAGCTGTCCATGGAGCTTCATCTCCCTTGGACCCAACTTCTCCCTTTAGCACACACTCGCTTGCAAGCTGCCCCCACAAGCCCACAGGCCTCAGCCCTTTTGAGCTTATGTATGGTTTACCCTTCACTCTCACACCTCTCCCTTCCAGCTCATCGCCTTTAGGCCAGTATCTCCCTACTCTTTTGCTCATTAGGGATCTTCTTCAGCAACAGGCCAACTTTCTATAACCTCATCCTTTCCCACCACCCCCTCAGACTTTAAACTGAGCCCAGGACAGCAAGTGTATATTAAAACCTGAATCCCAACGCCCCTCTCACCAGGTTGGAATGGGCCTTGTACAGTACTTCTCACCACCCCTGCAGCAGTAAAAGAATTAGGAAAGGCCCCTTGGTATCACTTATCCTTGGTAAAACTAGCACCTGAGATTTTAACCAAAGAATCTGTTAACACCAACCCAGAGGGGCCCCTCTGCTCATCCCCCAACCCAACATCTCCTTACACTTCACCCATTTTAGGACCCATAAGACTAAAAATCTCCAGGACCTCCACTATTCCCCAATCCCAGAAGAAGGATGATCTTTCTCCCAGCTATTATCTTCTCACTCTTGCAGGCCCATTTCACGTCCTTCACACAGGAGCTACTCTAAGACTGGTCCCAACCTGCTATCATGGGTTTGCCATGGTGGGACATAAGTATATGCCACCCTGTGTCCCTAACCTTTATTATACTATCTGTCCCTGTACTTGTTACAGGATTGTCCAGTGCTGCCCCAAAGGAGTGTAACAATATAGGAAGATTTCTCCTGGCACTTCTTTACCTCCTATCAGTAGGATGCTTCTTAGCAAATTCACTGTGGCAATGTGCCCTTTAAATTCTTTTGGCTCCCTAACTCTTCACATCCTTCCCCTGTTTTTCCTCCTATCTCAATGCTCCCCCTTACCTGGGACATGGAGATTCCAGGTCCACAGGCACGATACAGTCCTCAATGAATCAGACTGGTCCCCAAGTGACTCATCTGTCTCCCACTTCATGAAAAACTTTTTGTGGTCACCCCCCTCCCTGTCGATGCAGCCCACAATGTTTCCACAAACATCTCTTCACTTTCCTCTAATCTCACCTCAGTGGGGACTGTCAGTGTTGTGTGGGGCCTGCCCATACTCTGCCTTACTAACATCACCAAACACTACCACTCACTTATCCCCTCCTCATTCACGCCCTAAAACCGGAATATATCTCCTTTGTAAAACTATCTTATCCCATTGCCTGCCCCCTAATGTGATTTCTTGCATATTCATTTGGCTCCTCTTGACATCACCATCCAGACAGATGGAGAGATGGAGATGGGACTGGGACTAACTTTGGCACCCCTTCTCAAGAAGTACCCCCACTCCTATAGGGCAATAATTGTACCTTTTTGAAATTGGGGCAAGGGTCCTTCCTGCAACTGGGACTGACATAGCAGACCTTGCTATAACCTCTCAATTCTACCAAAAACTCTCAGAAGAACTAAGTATGGACAGCACCTCCTCCCTCAAGCGACATATCACCTCGCTCACAACAGTCACTTTACAGAACGCTCAAGTACTTGACTTCCTTACCACTGAGAATGAAGGCACCTGCCTCTTCTTGGGGGAGGAATGCTGTTACTATGTAAATGAGTCCCAGGTGATCCAAAACAACTTTAACCATTTAAAGGTAAGCATTGATCACCAACGCAAAGGATTACAAAACACAAACACACCTTGCGGGTGGCCTCAGTCACTGAACCCTTGGATACCCTGGCTTATGCCCCTACTAGGACCCCTAACTGTGCTGGGACTCATCCTACCCTTCGGTCCCTGTCTCTTTTGGTGTTTCTCTAATTTCTTACAGGAAAGTATGCAGGCTTTCACCAACCAAAAGGTCACCTAATTGTTCCTGCGAGGAGGATTATCAGCCTCTCAGAATCAGCGACCCTTTCCCAGAAGAATAGAGCCTCCCCACATGAAACCAATACCCCGCCACCTAACTGTTTTATCCACCAACATAAATCTTTTATTTTTTCCATATCTTCGTCCATCTCCAGCAGGAAGTAGCTTCAGAAGAATGAAACCAAAAATTCCGAAGGGGTTTCAAGATGGCGGTGGCTGCGGCGGTTGGCGTGGAGTAGCTGAGATGGAAAAGGCGGCCACAGGGCCTCAGGCAGCTGGGAAACTTGTGGACCTTCCTCCTGCCATCTCTTAAGGGAGGACCACTGTTGATGGCCGGTCGTGGGGGCTGACCGCCACTTTGCCCTTGGCAGGAGAGGCTGCCTCATTTACAGGCAACAGCTTTGAAGAATGGAGCAGGAAAAGAACTGTTCCGTACCTGCAAAAGCGAGTCTCGAAACAGGGAACACGGCACCAGGGCTGCTGTGGATGCAGACAGGATCCCGGAGGCCGGGGCCACGCTGAAGGTGGCCAGCTGCCCTATTCATGATTTGAGGTTTTGGGCTGGCATAAAAGAAGATTCCTGGGAGCGCCCGAGCCGCGCCGTGGGACCGAGCGAGCAGCCCGAGGCGGCGGCAGCCGAGAATGGGGAAGGCTACAAACCAGAAGCAGAGAGTGAGCACCCAACCTGGCAGAGCCCTGTGAGTGACCCCTGGCCCAGACCTGTTCGGGGGGCTGACGCCCACCCAGCTTCCGCCTGCATCACCGGGCCACTCACTGCCCCAGGGCTGCCTCCATTTTCCCAGGTGGTGGCAGCTCCGGCCCGGATCGGCTCCTCAATGAGCCTTCCCACTTGCTTGTCCTGGCGTGGGGCTTCCTGGGGCCTGCAGGCTGGCCGCCCATCCCACTACCTCTGCGGTTCTTTGGCAGGGCTGGTGGCGTGGGCCGTCCCCGGCCAGTGTTGGGAGGGCAAGGAAGTACGGGCAGGGCGGAATGTCACTCCACCACACCCTGGACTCCGGCCCCCGGTAAACTTCCTGTAACTGGGAGGCAGATACCATCTCTGTGGCCACCAGTTCGGAAAAACGCCTAACCAATTTCTGGTTGGGAATAGTGTGGTAGGAGAGTTCCCAAGTCCGCTTGAACCTGCCGAAGAGCTGACTGAAGGCGGGCACAAGACGCAGTCCATGCCGGGGGGATACAAAGGTGAACAAGTCCCAAGAAAGATCTACACAGTGCTACAAAGGCACCCAGGGCGGCCGGTCGTCTGTGCCTAGCAGAAACCTGGTAGACTTCCTGGGTGAGGCGGTGCTGAGCAGGGTCTTGAAGGCCCAGCTGATAGACGAGGGTTGCAGGAGACACATGCCAGCCCAGCCCAGTGTGCACAGAGTGGGGAGATGTGCGGCCAGGGAGGCAGAGACTCGACAGAAACCACACACCCTGTGGGGTCGTGACTGCACGATCCAACAGCCTGGGCCAGAGCACACGGAACAGGGAGAAGTCCCGCATGGGAAGTGAAAGCTCAACAGAGATCACACACCCTGTGGTACATGATCCAGCAGCCCAACAGAGTCCAAGCTGACCAGAAAGGTGGCTCCCTGGAGAGGCCCAAGACCCGAGGCAACCATACACACAAGGCACTAGAGGCCAACTGAGCAGTCACGGAGGTAGCCATACCAAATTGGCAACCACAGCAACATCTTAGTGAGTCAATAGTCTCAAACCAGTGGACTGTGAAACCCCCTGCCACAATGAATAAACATAAAAAAAAAAGATACCAGAAATACAAAAAATCAAGAAAGTACACCACCAAAAGTTAATAAATCCCAAACTCTAGATCCTATAGAACAAGAAGCTCTTGAAATGACTGACAAGGAATTTCGAGTGATAATTCTAAGGAAACTGAATGAGATACAAGAAAACTCAGCTAGACATCATGATGAAATGAGGAAAAGTATACAGGACCTGAAAGAGGAAATGTACAAGGAAATCAATGTCCTGAAAAAAAATGTAGCAGAACTTGCTGAACTGAAGAAGTTATTCAGCGAAATAAAAAACACAACGGAGAGTTTAACGAGCAGGCTTGTTGAAGTTGAAGAGAGAACCTCTGAACTTGAAGATGGGCTGTTTGAAATAACACAAGCAGACAAAAAGAAAGAAAAAAGAATCAAGGACATGGAAGAAAATCTGAGAGAGATATCAGACAACCTTAAGCGCTCAAATATCCGAGTCATGGGTATTCCAGAAGGGGAGGAAAATGGAGATTCCATTGAAAACATATTCAACAAAATAGTGGCAGAAAACTTCCCAGGTATAGGAAAAATCACAGATCCTCAGATCCAGGAAGCTCAACAATCTCCAAACGTATTCAACCCAAAAAGGCCTTCTCCAAGACATGTTATAGTCAAATTGGCAAAACTCAGAGACAAAGAGAGAATCTTAAAAGCTGCAAGAGAGAAGCGTCAAATCACCTATAAGGGAGCCCCAATCAGGCTAACATCAGACTTTTCATCACAAACCCTAAAAGCTAGAAAGGAATGGGATGATATATTCAAAATACTAAAAGACAAAGATTGCCAGCCAAGAATACTCTACCCTGCAAGGATATCCTTCCGAAATGAAGGGTAAATAGTATATTTCTCAGACAAACAAAAACTGCGGGGAGATCACTACCACACGACCACCCTTACAAGAAATCCTCAAGGGAGTACTGGGTTTGGTTCTTGAAAAATAACTACCACTGCCATAAAAACCCAAGAAAAATCAAAACCCACTAGTATAATAAAAATGGCATTCATGAAGAGAAAACAAGCAAACAAAAACGCTATCTACAACCTAAGGACCCAACAAACACAGAAACCAAACAGTAAATCAGAAAGCAAGGAACAAAAGACACCTAAGACAACCAAACAACCAATAAAATGCTAGGAATAAATCAACACCTTTCAATAACAACTCTTAATGTAAAAGGCTTAAATTCCCCAATCAAAAGACACAGACTGGCTGATTGTATCAAAAAGGAGGACCCAACTATATGCTGACTACAAGAGACCCACCTCACCCATATAGATTCACACACACTAAGAGTGAAAGGATGGAAAAAGATTTACCATGCAAACAGAAAAGAAAAACGAGCTGGAGTACCTATTCTTATATCTGACAAAATAGACTTTAAACTAAAAACCATAAAAAGAGACAATGAGGGACACTACTTAATGATAAAAGGACTGATCCATCAAGAAGACATAACAATCATAAATATGTACGCACCCAATGTTGGAGCAGCCAGATTTATAAAACAACCTCTATTAGACCTAAAGAAGGAAATAGACACTAATACCATAATAGCAGGGGACCTGAACACCCCACTGTCAATATTAGACAGATCATCTAGGCAAAGAATCAGTAGAGAAACACAAGATCTAAACAAGACTCTAGACCAATTGGAATTGGCAGATATCTACAGAACATTCCACCCAACAACCTCAAAATATTCATTCTTCTCATCAGCACATGGATCATTCTCCAGGATAGATCACATATTAGGTCACAAATCAAGTCTCAATAAATTCAAAAAAATTGGAATTATCCCATGTATTTTCTCAGACCACAATGGATTAAAACTAGAAATTAATAACAAACGAAACTCTGGAAACTATACAAACACATGGAAATTAAACAGCATTCTACTTAATGACATATGGGTCCAAGAAGAAATCAAGCAGGAAATCAAAAAATTTATTGAAACTAATGAAAACAATGATACATCATACCAAAACCTGTGGGATACTGCAAAAGCAGTATTGAGGGGAAAATTTATTGCATTAAATGCTCACCTCAGAAGAATGCAAAGATGGCAAGTGAACAACCTAACACTTCACCTTAAAGAACTAGAAAAACAAGAACAATCCAAACCTAAAGCTAGCAGACGGAAAGAAATCATTAAGATCAGAGCAGAACTGAATGAAATTGAAAACCAAAAAACAATACAAAAGATCAATGAATCAAAAAGTTGGTTTTTTGAAAAGATAAATAAAATTGACAAACCATTAGCATGGCTAACAAAAAAAAGAAGAGAGAAGACTCAAATAACAAAAATTAGAAATGAAAAAGGCGATATTACAACTGATTCATCTGATATACAAAGAATCATTCGATACTACTATAAACAACTATACGCCAACAAATTTGAAAATCTGGAGGAAATGGATAAATTTCTGGACACACACAAGCTCCCAAAACTGAACCATGAAGACGTAGAAAATTTGAACAGAACAATAACAATAAAGGAGATTGAAGCTGTTATCAGAAGGCTCCCAACAAAGAAAAACCCAGGACCAGATGGATTCACAGCAGAATTTTACCAAACATTCAAAGAGGAATTGACACCGATTCTTTACAAACTATTCCAAAAGATTGAAACGGACGCCAATCTCCCAAACTCATTCTATGAAGCAAACATCATCCTGATACCAAAACCAGGTAAAGATATAACCAAAAAAGAAAACTACAGGCCAATATCCTTGATGAATATAGATGCAAAAATCCTCACTAAATACTAGCAAACAGAATACAGCAACACATACGTAAAATTATTCACCACGATCAAGTGGGATTCATCCCAGGGATGCAAGGTTGGTTCAACATACGCAAATCAATAAATGTGATACACCATATTAATAAACTCAAACACAAGGACCATATCATCATCTCTAGAGATGCTGAAAAAGCATTTGATAAAGTTCAGCACTCATTTATGATAAAAACCCTCTATAAGTTAGGTACAGAGGGAAAGTATCTCAACATAATTAAAGCCATATATGCCAAACCCACTGCCAATATCATCCTGAATGCAGAAAAGCTAAAAGCTTTTCCTTTAAGAACAGGAACTAGACGAGGATGCCCACTCTCACCACTCCTATTCAACATAGTGTTGGAAGTACTAGCCAGAGCAATCAGAGAAGAGAAGGAAATAAAGGGCATCCAGATTGGAAAAGATGAAGTCAAACTGTCCCTGTTTGCAGATGACATGATCCTATATATCGAACAGCCTAAAACCTCTACAAAAAAACTGCTGGAATTGATAAATGATTTCAGCACAGTAGGAGGATACAAAATCAACACACAAAAATCAGTAGCATTTCTTTTCTCCAATAGTGAACATGCAGAACGAGAAATCAAGAAAGCCTGCCCATTTACAATAGCCACCCAACAAATAAAATACTTAGGAATTGAGTTAACCAAGGAGGTGAAAAATCTCTATAATGAGAACTACAAACCACTGCTGAGAGAAATTAGAGAGGATACAAGAAGATGGAAAGATATCCCATGCTCTTGGATTGGAAGAATCAACATAGTCAAAATGTCCATACTACCCAAAGTGATATACAAATTCAATGCAATCCCCATCAAAATTCCAAAGACATTTTTCTCAGAAATGGAAAGAACTATCCAGACATTTATATGGAATAATAAAAGACCACGCATAGCCAAAGCAATGCTGAGCAAAAAAAATAAAGCTGGAGGCATAACACTACCCGACTTTAAGCTATACTACAAAGCTATAATAAGCAAAACAGTATGGTACTGGCATAAAAACAGACACTCTGACCAATGAAATACAATAGAGAATCCAGAAATCAACCCACACACTTACTGCCATCTGATCTTCGACAAAGACACCAAGCCTATTCACTGGGGAAGGGACTGCCTCTTCAGCAAATGGTGCTGGGATAACTGGATATCCATATGCAGGAGAATGAAACTACACCCATACCTCTCACCGTATACTAAAATCAACTCAAAATGGATTAAGGATTTAAATATACACCCTGAAACAATAAAACTTCTTCAAGAAAACATAGGAGAAACACTTCAGGAAATAGGACTGGACACAGACTTCATGAATATGACCCCAAAAGCACAGGCAACCAAAGGAAAAATTAACAAATGGGATTATGTCAAACTAAAAA
This sequence comes from Cynocephalus volans, assembly GCF_027409185.1. Taxonomy (NCBI): domain Eukaryota; kingdom Metazoa; phylum Chordata; class Mammalia; order Dermoptera; family Cynocephalidae; genus Cynocephalus; species Cynocephalus volans. The sequence goes on along the minus strand of NC_084468.1, from coordinate 104,394,278 downwards.
GCTTCTGCACAGCAAAAGAAACAATTAACAGAGTTAAAAGACAACCAACAGAGTGGGAGAAAATATTTGCAAAATATACATCTGACAAAGGATTAATATCCAGAATATATAAGGAACTCAAACAACTTTACAAGAAGAAAACAAGCAACCCAATTAAAAAATGGGCAAAAGAGCTAAGTAGGCATTTCTCTAAGGAAGATATACAAATGGCCAACAGACATATGAAAAAATGCTCAACATCACTCAGCATCCGGGAAATGCAAATCAAAACCACATTGAGATACCATCTAACCCCAGTTAGGATGGCTAAAATCCAAAAGACTCTGAACGATAAATGCTGGCGAGGTTGCGGAGAAAAAGGAACTCTCATACATTGTTGGTGGGACTGCAAAATGGTGCAGCCTCTATGGAAAATGGTATGGAGTTTCCTCAAACAATTGCAGATAGATCTACCATACGACCCAGCTATCCCACTGTTGGGAATATACCCAGAGGAATGGAAATCATCAAGTCGAAGGTATACCTGTTCCCCACTGTTCATCGCAGCACTCTTTACAATAGCCAAGAGTTGGAACCAACCCAAATGTCCATCATCAGATGTGTGGATACGGAAAATGTGGTACATCTGCACAATGGAATACTACTCAGCTATAAAAACGAATGAAATACTGCCATTTGCAACAACATGGACGGACCTTGAGAGAATTATATTAAGTGAAACAATTCAGGCATAGAAAGAGAAATACCAAATGTTCTCACTTATTGGTGGGAGCTAAAAATTAATATATAAATTCACACACACACACACACACACATACACACACACACACAAAACCGGGGGGAGGGGGGAGATATAACAACCACAATTACTTGAAGTTGATATGACAAGCAAACAGAAAGGACATTGTTCCAGGGGAGGGGGGAGGGAGGAGGGAGGGAGGTTTTGGTGATGGGGAACAATAATCAGCCACAATGTATATCGACAAAATAAAATTTAAAAAAAAAAAAAAGAATGAGACCTTCACCCCTTTTCCCTTCTCCCTATATTTAAAAGGCAGGAATGATGGATCTTTGACGTGACCAGGGCCATTGTGTACACAATAAGCACAAAACAGCCACCAGCCTTATCTTCCACTCCAGCACCAACCCCCTCCCCATTTCCCTTTACGAGAAATCTCATGGCTTCTGTAAGGGCATAGTTCTCAACCCTGGTTGCATAGCTTTGGTATTAGCATAATTTCCCTCCTTGATGGTATCAGCCAGACCCTGGTGCCCTATATAAGCTCTCTTACCCCCACATCTGGGGCTGTCCTCCATTTTGAGGGCAGCCCTGGGCTGTCTGTCATTTTGAGCACAGCCTGGCAGATTTTCTTTTCCTTTAATAAAGTTTGATCAGTACCCAGTGTCTTGGCTCACTTTCTTTCAAAATACTTCACTCCCTGCCTTGATTTTGGGAAAATAACCCTCTTCCCAAGAAATTATGACACAGGAAGTTCTTGGAGACAAGTTAGACATGAAGTTTTTGCAATTGGTATGTTAGAAATACTGACAATGGATCAAGGTGAATTGCAGTGAAGGAAATTTTATGAAGGTGGCACTTGAGTTGGACCCAAAAGGATGGGTAGAATTTAGTCAAGTGAGGAAGCATTACACTGTAATAGGAACAACATGCACCAAAGCCCAGAGGCCATGAGGAGAATATTTTCGATGTGAAAGATGAAAGAAAGCAATCTCACTAGAGCAAAGGGTGTTGGCTGGGCATCAGATTAGTTGAGTAGGGTGGAGCCAGATTAAATAGTGGGTATAGAGATGAGAGTTGCTACAGGCCAAGATGAAGATAAAAGAGAAGGCACAATTTACCTATGATGATAGTACAACACTCAAAAAATACAATCATAGGTATGCAAAACAATAATGATGGAAGAGGAGAAAGAAAATGGATAAAATGACCCAGAAGTTGACGGAAGTAACTTGCTGTACCAATCAACAGGGTTATTGTTGGGACACTTACCCAATTTGAAAAGGAAGAAAAGATGAAGTGAAGATGAGAAAGATATAATTAAGACAAACACTTATACGCTTTCAGTTGAAAATTACAATAACAAAGCTCTCTACTGTTGGAGAGGCTACTCTATAAAACTAGTTTAATTCCTAGAATAATCATAAGAATGCTTTATTACATGGGCCTACTGGCTTGATAGCTGTGTAAAGATATCAGTATTATCATCTTAATTAAAGCCGAATTCATCACATCTTTCCTGAGAGCTTACTGCACTTGAACTTTAGATTTATAATGTCTTCTTAAAAATACTTACCTGTCTTTGGCCTGATTTTTATGGCATTCTCATATACTGTCTTGTCCACCTCAGCACAGACAATTGTGCTGATAATAGTGTTGGATCACGATTACATTGTAATAATTCAATCTGTAGTCCCTGGTGCATATTTTTCACTTGAACATGTAAGGTAGAAAGGTTCAAGGTTGGGAAAATGCAGAGCTCTTGCATGACTGACAGTGTACATGGATTTCAGTACAGTACTTTCTTTACATTAAATTGCTTTGAATTTAGTGACATGTAAATTCCACAACATACTCTACATTCATTTCGTCATGTGGAGTAATCAAGAATCAATGAAATTTTTGCAGGGGTGAATTCTGAAGAGGTGATAGACTCATTAAGGTGAACTTAGTCTAGATAACCCCTCCCTATTTGCATTAATTACTCTTCCAAGTCTGACAGAACTTTCTGATTTAGACTATAACATCAACAAGCATATGACTCTGTGCCAAGGACAAGCTTAAACCCATTTCAGAACTTTTTCACTTTATGTCAGGTTATGTTTACACTGCTAATTTCAATAATTTTTACCAATCCTATTTCAATAATTAAAAACAATTGATTCTACCTTGCCAGTGAGAAGAATGCTTCCATCTCTGGTAGGAGCAACAGTTTACTTGCCTTCCTTAATTTTTTGTAAAGATTCAGTGTTACTTAAACCCAGGGTCTTTTCTCATCTCCTAAGAGCAGATAATTTGGGCTACAGCTAACAGTCTAACTCTCAGATAGTGGCCCTCTTATTCTCAGAATCTACAAGGCGATGGACAGTGGTATTTTTCTTTAAGAGTGGTATGCTATCTTTGTCTCTATAAGCTGGCAACTTATTTGGAAGCAGACTGAAGCAAGATAAAACTGCTGTAGAAAAGCGTTAGGAATGTTGACTTTGGAGTTAATTTTAGGCTTTATAATTTTTTTAGTAAACTTAGATAATTCGCTTCTTTTGTGTCTCAAAAAAGGTTCCAAGAGGTTTTATGAAGATTTAATGACAATTTATGTAAAAACACAACTATACAGTCACATCTCCATTCACTATCACTAAGAGAACCATGTGTACGTCTAGACGTCTACATTTTCTAAACAATTAAGGATTCATAATGTGACAAGGGGAGAGAATATTTGAAATTGGAGCCACCAATTACAATCCAGGTGTGGGTCTTTTTCCTTCCGCTAGCATTCCAATCTTGATGGGGCTCACACTCCCAAACCTTCGTATTATTCTTAAAATTCACTACCATGAGATACATGCAAAAATTGTTATGTTTTGCCCTCCAGCCCTCTTAGAAACTCACTTGTGATTATGATGTACACCCCATTAGAGCTGTTTCAAATATTAAGTGTAAAATGCTAGAGAACGTATGAAACCCACTAGAGGGGGCCTTCCTAACATGTTGGCATAAGGATCTAAAAGGAATACAGAGATAAGAGGTGACGACCTTGGGCAGCTCCAGGGTGGAGTCCATCACCTGACAGAAATGGGACGTGAGGGCGACTTCCGGTCGGGCGACAAACTACAGAATTTCCTCCTAGAAATCTGAAAAACCGGCTTTCAGCTTGGGCCGCTGGAAGGAAGGAGAGGGCGGGTCCGTTTACTTCGCTTCCGGTTGGCGCCGAGCGCCTGCCCGTTGTCACGGAGGAAGCCGACCGCCGGGCCAGGGCGCCTGCGCGCTGGGAGGGGCCGGCCTAGAAGCCACTTCCGCGGTGGGTGGGGCACGGCTGGCGCAGGCGAAAGGCGTCTGTGCATTTTGCTGTGCAGTGAAGGCGGAAGTGCGGGAGCCGAGGCTTTTCCAGGTGCTGGGGTTGCGGCGCACCTGCGGGAGCGAGATGGAGGTGGGCGCGGCGGCAGTAGATGGCCCGGACGGCCCTCGGGAGCGGCGAGGCTTGTGCGAGACTGGGAGGCAGCCGCAGAACCACGATGTGCGGCCTCGGTCTGGAGTAAACGGGCTTCCAAGACACTCCTACTGGCTGGATGTCTGGCTCTTTATCCTTTTCGATGTGGTGTTGTTTTTGTTCGTGTATCTTTTGCCCTGGTGAGTGTCCTGAAGGCACAGTTTAAGTGGCAAGGAGCTTAGAGACCATTTACTCCATTTGGGGGGCGGGAAGGGTGAGGAAACTGAATTCTAGACTTTATATGTGTCCAAGACCACACATCACTCCATGGTTAGTGGTGGAGTCGGGTGGGTGGAAGAGTGGGGAGGAGGACTAGAGTGAAAATGTTCTTGGCGCCTCAGTGGGAGTCTGCAAAGAAGCGTGGAGGAAACTTGGCTTCATCATTTTTTTTCTTATGTTTTGGAATGAAACCAGATAGGTTTGCGTTCCTTCACCACCACGAAGGAACTGGCGAAGTCGTGTAGCTTCTTGGAGCTTTATTTTCTCATCTACCATTTGGGACCCATAGTAACCAGGTCAATAGGGGTGTAGTGAAGAAGATTAAATGAGATGGTGATTTATCTAAAAGTGATTTGTATATTGCCCGGCAGTAGTTAGTGCTCAGCCAAAACTGCTTGTCCATGGGCAGGCCACGCAAGTATCTCAAACTTAACATGTTCAAAACATAAATCCTCATTTCTTACCCAAACGTAGTTATCTTTCATTGTTCCCATTTCAGTAAATGACAACTTTATCCACCCAGTTACTCCTCCCAGAAACCTGGGACTCTGACTTCGCCCACACATCCCAAAACACCAACAGATAAATCACAAAATCCTGAAGATGAAGAGTCCACTTGCAAAATCCATGATGTCCATTTTCTTGTCACTCACTCTGAAAAGACGGTTCTGGGAGGGGATAAAGGAAAGGAACTTAGAGAACGGGAGAGGAGGAAGCAGAACAAGAAGGACACAGGACCCAGATGATAATAAGGGACAAGTTCAAGAGAGAAGTAGTGAAATGAAGGAAGGGGGACTATGGAAGAAAAGCATTGCAGCCTGTTTAGACATTAAACACCTCTCCTGGACTTTGGAGTTGATTGTTCACTCATTGTAAGTTAAATCCTCTTCATCATGCTTAAGAGGTTTTACTTCAGAAATTTGCCCTTCTTGATGGGCAATTATTGCCTTCTTTCTTCTTTCCATCCCTGAATTTTGGCTAAGATGTGGGTATCTTCCGCCTCATTGTCTCCGATTTCTTTGATGGTGTGGCAAATTAGAAGGCAGAGGATTGAAAGGGAAGAATGGTGAAAGGGATTGGTATTTCTGTAAAATCAAACCATTTGTAAAGGGAGAATTTCCACTCTTCCCCCTCAGGTTTCAGAGACTGATAACATCAAATACAATGATTTTTTTTTTTTTTTTTTTTTTAATGGCCTGATGAATTTTCAGCTCTGGGTAGAAAATGGAAACCTTACAAGAAATAGTCCGGGTCGTTTCTGGCTCTTATTAACATGTTAATCATTTACAAATAGGCAAGTGACTAAGACAAACTTTTCAGAAGTTGGCATAAAGTGTTAAAATGGGATGATAAAGGAAACATTGCTGACAAAGATTTGTTTTTTACAGACTGGTTTGCTGATATCTAAATTAAGAAGTTGGCTTCTGGAGTGAATTCTGGAAATGACTTACAAACTTCTTGAATAAGGAAGACAGACAGGATTGTGCAGCTGAAGAACTTCAAACCTCTAAGGGATCTTCCTTTCATTTTACACATTCTGTTACTCACTTGGAGAATACTATTAAATGGGTAGTGATCTCACTCGTTCACAGCTAAGTTCTTAAAACTAGACCCTTTGGTTCACGTTTAAAAACTTTTCAAACATCTATGGCTTTACAGAGGCTAAATATAAAAGTATTTGTATCTAAAGGTTTCGTGTATTCATTAAGAAATATAGCAATGTCTTTCCTTTAACATTTTAAGGGTTGATCAGGATTTGGTATGATGCAAATAATATGGTAAATAATGTGAGGTATTTATAAATTCAAAAGTAGATTACTCAAAAGCAAGGGAAGGATTTTTAGAGAAGGAACAAAGTGTTCTTAGATTGCATCAATGCTATAAACAAACACAAAAACTATACTGAAAATGTCCTGCAGTGTACTGGCTGTAAATACCAGTTTAATTTTTAGATTAAGTGGGACTCTTATGAAAAAATATGTCATGCTTGATAGGTTGATACAGTCTTACAGAAAGTAGGTAATATCCGATATTAGAAAGTTAGTATGCATGTCGTCTTACCTGGTTGCCTCCCTTTCTTTTAAACTCTTGAGCTCCCTAAAATAGGGTTTTGTGGTTCAGACCTATTTTTTAATCCTGTTGTATTAAGTATGCTTGTGGCCAAAACATTTATTCTTATCATATCTGTAACTTACTTAAATAGTTCAACAAAGTTAGTACTCATTCAACAGATATTTGAGCCCTCACTATCGGCCAGGCATGAGTTTAAATAGAGCATTGTACAAAACACAAAAATTCTTCTTCATGAAGTTTACTTTCTCATTTGTTGTTTTTTAAATATGAATATGTTATTTAATAAGAATTTACATTCTAGGGGTGATCAGCTGGCATCTAATCAGAAAGGCCCCACTCCCAAAGCAGCTACTATATAACCACTTCAGAAGCCATTCCTTTTAGCCCTAAACACTTTATGTAAGGGATTTTAGAAATCGGATCTTATTCTTGAAATTAGCAACATATTCTACATGAGGGGTCTTCAAAAAGTTCATGGAACAACTCATTATCTTTTAATTCTATTTTTCCATGAACTTTTTGAAGTACTCTCATATATGTGATCTGTCTAAAGTATTTTGGAGATATTCCCCTCCCTTGGAAAATGGGCATACGATATTGTAAATTCTATATACCCTTTGCCTTTCAGCTTTGCTTAGGGTTACAGTGAAGTCTGGAATTGATTTTGGAGGATTTTAAGTGCCTAATACCATTTATGAGTTAACGATTATGCTTTCAAGGTATTGTTGCATCTGCCTAAAGAGAGCCTTTTACAGAATGTGGCGTTGAAGCATATTAGAGGAATACAGAACTGGGATTTCATTGAATTTACCAAATAGATTGTATGAACTATTTTGTGCTTCTTGCTAATAATTTTGTCTAATAAAGTTTACTTATAGTTGAGTTTGGTGTTGTTTTAACAAGTTACTTGGTGGTGAGGTTGTAAGGGGATTACAGTTTTCCTATAGCTTGCTGTTAGGTCACACACAAAAATTTCTAATCATAATCCATACTACCTTTCTGAGCCTAAAACTATACCTACTACTGTAAGATCCGTGCACCATGCACAAACCCCACACGCTGGGATAGCTCACCTCACAAAGACCACGAGACAGAGTCCGATGCAATCAAGCAAGAGGAGTTTATTTCCAGCATGCTGGGGTCACTCAGCATTCAAGACATAAGCGACCCCAAATTTACAATACAAGCAGCTTTTATACAGTTTTTCTGAACAGATCTTGTGACAGGATGAGTTGTTGGTTATCTGTGGCACCTTTAGGTTTACAGGTGGGCTTTAGCAGGCTGGCACCCCGATAGTGCATTTCTCAATCATTTATCTTCCCCGGGGCCTGGCCAGGTGGCCTTTAGATAAGGAACCAGTCATTTCCTGGAACCGGGTAGGGGCTATTAATGTTTAGTGTGCTCGGGCCTGACCCTTGTATGGCCCCTTAGAAGCTGCTTTGCTTAAGCATTTGTTAGAAGACTGTGTACATTAAGGTTATATTTTTCTACAATTCTACTACAATTTTCTATGCCCCCCTACAATCCCCCCTCTTTCTTGTGCGTATTTCAATCATGAAATACTTGTTTCTTGTTGGTTTACTTCCTGATAATGCTGTCTCAACATCATAATCTGGACAGTACTAACACGGTCCTTAACAAAAGCTACTAAGCGATTTAAAATGCAGGGACCGAAGGTCAGAAGCAATATTAAAGTAATCAGTGGTCCTAACAGAGTAGACACAAGGGTCGTGAGCCATGGGGAGGAGTTGAACCATGATTCAAACCATCCCTGATTTTGATCTCTTTCTCCTTTTCTTTTGGCCAAGCCTTCCCTAATTTTAGCCATGGAGTCTTTAACTACTCCTGAGTGATCAATGTAAAAGCAACATTCTTCTTTTAGTGCAGCACAGAGCCCCCCCTGCTGGAGGAACAAGAGATCTAACCCCCTCCTATTTTGCAAGACCACCTCAGAAAGAGAGGTGAGGGACTCTTGTAACTTAGTAATTGATTTTTCTATTTCTTTAATATCAGCATCTATGGCTGTCTGCAAACTTTGGTAATTCTGATGTGGAGTAACTAGAGCTGAGGCTCCTGTAGCTGCCCCAGCTGCTCCCAATCCTAAGCCTAAGAGGACAGAGCGTGATACTTAGAGGCTCTCTCTTAGTTCGGTAGTTTTCATTATTTTCATCCCAATATGATAATAGTTCTTCGTAGGGATGATAAATGAGCCGAGGTAGCAACTGAACTAGGACACAGAAATCTTGGGTTCCTTTTAGGACCTTTGAGCTAATGCAGGGTGTAATCCCTGTGGTGCAAGCCCACCATCCCCCCAGAGGTGGCAACAGATATGTGTCACCAGACCACTCAGTCAAGTTAAGTGTCTGATTGCACAGCTGGCTATGTGAGGAGGGGATCTTTCCTACACATGTTCCCTGCCCTGTAACAGCTGACAGAGTGAGTTTGACCTGTCGTTGCTGCCAACAACAGTTAGAGACATCAGTTGTAGTTTTAATTTCATTTCTAAAGGCTATTCCTTCATAATATGGGGGAGCAACATCATAACAAAGCCAGCAGGAGTGGGTAACATTTGGGTTGGTACTATTTAAGACTTTAAAGGCTTCAGAGATTAAGCGGAATGTCCCAGATTGTTTTTGAAACCTAGGTTTAGAAGGTTTAGACATTTTCTTTGGTGCCCTGGCTTTTGACCTTTTAACGGGGGCTGAGGACTCTGGTGGAGTACCCGGGGGTGCTGAGGTAGTTTGTAGTTTGACCATTGTAGGCCCCACTGGGGCTAAATATTTATTTGGGCCTACAGCAGTATACTGGGTTTCTACTTGAGTTTGATGGTAAACAACAGCCCATCATCATATTCTGTTTTATAATACCGTAGTCCCCATGTAAATCCCTTTTCCCATCTGATGGCTTTTTTTCCTGAATCCGTGAAGGACATTTGGAGGGGGTGGCACCATCCCTTGCAGGCAGGGACAGTCTTTTGGTGGGTATAATTAGCAGTTACCTTTATATAATCCCAGGATGACGATGGACTCCAATATGTGTCTCCCGTGGTCTCGCACCCTCAGCTTTTGCAGAAGTAATCTGCTTTTTTTCCACACCGGGAGCTGAGTTTCCTGTTGCGGTGGAACCCAGGGCATACATAAAAGGTGAGAGCACTTAGCCGACTCCTCCTAGAAGGAGTTGCACAACCTACTCCTCCTGATATCCCAGGGCGGCCTGGTGGGCTGGGGGCGACTGGGGGTTTATGACTATCAAAGTATTCTCCTAAATCCTAGTTGCCTGGGGCTCCTAAAGCTAGTTTACACACATCTGGAAATAAGTCAGGCCACCACCCTCCTGTAGTTACCTTAGATTGACTCCAGATTGTATCTTCCACCCTATTTACAACATACCAAGTGAAATTTCTGGGGATATGTGGGCTGCTAGCTCTTGCACCCTGGAAGAGAATTGTTAGGCATAGGAGAAGCAAGAGAGTTTTCATCTTACAACATTTAGGGTGTCCGAACAATTTTAAGTCTTAAGGGGTGCTCCTTGGAGCTCTGGACTCTCCAGGTGGCGTCTCTCAGTCCTTGGTCCTCTGGTGGTGCAGGTTTTACGTGCGAGGCGTGGATCCAAGCGAAGATTCCGTCTACTTTTACAGCCGTTGGGGTTGTTAAAAGCAGTAGGTAAGGTCCTTTCCAGCGGGGCTCCAAGGTCTGGGAGCGATGCCGTCTCACATAGACTGCGTCTCCAACCTGGAACTGGTGAGAAACTTCGGGGGTCCCAGGCTCATAGGTGGCTGCCAGCTGCATCCAGACGTCTTTTTGCACTGCTTGCAGTTCTTTTAACCTGGCATATAAGTCACTGTTACTGTGGCAAGTGGGTTCAAAGGCATTCCCCAGTAAGGTCAAGGGGGCAGGGGCACCATAGAGAATTTCAAAGGGGGTCATGTTGAACTGGGAGGGGGTGTTCCTAGCTCTAAACAGGGCCAAGGGAAGGAGCACCACCCAGTCTATGCCAGTCTCCATGGTTAATTTGGTCAGGTCCTCTTTTAGAGTTCTGTTCATCCTTTCTACCTGCCCTGAACTCTGGGGTCTATAGATACAATGTAATTTCCAATTGACCCCTAGGTATCTGGCCACTCCCTGACTTACCTTGGCAACGAAAGCGGGTCCATTGTCGGACCAGATTACCTTGGGCACCCCGAAGCGTGGGAAGATTTCTTCCAGGATTTTCTTGACCACGATGGTGGCTGTTTCTCGTTTTGCTGGGAATGCTTCCACCCATCCGGAGAAGGTGTCTATAAAAACTAGGAGATACTTGTAACCGTATCTGCCTGGCTTGACCTCTGTAAAATCTACTTCCCAATACACCCCTGGTGTCTCCCCTGAGTCTCTTGCCAGGTCCTGCTGTATTTTTGCAGACATTTACTTTTTGACAAGGTACACAGCTTTTAACTATCTGTTCTGCTAATTGTTTTAGCCCTATGATATGACATTCTGTCCTCAGGGCAGTCTGGGCCAATTTGTTTACTCCCAGATGAGTCCATTGGTGCATTTGTTTGATCATGGCACAGGCTTGTTCTTGTGGCAAGATAGGCTTGCCTGACGCTGCATGCCAACGCCCTGTTTCCTGATCAAAGTAGTTATTAGAGTCCCTTGAGATCACTGCTACGTCCTCAGCTGAGTATTTAAATTTGGGCTTTTCTGGCTCGGGGACGTTAACCAACAAAATAGACGAGGACCCGTGGACTGCTGCCCTTGCTTCAGAATCGGCCAAGTTGTTTCCCCTGGTGATGGAGGGAATCCCCTCTTTGGTGGCCTGGGCAGTGTATAATACTCACTTTTAGTGGTCTGTGAAGGGCCTCCAACAGGGCTACGATCTCTGCCTTGTTTTTGATTTCTTTTCCTCCAGAGGTCAGCAGACCCCGTTGTTGATATATAGCACCGTGCACAGGAGCAGTGGCAAAGGGATACCTGCTGTCCGTATAGATGTTGATTCTTTTGCCCTCTCCTAGTTCAAGGGCTTTTGTGAGGGCGATGAGTTCTGCCTTCTGGGCGGACGTTCCAGCAGGTAAAGTCTGTGCCCATATCAGATTCTGGCCATCTACTATAGCAGCTCCTGCCTTTCGTACTCCTTCCTCCAGGAAACTGCTGCCATCAGTGAACCAGGTGGCTTCAGCGTCCGTCAGAGGCTGATCTGACAAGTCTTTCCGCCATCTATGTGCCTCAGCAAGCACTTGTTGGCAGTCATGTATAGGAGGGTGAAGGTCCGGGTCTGGTAACAATGTGGCTGGATTTAAGCTTGCCGGGGGAGCAAAAGAAACACAGTCTGAATTCAGTAACAGAGTCTGACAGTGAGTCATGCGAGCATTTGTGAGCCAGAGGTCGGGGGGCTGGTGGACAATACTCTCTAAGGCATGAGGTGCTGAGATTACTAAACTCTGTCCCATAGTTAACTTGTCAGCATCTTTTTTACTAAAACTGTGACTGCCGCTATGATCCTTAGACAAGCTGGCCACCCCGAGGCTACTGGGTCTAGTTTTTTAGACAGATATGCTACAGACCTCTTCCAGGGCCCCAGTCTTTGAGTCAGGACCCCCTTTGTAACCCCCTTATTTTCTGCCACATACAGGTGGAAGGGCTTAGTTATGTTGGGGAGCCCCAGAGCCGGCACGGACATTAAAGCTGTCTTAATGTTGTCAAAAGCCTGTTGCTCCTCTTTTCCCCATTTGAAGGGCTGACTGTTCTTAGTGAGGGGATATAACGGGGCTACCATCTCAGCAAAACCAGGTATCCACAGGTGGCAGAACCCAGTAGTACCTAAAAATTCTCTGACTTGACTTGGGTTAGAGGGTGGCAAGATGTGAAACACTGTCTCTTTTCTGGCCTCAGACAACCATCTTTTCCCGTCTTTAAGAAGGTACCCCAGGTAACTGACCTGTCCCTTGCAGATCTGAACCTTTTTGGAGGAGGCTCGATAGCCCAGTTCTCCCAACTCCGTAAGGAGATGCTTTGTTCCTTCCAGACACAGTTCCTTGTTGGCCGCCGCCAGGAGGAGGTCATCTACATACTGTTACCTGGGGATTAGAGGCCTGGAACACAGCCAAGTCCTGGTGGAGGGCCTCATCAAAGATAGTGGTCGAGTTTTTAAATCCTTGAGGCAGGCGGGTCCATGTAAGTTGCCCTGTTAGGTCAGTCTCTGAATCTTTCCACTCAAAGGCAAAATAATCTTGACTTTTTACAGTCAGCGGCAAACAGAAGAATGCATCTTTGAGATCCAGTACTGAATACCAGGTCCTGTCTGGAGGTAAAGAACTTAAAAGATTATAGGGATTAGGGACGGTGGCATGGAGGTCGGCCACACGCTTGTTTACCTCTCGGAGATCTTGGACCGGTCGGTAGTCATTAGTCCCAGGTTTTCGGACTGGCAGCAAGGGCGTGTTCTGGGCTGATTGGCACTTCCGTAGGATCCCCAGCTGGAGCAAACGGGCAATGTGGGGTCGGATGCCTTCGCGTGCCTCTCGGGACACTGGGTATTGTCGGACAGCTATAGGACTGGCTTGAGCCTTCAGCTCTACGTGGACGGGTGGCCGGTTTTTAGCCTTCCCTATTCCTGCAGTTTCTGCCCATGCCTGGGGGTAGTTTTCTAACCACCAGTCCATCTGTCCAGTCTCTTGCCCTTGCTTTTCAAACAATTGGTATTCATCTTCTAACCTGAGAGTTAGTACCTGAAGAGGCTTTCCTTGCCGATTTAGCACCCAAGGTCCCTCGGGGTTAAAATGAATTTGAGCACCCATTTTGGTGAGGAGATCTCTTCCCAGCAGTAGGTAGGGGCACTCAGGAATGACCATGAATGAGTGTGATACCCGGCCCACGCCTAGGTCCACTGTTCTTCGGGTAGTCCATTTGCTCATATTAATACTGAATTATCGGCTCCAGTGTCTACCACGAACTAAGTGGGTTTCCCCTCCACTTTGAGAGAGAGTAACCCTGGGTTCGGAGAGGGGATCCGAACCCCGTCCCCTCTAGTCACTGATTTCCTGCAGGGCCAAGACTTTGGGGCCCTGCGCCTCTTTCTTTTTCCTGGGGCAGTTTCGAACCCAGTGTCCTCTCTCCTTATAGTACATACATTGATCCTTTGCCAGGGGTCCCTTTTTGTTGCCCGGTACTGTCTTATTAGGCTCCCTAGTTTCCCTGACTACAGTGGCCAGAATTTCGTGAAAATTTCTTTCTTGGCACTTTTCTCTCTTTATTTCTTTTTCTTCCTCTGTCTCTCTATTATGATAAACCTTTTCAGCCACCTGCACTAATTCCCTCAATGACTTATCTTGTAACTCTTCAAGCTTCTGCAGTTTCTTCCTGATGTCTCTGCTAGACTGGTCAATAAAAGAAACTGTCACAGTAGCATTGTGTTCTTCACTACCAGGGTCATATGGGGTAAACTGACGGAATGCCCCCATGAGTCTTTCCAGAAATGCTGAAAGAGACTCATTGGGCCCCTGGATCACATCCCTTACCTTAGTCAAATTAGTGGGGCGTTTCGCTGCCCCTCGGAGACCTGCCATTAGAGCCTGGCGATAGACCTTCAGGTGCTCCCTACCTTCTGCCGAGTTGAAATCCCAGTTTGGTCTAATCAACGGGAATCCTGCATCTATAACATCAGGGAGGAGGGTAGGTCGCCCATCGGCTCCTGGAACGTTCTTTCGAGCCTCCAGGAGGATCCGTTGTCTCTCCTCGGTGGTGAACAGGACCTGGAGGAGCTGCTGACAGTCATCCCAGGTGGGCTGATGAGTAAAGAGGAGGGATTCTACAAGGTTAGTGAGACCCTGGGGGTTTTCAGAAAAAGGGGGATTTTGAGTTTTCCAGTTGTAAAGATCAGAAGAGGAGAAAGGCCAGTACTGTAAGGGCTGGTTGCCCTCTTCATCAGGAGGGCCATAAGCCCGCAAGGGTAAGATATGGATTGCCTCTGGAGAGGCCACTCGTTTACTGCGTGTCCCTTGAGCAGGGCCCCCCTCGGATTCATTTTCTGGTGGGTCCTCTGGCGGAGCTGACGGCCAGACTGCCTGTGATCGGAAAGCAGGGGGAAGGGGAGGGAGAGGAGGACCAGAAAGAAGCCAGTCTGGGTCGGTGGATGGCAGGTCCTCCGGTTTCTTTTTTATTTCTCGGAGAGCAAATACAGCTGTTGGACCTGTTAAGGGAACAAAGGGACGGACCCATGGAGGAGGATTCGTGACTAGATCTTCCCAGACAACGATATAAGCTATCTGGTCTGGGTCGCTTTCAGAACTGAAAATTTTCTTTTTGACTGCTGTAATCAATGGCGGAGAGAAGGAACCTTCAGCGGGCCAGCCGAGTCGGAAAGTCGGCCACTCCGAAGAACACAGTGTGGTCCATTTATTCCTTCTAACCTGCACAGACAAATTATTAGCTCTGTCCTTTACATCAGTCCAGTACTTTAGAGTCAGATTTAAAGGGGTTGAGACAGTCTGCCCCATGTCGCCCTAGAAAATCGTCAGTCCCCACACACACACGCAACCAGACAAACAAAAAACAAAACACTGACGCGCCCCTGCCACGGGTGCCACAACCAGATTATCAGAGAACTCGGGTGGGATCTCCTTCCCAGAGATCTCCCGTGGAGCCGAACCTGTTTGTCTCCCACAGAGGAATCTGGAGCGTCCTCCAGGATTCCTGTGGCCGTGACGTGCTGGCACGTCTGCCTAGCCGCTTGACCACTACAGATGGCTCTGCTTTGGAGCCTCAGAAAATCTAAAATCAGACCGGTGATTCCGTCCTGGAGCCACCGAAAAGCTAAACAGACCGGTGACTCCCTCCAGGAGCCACCGAGAAACTGAAACCAGATTACAGCAGACAACAAAGACACAAAGACAGACACAGCAGACAGACAGAGACAACCGCGGTATCTGCTGCTCGAGCAATCCTCCATTCTCTAGTCTCTGGTCCTGGAGAGAGCAAGCTTCCTCCCAGATGAGCCACCAAAAATGTAAGATCCGTGCACCATGCACAAACCCCACACGCTGGGATAGCTCACCTCACAAAGACCACGAGACAGAGTCCGATGCAATCAAGCAAGAGGAGTTTATTTCCAGCATGCTGGGGTCACTCAGCATTCAAGACATAAGCGACCCCAAATTTACAATACAAGCAGCTTTTATACAGTTTTTCTGAACAGATCTTGTGACAGGATGAGTTGTTGGTTATCTGTGGCACCTTTAGGTTTACAGGTGGGCTTTAGCAGGCTGGCACCCCGATAGTGCATTTCTCAATCATTTATCTTCTCCGGGGCCTGGCCAGGTGGCCTTTAGATAAGGAACCAGTCATTTCCTGGAACCGGGTAGGGGCTATTAATGTTTAGTGTGCTCGGGCCTGACCCTTGTATGGCCCCTTAGAAGCTGCTTTGCTTAAGCATTTGTTAGAAGACTGTGTACATTAAGGTTATATTTTTCTACAATTCTACTACAATTTCCTATGCCCCCCTACACTACCACAACTATAAAATATTCTAAAAATTTCTAGTATTTTCTAGTGAAGATGAGAGATCTTAGTGTGATAGTTAACTTTATATGTCAATTTGACTGGGCTAAGGGATGCCTAGATAGCTGGTAAAACATTATTTCTGGATATTTCTGGAAGAGATTAGCATTTGAATCAGAAGACCAAATAAGAACTGCCCTTCCCAATGTGGGTGGGCATCATCCAGTCCTTTCATGGAATAAAAAAGAAGGAAGGGCGAGTTCTCTCCCTGCTTCATCTGGGACATCCATCTTCTGCCCTCAGACATAGGCACTCCTGGTTCCCACGCCTTTGGGTTTGGACTGGAACTATACCATCAGCTTTCCTGGGCCTCCAGCTTGCAGATGGCAGATTGTGGGACTTCTCAACCTCCGTAATTATGTGAGCCAATCCCTCCTAATAAATTTTTTTCTATATAAACATCCAGTTTCTTTGGAGAACTCTGACTAATACAGTTGGTATTAGTATTATGACATGATTGTAAATGCTACACAAAAATGAGGGTTGAAGACTGAAGCTTTCATACAGGTGATCAGTAAGAAATTGTACTTACTACTGAACTGTGCCATTTCAAGTGTAGTGACTACTTACAGTGCTCACACTTTGAAGGCTTTTAAGAAATGGATAAATGAGACACCAAGAAAAGTTGCAAACTAACTATGATAAAAACAAAGACATCAAAAGAATAACATCAATGTGATTTTAATCTGGTAAGTTCCTTTGTAAATTTCACACAATTTCATATAAGTGAAAGCATTCTTAATAGTCCCATTTGAAATGAATTAGCTAATTAACAGCTGTGAAGAACAGTGTTTAGGGGTCTGTTAACCTGAGAATTTTAGGATGTAAAGAGCTCCAAATACGTAGTCCCCAAATGACATGGGAATACATTTTGAGATTCAGGATATTTAGGGTTAATGTGGGCATTTAATGTAAATTATGCTCTAGGACAAGGTCATCAGACTAGGGCCAATGCCAAATCTGGCTTGATACCTGTTTTTACAAGGAAGGCCTGTGAGCTACAAACAGTTTTTAAGTTTTAATATGACTGAACAAAATCAAAAGGCTTTTATGACACGTGAAAATTATATGCAATCTGGATTTCAATGTCAAAGTTTTACTGGAAAGCAGCCATGCCCGTTCATTTACATATTTTTATGGCTGCTTTTACACTACAAAGGCAGAGTAGTTGTTACAGAGACCTTATTGTCCACAAAGCCTAAATTATTTACTCTCTGGCTTCTTAGAGAAAGTTTGCCGACTTTTCTACGAGCTGTACTTTAGATCATGTTGGAGTTTAACTCTTAGAAACTTCCCCGTGATAACATTTTATGAGCAGTAAAATTTCTCATAGTCCTGAACTTCAAATTGATGTACATCTCCCAATTCCATGTGGGAAGAGGGGAACACATAGTTCATGAATGCAAAGAAAAGTTCAACCATATTAACTTAAAAAATCACTTTATCTTAAATTTTTTTGAACCAGGAGAAACTGATTTCACATGAAAATATAACATTCTGAAGACAAGTATTTTAAACATTCTAACAGTTGGTTGCATTATTTTAAAAGTTATAATAAGGTTATAACCAGATGAAAACATCTATAAAAATAAATAGGCACCCTAGAAGTAAAAATTTTACATGTTAATGATTAGTTAGCAAATATGTATTTAATCTGTATTTGGAGTGTTGAATCAACATAAAAGCAAATGGATAGTTTCTAGTTTGGTTAGTACTACTACATTACATGATTCAGGAAGTTTCAACTGGACAGTATTTTAAAAGGTGCAAAATTGGACACATTTGTTTGCAACTCAATTGTGAGTTGAAAAGACAATTTTATAAAACTGCTGTTAAATGCAGAAATTGGTTTAAATGTTTCAAATAATACATTTCAAAGTGAATGTACTGACCAAATAGAAATTTTAAAACCTACACAGATTTTGAAAGCTATTAAAAATACTTGAAGCCCATTTTTCTAGTATTTTACAGTGTTATAAAAGCAGTAATTAAAAACATTGACATTTCAAATACAATTTTACAAACATTACATTATTTACAAACCCTCCATACTAAAAATTGTTAAAAATAAGTTTTCTTAAAAGTAAAAATTAATTTAGTTGGTATTCAAGTATTTCTAAATTAAGATAATATAAAGTAATAATCACCTACTACTGTACTATAGTTTTAAAAGGCTAGTAAAAACTTCTCTACAGGTGGAAGATTGGCCAAGATTTGATAACTTGGTGAGGTTACACTTTTACAAGCAATTATTTTCTATTTACCTAAAAGTATTCATTTTTACATTTTGGAATATTTTAATGCAATTTATGGAATCAGTCAAGATATTAAATTAACTAATTAGTTTACTTTTTATATTTATGAAGTTTATCCATTTAGGAATGTAAAGAAAACTTTAATTCTGTGATTCTCAATTCTTTGGAGTGGACATTATAAAACTATTCTAAACCACAATTAGTTTACCAGCTTAGTAGAAAATAAAATGACAACTAATGAAATAAGGCAATTAAAGTAACTTATTTTCACTTGTAAGGTCACCATAGTAATGGGAATTCCTTTCATTTTTAAACAAAGCCCTCTCCATGAAAGTATTTGGGATAAAATTATTATTTGCTTAGAGATGGATGGATGCTCAAATTAATTAAATATGTAATTAAAATTATACTCTCTATATGAAAGACAGAAATTTAATCTGAAAACCTAGGCAGATTTACAGATTCAAGAATCAAAATCAGTAAAATGGGTTGACAACCTATAAGCAGTTAAAATTACAGCAGAGAAAATTTAGGCAGTTACAGTGACATTCCCAATAAGAGGGCCCTAGGTTAATTTCTAACACTGATTATTAGCCCAAAATAAACCAAACCGAAATAAAAACTTTTACATTTCATATAAAATTAGAAAAAAATGTAACCAGATAAATAAATATACTAAAGTTTAAGTATTTTAACTTTTTAGCTTACAGGGTTGAAGAAGTATTTATGAATACATTTATTAGTCAAAGGCCCAAGTTATGTTAACTAGACATTCTGAAAATAAAAAGTTCTAGAAGCAAAGTTAAGTTCCATTTCACCTTGAAAATTTAATTTTAACGTTGTTAATCATTAAGGCATTTTTTTTCCAAATGCTATCAAATTCATGGGTCAATTGTTTTTAAAGACACTTAAAAGGATCATACATAGCTGACTATCACAGAAGTCAAAAACAAATGGGTGACGCCCTCCTTTGGTTACCCATTAGAAAGTGCTTCCTCATAAAACAAATACTGCTTTGACTAGACAACCATACATCACCTGGTATTTTTCAATTAGCATAGTTGACTAATCTACATACGTGAGTACTAGTTAGTTTAATACTTTATGGGTCTATTAGCCAAATAATAAAGGGGCAAATTTATTTTTTATTCAACTATAGCATATGGCAAATATACCCCCTAATTTTCTATTTTTCAGTGCATGCCAAGACTATTCAAAGGGAATTTCTAAATTATCCAATAAATTGACCATAACATTGTGTGTGTGTGTGTGTGTGTGTGTGTGTGTTGTGTGTGTGTGTGTGTGTGTGTGTGTGTGTGTGTGTGTGTAAAGTTAAAGTGATTAATAACTTTAAAAATACCATGGGTTTTAATTTTATATATCACTAGGTTTGGTCAGTAGGTTCCTATAATATTTTTATGGCCTCTGAGAGGTATAAGCTTGCCAATTTCATCATTTATCTATTACAATGTATGCTAGGTTTATATCTTTGCTCAGAGGGGCAACTTGAACCAAGACTATTATGTAACACAGGTCCTAACACTCTTTCACTCTGAGATAGTGAATTATCATTACAAAAGCCACTGTTCTCTGGAAAACACAGCTTGGGCCTCTGATGGTATTTCAATCTATATGTATCAGTCATGCAGCTATCAACTGAAAAATAGGTAGTTAATGAAATTGTCTCATTTGGACATGCAGAAATAGAGTGTAGTTCTGGTTGGCAAAATGCATCAATAACTGCACCTGAGTTTGCCTGAAAACCATCAGTTGAAGAGTTAAAAGAGTAGTTTGATATCTTGCCAACATGCTCATCTGCTTGAAATGTTTCTTTATGTGGTTCATCATTCATATATGTACTCACTCCTAAACTTGGTTCTAAAGTGTGCTTTGGAAGAATAGAAGAGTTAGCTTTAAGTTTGACATCAGGTGGAGATTCATTTTTCTTTGACTGTGGCACACTGGTTATAGCATATTTCTTTGGTGGCAAAGGGGGTGGTGGATTCTGGCAAAAGAGTTTTGGCATCTGACAACCATCAGACCTATAGGTTGACTGAATTGTATGTTCCCTAGATAGAGAATTCTCAGAATAACATTGTTCCGTCATATTTTGCTGCTGGGTGAGGGGAGCAGTTTCTAGCTTTAACCCAACAGTTCTCACTTGTGAAGACAACAATGAAGATGGTGAGACTACTTCATTACTGTTCACTCTCTTCCCAGAAGCAGAATTATCATCAATGCGAAAAGGCAAACCTGTTCTCTCAGAATTTTCTATATTAAGCCACTCAGAAAATTTCCATTCACTTGGTTTTCCAAGTTTCTGTTCATCTGACTGGTGGATGTGTTCTCTTGCAGTATCATCCTTGAGTATTTGTGGGCTGGACGAAGGAAATAACTTTCCACTGGTTTCACGTATATGGGACCTGGAATTTGAAAATAAAATCAGTGATAAAACACCATTTGCAAATATGCAAAACTGGGGAAAACAAACATTTGTCCTGTAGTTTGATTTTCCCAACATATGGTTTATATTATTTTTGCAACAAAACAGAAATGGGAAGATATTTGTAACCATTAACATTTTTATCTCTCTCCAAACCCAAAATCTTTATGCCAGAATACAAGAATGCTTACCAAAAACACCTTCATTACGAAAATCGTATCTTTAAAACTCATTTCAACTTACAAACACTGAAAATATATTTATTTGTGACAAAACACAGCACAGAACTTAAGGGAAATATTTACAAGCAAACAATTCAATACCCTAAAAGACTTCCCCACCAACATCCAAAAGTTTAAAGGCAATAGAGTTAGGGACACTTAAAATCTGATATACAATGCTATAAGGATAGTAACAAGAGTACTTCAAAAAGTTCGTGGAAAAATTGGGCCGGCCCCGTGGCCCGAGTGCGGCGCTATAGCACCGAGGCTGCAGGTTTAGATCCTATATAAGGATGGCCAGTGCGCTCACTGGCTGAGCATGGTGCCGACAACACCGGGCCAAGGGTTGCGATCCCCTTACCGGTCAAAAAAAAAAAAAAAAAGTTTGTGGAAAAATGAATTAAAAGTTAATACAAATCTTTCCATGAACTTTTTGAAGAACTCCTTAAACTAATTTAAAATAATTTAGTCAGTCAAGATTACCTTTAATTAGGTACTAACTAATTTCTAAGGTAAAGATAAATGATATCTCATTGCCAGTTATTTTTCTTATATCAACAACATGGAGTTGAGTTAGAGGAGAATGGTTAAAAAGAGTTGAGGTTTTGCTAGGTAGATAGAGAAATAATAAAATCTCAGTTCCATTGCTTTGGGCACATTACCTAATCTAAACCTCAAATTTTCTCTTTTGTAAAATACCATCTACCTCATAAGAATGCTGTGAGGATTAAAACGGACAGTCAAGCATTGCACCTGGTACTTTGTAGGCCCTCTATCTTCAGGTCCTCATCCTATTAATGATTCCCAGTAAGACAGGCATCATCATATGGTGAACCTATTGCTTTCAGAGTAGTAATATGTATTTATGCCCTTCTGATAAGTATTACAGTAAGAGTTACTATAATACATGTATTTAGGAAAAAAAGTTTTAATATTTCCAAATATCTATGATTACCTTCTTATCAAATGATTTTTTATTTGCAGATGTGATTCTGGGTGGAACTCATGAGATTTACAGCCTGCTTCCAAGTTAAAGCCTGGGGTGGGGAATGGAGAGGAGAGAGAAGGAAAACAAACTTATTTAAATAATCTTGTAGAATTTATTCCATTTATACTCCTCTATAGTTACATAAAGTTTTCTATAAACAGGTAATTCTCTTCCAATTAAGAAACAAACAAAAAAAATAATTCTTCAAGAATCAACTCAAAATAACACCACTTTATCAAACCGTTTATGCAAAATTAATAGTTCTTTCTTCAGTTTATTATCATTTGAGGGTGTCAGCAATGCCAGAATAGTGCTATTCCTGCTGGGTCATGTGGAACCATGCCAGTGTTTCCCCTGTTATATGAGAACTGATCTTTACAGACAAAATGCTATGACGAAAAAATCCTGCATTTGAAAATACATGGCTTGGGTTGAAGTTTGGATTCACTACTTACAGGTTAGAACCTTTTTTTTCTTTCTTTTGCTGGCTGATACAGGGATTGAACCCCAGACCTTGGTGTTATCGGCATCACCCTCTAACCGACTGGGCTAACCAGCTAGCTTTGGGTTGGTAACTTTAGGCAAGCCTCTTTCCCCTTACAATCTCAGTTTCTTCATTTATGTAATGAGATAATGGTAATCCATTTTACCTACCTCATAGGAATATTAAGAAGATCAATTGAATTACAACAGGTGGGAGAGTAGTATGACAGCACATGAAATATTATACCACAACTAATTAGCTACCATTTATTGACTGCTTACTCAAGTTGTAAGAAGTTGATACTATTTCATTTATTCTTTACAAGCTTATGAAGAAATTACTATCATCTCCATTTTACAGATGAGGAAACAGAGGCTTAGAAAGGTTAAGTAACTTGCCCAAGGGTAAGCAAGGGTACTTCAAAAAAGTTCATAGAAAAATAGAAAGAAAAGATAATACAAATCTTTCCATGAACTTTTGGAAGACCCCTCATATACAAAGCTAACAAATGCAAAACTAGATCTGTATGATTCAAAAGTCCATGCTCTTAACCACTGTGCCATATTTCCCCCTTATAATTGTTACTTATCACCAGTTCTGACATATAATAGGTACCAAATAGTTTTTTAATTTAATTTTAATGAAGTCTAATGATAATTTACAATGTGACTTCTTTTACTTCCAAGCCTGGGACATTGTAAGATTTCAGGTTCCAAATTAATCATCTCTGCCTCCCCCAACCTTCGTTTTTTAACTACATCTACCTAGGATTAGGGCCTAAAGTCCAATATGGTGCCACATAAAAAACAGTGGATCTACTTCTATTTCCCTCTAACATGATTCAGGTAGAATTCACTGAAGGTCTTTTAACAATATTAACGTTCAGAGTAAAACATTATCTACATTTGGGTATCTCTCTACAAAGTATTACTTTAGAATAGCTCTAATAAAAACAACTACTGCCCTCTAATCTTTAATACATGTAAATGAAATTAATTTCCTGACCATAAATACAGTAGGCCCAAGCAAATTAACAAACCCCTTAAAGCTTATTTTATAGGGAAAAGATGAAGAAAAAAGAACAAAGACATTTGGATTTATATAGGAGTTTACCTAAGACCATCCCAGTTTTTGATACCCCCTTATGGGAGAGGAGGTGCTTTGTATCTGAGAACCTGAAGGTCTACCAGTAGCTATTTCCTTTGCTGATAAACATGAGGGACCTAAAGCTCCAGTATACTGACAGAAAAATCACAAGCACCCGGGTATAGACAAAGCACAGACATATCTTTGGAGTTCAGTAAATTACTCTGTGAACACACCACCCACTTATCTTAGAAATGAAAACTAGAAAATAGTATAGAGTTATTTTAGTCATGTATCCCCACAATAATAATAGCTACAATTTGCAGAATGTCCAGTATGTACTCAGTCTTATTTTAACTAAGCAGTTCTCAAAGTGTGGCCACAGACTCCTGGAGGTCCCCAAGACCCTTTCAGAGGGTCTATGAAGTCAAACTATTTTCATAATGATACTAAGATGTTATTTGTCTTTTTGACTCTGTTAACATTTACACTGATGGTGCAAAAACAAGGATGGATAAAACTGCTAGCATAAATCAAGTCAGTGATAACCAAACTGTTCTAGTAGTAACTGTATTCTTCACACACTTGGAGTTTAAAAAAGAAAAAAGCCAGTTTCACTTAGGAATGCTTGATGAAGCAGTGAATTGTTTAGTAATTACACATCTTTTTATTAATCTGTGTGAGAAAATGGGAAGTATGCATAAAGCACTTTTGCTGCATGTACAAGTATAAGGGTGGTTTCATGAAAAAACATTTATAGGGTTGAGTTGTTAGCTGAATTCAGCTGGTTTTATCACAGAACACCATTTTCACCTGAAAAGACAACAAACAAACTTTGGATATTCAGACTTGGGTATCGGCAGAAATTTTCTTGTAAAGAAAATGTGACCCTGTCACTTCAAAGAAAACAACTGGTAATATTTATTGCCCATAATAAAAACCAAGCTTTTAGATGAAAGTAAGAATTTTGGAAAACTTGTTTCTACCACCATGAGTTTTGCAACTTCCCGTTACTTACAATGACTTTCTGCTAATATTTGTGGTGATATTAACAAACATGTTTTAAAAAAGATATTACGTAATGAAACTATCAACATTTGGAAAACTTGCAAAACTTGTCTAACTTGCAAACCACATAGGGATGATACAAAATCAAGCATGGATAAAACATCGTTGGAAATACAAAATAGACCAATGTATTTTAATGTAATGTAGTATGAAAAGTTAACTACTATGGTTTCAGATTTCACAGTGGTAATCTTGAAGAAAC
This sequence comes from Cynocephalus volans, assembly GCF_027409185.1. Lineage (NCBI taxonomy): Eukaryota > Metazoa > Chordata > Mammalia > Dermoptera > Cynocephalidae > Cynocephalus > Cynocephalus volans. The sequence goes on along the minus strand of NC_084468.1, from coordinate 104,369,480 downwards.
TACCACTTGGTGTTGGTGCAGTATTAAAGATTATCTGCAATTTCTAAGAGAGGCTATTAAAATATTCCTTTTTCCAACTATATATCTCTGTGAGGCTGAATGTTCATACATGAAAGCAACATTATCACAACAGTCTGAATGCAAAAGCAGATATAGAATTCAGCTGTCTTCCATCACACCAGGCATTACAGAGATTTGAAAAGTATAAAATAATGCCATTCATCTCACTAATTTTGTTTTGAAAAATAGATGTTTTTTATTAAAAATGTTATTTATGTTAGCATGTAATGGATTTACTATTCTTTAAATGAATAAATAAATTCAAAGTTTTCAGTTTTAATGCCTAAAACAGCAAACATTAATAGATACAACCTATAGGAACAAAACCTCTTTGAGGCCATCAATCCTTTTTTAAGAGTATAATGACACCCTGAGGACAAAAAGTTTTAAAATTGCTGTTCTAGTTGACAACAATAGCTGTCTTTTTAAAACCTCAGTCGCAACTATTCTGTGAAACAATTCCTCTTTTTATATTTGAGGAAACTGAAGCTCAGGGAAGTTAAGTGACCTAACCAATACCATATAGCTGATAAATGGCTACTTCCAATTTGCTACACTCAAATCAATTCAGGGTTAACTCCAAAATTAGTGCTCTTGCTACTATGTGCAAGCTCTCTTTCACATATGCCATTAATATACAAAGTCATTATACTAAATCTCCTTCTGATGAAGCTAGGCTATTAGTTTGAACACCAAAAACATGATATGCTAAAATATGCTAATGTCCACAGAAGATACCAAAATATATAGCATTAACTTGAATTGTCAATTAATTGCCTACACTTCTGTATATTTCTAGTAAGTTTTTCTGCATTTTCCAGTATTTTCAGTTGACCTTTTCATCATGTTCACTTATCCGTTTCCTTTCATTCTCCAGCTTCTAATATACTATACAACAAATCTATGAATTGAAGACTATGAAGAAAATGAAAGAAAACAAAATCAAATTTATTAAAGCAGTGACTTCATTTTTTAAACAATAACAGATAACTTTATCATAGATGCCTTTTTAATCCCAAAATTGATCTTGTGGGTGCATTTTTTAAAACCACCCTATCACTCAAAATTCAACTGGAATCTACAGTTGATTAAAGTATGTAAATATTTTCCCCCTCTGGAAAAAAAAAAATCTATATTTGATTATGACCAGGCTCTGCAAGTTAAATCTTGGAAGCAATTTCCAAGAAGAAGTCATGTAATATACATGAGAATTTAAGACATATTGCTCACTTAGTAAATAATAAAAACTTAAGATAGTAGAATGAGAGGAACTACAAGTCTGGCATTCATTTGTTTAAGATTTAACAATCTTACTTTCACTAGATTGGCAGTAAGCTCTTTGATGGTATGATATGTGCCTTTTCAGTTATTGTTTTCCCAGATGCTAGCACAGTATCTAGCACATAGAGGACCTTCAAATGAAAGTCTGCAGAATGAATGAACAACTGCATGAAAAACATACTGGTTTTCTTCTTTCAAATTTCTCCCACCCTGCCCACCATGTTCCTAACTTGCTGATGCAGGACCAGATAAGTATGAATTGAGATAAATTCTTTTCTTTCCCCCACCTATCTCAAGTCTACAAGTGCCATACTAATAAAACCTTAAAGATAAAAGACAGTAAAATTTACCCCAGAGAGTCTCTCTAGAAGAAATATATTATTTTTCATGGCATCTATGATAAAGTTCTCTGTTATTGTTTAAGAAAATAGTTGCTGGTAAGCCCGACACACTGCCTGAGACTCCAAAACTCTGCCACTCTCTTCAACAGCTATTTTATGATTAAAAAAAAAAAAAAAAAAAGTAACAAGATGTCAAAAGAACCTCAATAATTTTTCAATGTTTAAAGCTTGAAAAACTTCTAAGTTAAAATAACATTATAATTTTCCATCCACTGTGATTTTTAACTTCAGAATTTTTATTTTACTTCTTAGCTTATCTATAATTTCAAGTTTAATATTCACAAACAAGAAAAAAATTTTTAATTCTTAAAAAATTATTCTTTACTTTTACTAAACTATCCACACAATGGGCAGCAGGAGGCAGCAGAGGTTTTATGAAAATGTTTGAAATTTTAATATCACTATGACAGGCATTCAACCAAGTGGTTTGACTTCAGAATTCCAACTAACTTAAAAATAGATGTGTTATTTTTCTCTTCTGCTGACATAAACATCCATGTGTCTTTATGGGGAATTTTGGCTCCACGTTCTTTGTGAATCTATGATAGCCTGATTAACACTAGGCACAGAAGAAACCTCAATGTCAAGACAGGAAGCTTTATTTAATAATGCTAATTTTGATATTGTATCAAAAAAAACCCAAAGCATATTGAAGAAATCAAAATATATATTTCATCTGAAAAGATGACCTAGGTTTAAAACAGTCTTATATAGCAATAAAACTAAACTGCCAGTCTAGGCAATGTAATCTTCCCTCTTGTTGTATAGAGAGATTTCAGAATATAATGGCAATACTACAATTATGAATCCTAAACATTCAAGAACAATAACCTAAAACAATAATGTCATTTACAATAAAAATACATTTAAATAAAATTTGAACACTTCAGAAAATCACAAAATTTTAACTGGATAAACATATATATATATATATATATATATATATATATTTTTTTTTTTTTTTTTTTTTTTTTTTTTTTTTTTTTTTTTTGCGGCTGGCTGGTACATGGATTGAACCATGGATCTTGGTGTTATTAGCACCATGCTTTAACCAACTAAGCTAACTGGCCATCCCTGGATAAATATTTCTGGCTATATTTGTCATATATCCAAAGGAGAAGAGATACTTTAGTATATAATACTTTAGATACTTTAATATATAATAATCCACACTATCCAGCACCTAAATTTTAGGATGTTACAAAATAAAAAGGCAGGAACAACTTCTATTCTCACTGGGATAATAATTTAAAGGAAAAGCAAATATTGTTATTTTGCTAGAAGTTAGATTTCAATACTGAAAGTTTATAGTTTTTAAAAAAAATCTTAGATAGCCATTTGGTGGTGCTGGGCCAAAGCAACAGAGAAGAAATTATGTGTTAATACATTGACTTTCAACAATCTATGAAACTCTGACAGAAAAAAAAATGTATGTGCATGGAAACAAAATTGATAAAAGTACCTCCTTCTCTAAATATACTTTCTAACGTATTTGTTTTAAATGAACATACCCTGTAGTCTGCAAAAAACATCTTAGAGAAAATTATCAAACTTATGCTCATGTACAAACTCTTCCAATAAAATTTTTCATTTACTAATTAGGATTTAATAACATTAAGGACAGCATATTTCACTTAAGAAAGTAGAGGTACAGGGCTGACCAGTTAGCTCAGTTGCTTAGAGCACAGTGCTGATAACAACAAGCTCCAGGGTTTGATCTCTGTTACTGGTCAGCCACCAAAAAAAAAAAAAAAAAAAAAAAAAAAAAAGCGGAGGTACAGACTCTTTAATAATAAGAAATTACGGAATTAACCGATTTTTTGACAACTGATTAATTATTTTTTTATCATTTCCAAGATCAGGATTCTCAGCACGAACTAACCCTGACTTCTAGGATCAACTGGGATTAAGCCAAGTATTGTGGACTCCAAAAGCAAATGGCAGAAGTTCTTGAAAGAAATATCCTTTGTGATTTTTTTTATGTGGAAGAGTACTTCAAAAATTTCATGGAAAGATTGTATTATCTTTCAATTCCATTTTTCCACGAACTTTGAAGGATTGTATTCTTTCAATTCCATTTTTCCAGGAACTTTTTTTGTGTGTGTGTGTCTTTTTTGTGACCGGCCGCACCGCACCGCGCTCAGCCAGTGAGCACACCGGCCATCCCTATATAGGATCCGAACCCGCGGCGGGAGCCCTGCTGCACTCCCAGCACCCTCCCGAGTGCGCCACGGGGTGGGCCCTCCAGGAACTTTTTGAAGTACCCTCATATACCCTTAAATATCCTAACCTATATATTTATAATAAATGTTAGACATGACAGTTCAGCTACTTCATTTCATAGACAAAGGACTGAGAGGTAGGGTGACTTGGCTGAGTCATTGACACCAGAACTAGGGCAAGCACACAGCACTTCTGACCCCTGACCCATGTGCTTGCCACATCATGTTGCCTTCAGAGTTGGCTATAAAATTTGAAGCTTGGTGACAGCTCAGGCAGAGTTACCTCATAGAGAGTTCATTAGGTATGAACTACTTCAACTATCCCACCATAATACCTGCACTCACCTATATCTCACCCATTACAAAAAAGCTGTCATTCCTTCAATTCAAAGCCCATCTCTGTCCCTTTGGTTCCTTCTCATGCTACCTCTAGGATCTTACTCCATCAATTGTTGTTCTGTTCCATTCTTCACATCTTACCCTTACTAAATTATTAGCTCCTTATCTCCTGCAATATAAATGCCCAAGCCTCTCTCCATTTTAAAAAACAATACAAAACCAAACCTAAGCACTAGATTTCATTTTCTCCTCTAGCCTCTTTGCTATTCACAGCAAATGTTTTGACAGATGAAATTTACTTCTTTACTTTTACATACTTACTTTTACATACTTACATACTTACTTTTTCATTCTACTGTAACTTTTTTCCAACTTTTTATTTGGAAATAATTTCAGAAAGTTCAGAAAAGGTGAAAGATTAAAAATAGTACAAAAAATACCTGTGTATCCTTTATCTAGATTCACCTAGTAACATTTTACCTTATATTTTTCCTGAAGAATTTGAGAATTACAAATATCATGGCCTTTTACTTCTAAATACTTCAGTTCCACCTCAATCTTATTTCTTTTTCTAATGTTCCTCTAACACTGACTGCTTTTACTATATCACTAATGACTTACTAACTGCTAGATCAAACTGGCGCTTTTTAATCCTTACTCTGCTTAGTCTGTGGCCACTCTTCTCCTTAAAGCTCTGTTTCTCTAATTTTCCTGTAATAACCCCCTCTCCTAATTTTCTCATATCTTTCCAGCTACTCCTTCTTATACCTGTCTACAGCTGCTCCTTCTCTGTAGCCTCCACTTACCTTCTTCCTCAGCAAACCCCATATTCCTTGTCTATTCTTTGCCCTTCAATCTCCAGTTTTCCTGAATGATCTTGTCCATGTCTATGGCATTCAATTCCCATAAATGCTGATGGTTACCAAATACATAATCTTTCCCAAGTTCCAGACTTATGTTCTTAACTGCCTAATAAATCTATTTACCTACACTGTAAACTCAACAAATCAAAAAATAAACCTGGCATCCCTCCATCCTCCCAAATCTGTTCCTTCTTCCTATATTCCTTATTTTGGTAAATGGTGTATCTAGTTACATAAGTCCCAAATAAAGCTATCCCTGCTTCCTTCCTTTCTCTCATCTGTACACCTGTCACAAAAGCTAACTGATTCTCCTGCCCACATATGCTAACAATCTGTCGAATCTTCTTTCTTGACATTGGTACTGTCCTCATCTTTTTTCTCCTAGGAATTAAAATAGTCTTACAACTAATTTTTCTTCCACTGCTCCAAATTCACCCTCTACTCTACCACAAAGAATTTTTTCTAAAATGCAAATTGGAGTATGCCATTCTCCTTGTCCTGTGGTGCCTCTCCACCTCCTACAGGATTAAAAATAACACAAAGTTTCATCCTGATTTGGCTTCTCTCTCTCCCTCTTGCCATCATCTTATGATTTCCAGGTATACACTCCAGCCTTGCATATACCAAACTCCTTGTATTCTTCAAATATGTGATATTTTCTTCTGACCTCACGCTTTTGAACATATTTCATCTACCTTCAATGTAATTTAAAGCAATTAAAATTCCCTCCATTAGAAATTCATTTTTAAATAGGAGTTAAAACATTCCAAATGGCATTGTGGCAATTTGAACAATTTTCCTAAATAATAGCTTTAGGCAGTTGAGGATGGTTTTTTGCTACAGAACCCATAATAAAATAGGTAGACAAGCCTATACAATATCTCTAAATGAAAAAAAAAGAAATAATTACAATGGGATTATTATAGATTTTGGTTTTCTACCACTAAATATGCTTGCATAGACTAATATTAAAAATTGACTTAAATGTCAAAAAATTTAAAAATAAAAAAACTTCTAAGGCTCCTTAACTGTTTAAGTCTTTTAGGTATTGATGGAAAATTATTCTACAGGTCAGTAATGTAAGTGAGCCCTCATCTTATAAATGAGAGAAGAGAACGAAGAAAATCATACACAATCACAAAGAATTTAATTAAACCGTGCCTTATGCGGGGGGAAAAAACTCACACAAGGCAAGTTTTCAGTGTGGGAAGAAAAATTCCTATATCACTTTTCCACATATTCACATAGACTGGGGGAAGCAAATATACACAGGTATCACAAGATGTGACATTAGTAAAGGTTCTCAAGGCAAAGACTGGCTTAGAACCATGGTGAACTTGGAAGTTTATTTAAAAACAACAAAAAAAAACCCTTTAAAATAGTACAATTGCAAATGGGATTATATCAAACTAAAAAGCTTCTGCACAGCAAAAGAAACAATTAAAAGAGTTAAAAGACAACCAACAGAGTGGGAGAAAATATTTGCAAAATATACATCTGACAAAGGATTAATATCCAGAATATACAAGGAACTCAAACAACTTTACAAGAAAAAAACAAGCAACCCAATTAAAAAATGGGCAAAAGAGCTAAGTAGGCATTTCTCTAAGGAAGATATACAAATGGCCAATAGACATGAAAAAATGCTCAACATCACTCAGCATTCGGGAAATGCAAATCAAAACTACACTGAGATACCATCTCACCCCAGTTAGGATGGCTAAAATCCAAAAGACTCTGAACGATAAATGCTGGCGAGGTTGTGGAGAAAAAGCAACTCTCATACATTGTTGGTGGGACTGCAAAATGGTGCAGCCTCTATGGAAAATGGTATGGAGGTTCCTCAAACAATTGCAGATAGATCTACCATATGACCTGGCTATCCCACTGCTGGGAACATACCCAGAGGAATGGAAATCATCAAGTCGAAGGTATTACCTGTTCCCCACTGTTCATCGCAGCACTCTTTACAATAGCCAAGAGTTGGAACCAGCCCAAATATCCATCATCGGATGAGTGTATATGGAAAATGTGGTACATCTACACAAAGGAATACTACTCAGCTATAAAAACGAATGAAATACTGCCATTTGCAACAACATGGATGGACCTTGAGAGAATTATATTAAGTGAAATGAGTCAGGCACAGAAAGAGAAATACCACATGTTCTCACTTATTGGTGGGAGCTAAAAATAAATAAACACACACACACACACACACACACACACACACACACACACACACACACACAAAACCGGGGCGGGGGGGGAAGAAGACATAACAACTACAATTCCTCAAAGTTGATATGACAAGCAAACAGAAAGGACATTGTTGGGTGGGAGGGAGGAGAGGGAGGAGGGAGGGAGGTTTCGGTAATGGGCCACAATAATCAACCACATTGTATATCGACAAAATAAAATTTAAAAAAATAAAATAAAATAAAATAGTACAATTGTACACTTTACGTAGTTAAATAAAAAGTGGATTACAAAAAATCACAATAAGATACTTATCAAAAAAAAAATTACAAGTGTTGGCAAGGATATGGAGAAATTGGAACCCTTGAGCATTGCTTGTGGAAATATAAAATGGTACAGCTGCTGTGGAAAACATTATGGCAGTTCCTCAAAAAATTAAATATAGAACTACCCTAGGATCCAGCAATTGCACTTCTGTTGGGTATATACTCAAAAGAATTAAAAGCAGGGCCTCAAACAGATATTTCCACACAAATGTTCACAGCAGCATTACTCACAATACCTGTAGCCAAAAGGCAGTAACAACCCAAATTGTCTATCGGTGGATGAATAAACAAGATGTGGTATATCATAAAATGAAATATTATCAAGACTTACAAAGGAATGAAGTTCTGATACATGCTACAAGATGGATAAGCCTTAAAGTCGTTATGCTAAGTGAAATAAGCCAGACACTAAAGGACAAATATAGTATGGTTCCACTTACATGAGGTACCTAGAGTAATCAAATTCACAGAGACAGAAAGAGAATGATGGTTGCAGGGGCTGGGGGGAGGGAAGAATGGGGAATTGTTCAATGGGTTGAGAGTTTCAGTTTGAGAAGATAAAAAAGTTCTGGAGATGAATGGTGGTGATGGCTGTACAACAAAGTGAATGTACTTAATGCCACTCAACTGTACATTTAAAAACAGTTAGAATGGTAATAAGTTTTGCTATGTATATTTTATAATTAAAAAGTTTTTAAGTGTGTTACATACTTGCTCTTCCATATTAAACGGAGAAATGTACTGCAAAACTCTTACAGCAATGCACTCTTGACCATCAAGATCTCTACGACCTTGAGTTTTTATACCTATGAGGAAGCAAGCACCGTTTTGTAAAGAGTACTGAACCTGAAGTTATTGTTCAATCTCACTTACTTCTACTGTGATTTCTGGCCACCTTTACTGTTTCCTGTGATACTTGACTACCAGACTTTTATCAGATTTTTTAAACAGGCGAGACATGTTAATATGGGAAAGAAAGGTTATTTCCTTAACATAAGTGTTTCCTTCTGATATTATACCATTTGATGAAAACACAATCATTTAACATGTAATCATTCTCAGTGTCTACAACCTGAAAAATAATCTCCACCAAAACCTTAAGGATGATAAAGACTAAAACAACATTAAAATTCATTGTTCATGGCTATTTTTTATTAGCAAAAATTATATGCCTTCTGTTCCTCTGAATTCCAAAATTTGAAAACACTGTTTTTGATTACAACATCAATAATTTCCTTGCTTATCATTTTCCTTGACCCCCTTTCCCCCAAATTCTTTAGGTATATCCTCCCCAAAGCAATCCTGAATCCAGTACACATTCAAACATCTAATTTTCATTGCTTCTGGGCCACTACATGTCGCTAACAAATTACCTATAATAATGCCACACCATTACATATTTATTTACACATTTATTTTTCCCAAACTGAACTTTTCCAGAAGACTATTTACCAATCTTTCTATTTGTTCTTAACTCCTGTGGCAGTCATTAGGGCTGTTCACACATACTTCAATTCACTTCTAGGCACCTATAAAATTGCATTTTTTCTACCGTCTTTGAGATTAGGCCTGGTTATAAGACTTGCCTTGGCTAATGAGATATGAGTGGACGTACACGTGTCACTTCTGGTTTGAAGTTTTAAGAGTTACAGGTGATTCTCCATATTGAATCCTCCAACTCTCCCTCAGTCCACATCCCATTACCCAGGGCCTTGAGTGATTCCTAGAGACTCCACGCTGACCTCCACTGGACATATTTGTGAGCAAGAAACAAACTTGTGTCAAGATACTGAGTTTTTGAAGTTATCACCATAGCGTAGCCTAGAACCTAGCCTATCCTGGCTGATACAGTTTCCCCCTTTCTCAATGCCCAAAGTAGCTAATCCCATTATTTAAAAGCCTTTGACCACAAACACTCCCAACTTCCCTCCTTATTACTCATAATCTCGTCAGGAACAGGACCATTCTTATCTTCCTTACTTATGTCAGAGAAAAACTGGCCGTTCTCTTTTTGTGACATTCTTACATGTCCACTGTTTAAAAAAGGGGGGGGGAATAAATAACAATCTAAAGACCACAGTTTTTAAATTATGAGATCATGACAAAATGGAATACTACTCTGCTATAAAAAGGAATGAAATACTGCCATTTGCAACAACATGGATGGACCTAGAGAAAATTATATTAAGTGAAACAAGTCAGGCACAGAAAGAGAAATATCACATGGTCTCACTTATTTGTGGAAGCTAAAAATAAATAAATAACTATACAAACAAATGGTGGGGGGAAGAAGACACAGCAATCACAGCAATTCCTTGAACTTGTTAAGACAAGTGAACAAATATGATGTACTGGTGGGGGAGGGGAGAGAAGGAGGGGGAAAATAGGAACCAGTGAAGGGACACAAAAATCAACTACAATGTATATAGGTAGGTAGGTACATAGGTAGGAAGGAAGGAAGGAAGGAAGGAAGGACTACTCGACAACATTTTTTTAACAGCATATGTTATATAATTGTAACTCAAGGCATTTTAAGCAATAACAATTTTCCTCTTTATTTGTAATGGTATGCTGGCTTTCAACTTTTGAGCATCACGTTTTGATGAAGGAAATTTAGTAATTTCTGGAAAATGCAAATAATAAAACTAACCCATACATTTCTGGTCAATTTCAAAAAAAAAATAATAATAATAAATAAATTATGAGATCATGGCCTTTTCTTAGCAAATATAGAAATGTGCCTTCTCTTGAGTAAAAGAAAAGTGTTAACGGCCAGCCTGTGGCTCACTTGGGAGAGTGTGGTGCTGATAACACCAAGGCCATGGGTTTGGATCCTATATAGGGATGGTTGGTTAGCTCACTTGGAAGAGCGCGGTGCTGACAACACCAAGCCAAGGGTTAAGATCCCCTTACTGGTCATCTTTTAAAAAAAGAAAAGTGTTAACAAGTTGCCATAGATAGAGATCTATGGCCTGCTTGAGTCCCACATCATTGTTGTAAGGGCTAGTATCAAAAGCAATGTGTTCAAGGGTTCCTAGTATGGAACATTAAAATGCAAGCAGCTGCTGGAAAAAAAAATGATGCAAAGATTTCATCATCTAAATAGAAAAAGTAAGCAATCTAATGCAAGTGATACTATAACATCAAAGACATATCCAAAAAGCATATTCAAATAGGCTGCAAACTTCAAAAAAAATTTAGATAGTTAAATAAAAAGTGAGATACAAAACTAATATTTAACTTTGTGAAGCAAATGTGAAAAATCTGACATGCATAGACAATATATATACAAAAAAGAATGATGATTTGCTTCCTTGTACATACATTATATTAAAATATTATATATAATTAGCTTAATAAAAAGAAAATTAGTTTATTGATATCTTAAAGTTATTTTAAAATAACTTTTAAAGCCATATAGGATTTACTCTTAAGTAAATCATAACAGGAAACAATAAATTACTACAATTTATCCTTTACTGCAACTATATATTTAAATGAAATTTTTACCTTCCAAGTGGTTTTTGCTCTGATGGAAGGTACAGGCCATATGTTCTATATTTAGGTTGCTTGTCTTAATCTGGTCACTAGAAAATAAAACACACCCAAAACACATCAGTTATTACAGGTTATCTTAGTTTATTCTAAGACAAAGAAAGAAATAACATTTGTTAAACAATTATTATATGGCATGTGCTGTTCTAGGGGCTTAATATTAATTATTTAATTTACATACCACAAAACTTAAAAGTAGTTATTATCTTCATTTTACAATAGGAGATTAAAGCTATTAAGAGGCTGTGAAAGTCAAATTAATTTGTTCAGTAACTGTGAAATCCAAGTCTGTGTAAAGAAGTCTTGGTCTTTCTGCTATCCTAGTCTACCCCTTTCTAAGTGTTATAAAATTACCCTGCCAAGTAAAAGTTTCCCTAAGTCTTTACTGAAATTTTTATTTTAGTAAAACATGAGCAGTTAATTTTTTGTGAGTCTAGCTTTTTAATAATGAATATGGTCAAACACCAGCTAATATCAAATTAAGATGTTTAAGAAGGATTAAAAGCAGAAAAAGTGGTTAGATTGACCTAAGAAATTATCCACTAAGCTATGGGAATGTTCTAGAGGTTATAGAGAGAAGTGTGAACGTACTGCTAATAGTAATATGATAAATGTATTCTGAATTAATTAATTGAACACAAACTTAGTTATTTGGCTGAATTCTTTTATATTTGCTAAAGGGAAAATATTTCTTCCATGGAACTGGGTTGTGACGATAGAAAATAGCCCCAGTTGTGAGTTATAAATGTTAGAAATGAAATAATAAGCGTTAAATATATTAAATAATTAAAAAATCAGCTTACATAGATTGAAGAATTAAACAATGACTGAGATGAAACCAATTTAAATCTATGCTTTAAAACCTGTAGTACACATCACTAATTGACAATGAGGGCAACGATGGTAATATATTTCTGTACTTTCCAAATTTCCTAAAAATATACAGTTGTTATTTTTAGAATCAGGAAATAACTATTAGTAATAAAAATCTGAAATATCAAATAAGCTATAATATGCTAGGTTTCTTCATCCTAAGCTCATGCTGTTTCCATTATACTTAACTGACTCCACACTTTTAAAAAAAATTACTTCGAATAATTAATAAGAGAGGATCGGGGGCAGGAATCATTCATTCAATTTAAGTATTACCTGAAGGATACCGCTTCTTTAACTCCTCTGATATCCAGTTCTGTACCATTCCCATCAATAACAGGTGAGTCCAAATTAGCAGATCCATTACTAATGTGATCACTACTTTCATATCCAGATTCTGTCCTTTGCATCTGCCAGTTGTCCCCATGAACTTTACCCTCTATGAGGCCTTTATTTTTCTCTGCTCCTTTTCCATTAGATTCAAGGGAACTTCTGCTTCCTATTTCCTGCTTCATTTCATCTTCATATATGGTCATTAAACCTTTTTGCTTTGGATTCTCTTTTGGCCAATTATTAAAACTCTGATCTTTGTTACATTTAGGTTTGTTGCTGATATTTGCTTTATGTCTTGGACTATGCTGCCTTTTTTCACTTTCACTAAAAATACTATCAACATTTAATGTTTCTCTCATAGGTTTCCAACCTCGGTTCCGGCTTCTACTGCTGCTAATACAGCTGCTTCCTTTATCCCTAGAATCTTGGCTGCTGTCTGTATCATATCCAGTGCCACTGTCACTCTTAACTTTACCAGTTATTTTCTCTCCTTGAGCAAGAATCTGGGATTTATTTGAACTTATTATTTGTGCAGAAGCTCGACTCTGATGGGCAACTCGGTCATGTTTACATGGTCCTTTTCCTTGACTATGATATAGATGTGGATTCCCATATTGTCTAAAGCCATTTGGGATAGGAGGTGATCCAGACTTGAAATGTGTAAGGCCTTCATTGATCACATCTTCAAAGAAAAAAAAAAATTAAAGATAACAAATGAACTATTCCTCAGAACCACTTTTTAGTCACAAGCCAGTTACCTAGTTTGTTTGAGAAGAAATGTTAAGTAGTCATAGGTAAAATAATAAGTAGATTATACCACATACTGCTTTGAGATTTAAAAGTGCTTTTTTAGTCCCTATTTATGCTTCATGAGAAGTATTTATAAAAGGAATGTACTTTAAAAAGTGAGCTCTAAGGTATAGATAATAAGATTAAAGCAGTTTTTTTTTTTAAAAAAACATTCTATCTCACTCATAATTAACAAAACCCATTAAAAAAATATTTTCTACCTCTTATATTGGTAAAGATTTAAAACCCTGCTAAAGCAATTGCTGCTGAGAGTGTGAAGAAATAGATATCCAATAACTGTTGGTAGGATTGCAGACTGGTTCAGTCTTTCAGAAGAACAACTGAGCTATATCTGTCAAAATTAAAAACAAACATACTCTGACTCAGTAACTCCTCTAAAAGAATTTTGTGCTATGGCTATGCACAGAAAATATACGAAAGTATATGTAAGAATGTCACTGTAACAAAAATCTTAAATCACTCTTCACAGTCTATCAGTATCAGTTGCATTATGCTATGTCCATAAAGAAAAGAGCATAAAAACCATAAAAAGTAAGAAATGCTTATAATGAACTGGAAACTATTAATGGTGAACAGAGGGAAGGTCAGAGCTTGCAGGGAAAGAGGCCTTTTCACTTAATTTAATAACCTCCCTTATTATTTGAGTGAATTGCATTTCTTAATAAAAGTAAAATAAAAACATCAAAACACAAACACAAGTATCCCAGGCTAGAATTAAGTAACAACCAGGAAAATGTTCCATCTTTAGATTAATACAGGTGTGTTAAAGAAATAATACTAAGAAACATGTAAATATATAAAACACAGTATCTAAATATATACAGAAATTAAATTACATTAAAGTTATAAAATTCAGTTTTAAAATAAGATTCTTAGCTTCCCCTTCTTAAATGAATGCTATAAGCTCTTAACTTACCTTTATGTTGGCCTAAATCTTTTCTTTGTCCCTTCTCTAAATCTTTCCTTTGTGAAGAAAGTAAGTTTTTCTGTTCAATGGCTTTCAGAGCACATTCTCTGGAAATGTCTTTTATCTTTTCTCTTTGATCACTGTGGTTTAACTTAACTGTAAAAGAAATCATTCTTACAATGATACAGATCATTTTTCAAATTGCTCAACAAAAGTAAAAACTGAATTATATAAAAATTTTAAGATGTTAAATATCAAAAGCGGAACAAAGTATATAATGAACTAATTTTTATGCTTAACTAAAAACTCATTATGATTTTTTCTGTTACTGGAGATGTATGTTGTCTTAAAACTTCTTATATAGTCCCTAAAACAAGTATAAATGAAAAAAAGAGACATACCACAAAAATAATAAGAGCTAAAGAAAACAGTAGTCACTATTTGCCAGGTACTATTCTAAATGTCTTATTCTTTTAATTCTGAGGTAGGTATAATTTCTATGTCCATTTCAGGTAAGGCAACTGAGGCACAAAGAAATTAGAAACTTTACCAAATTCACATAGTTTGTAAGTGTAGAACTGGGAATATGACCCAAGCTGTCTGTTCCAATGCCTGTGTTCTTAAACACATACTGTTTCTGAGCTTAAAAGAAAGCGTCTTCTGAAAAATATAAAATGTCTCAATTTAAGAGAATCAATAATCCATCAGAGGGAAAAAGATATAGTTTCATTATGAATTTTTAAAAGCCTTTAAATTCTTTGTTGATGATAACTGTTAATTCTGGATCTTACTACCCTGATTAAATTGGTTAATTTTATGGTTAGACGTTATTTCATTAATATACTTAAAAGTTGCTTACAAAATCATCCTGAACAACAATATGATTAAGTTTTATGTATTTCTAAACCATAGCTACAAATAATATTGTGGTGTCTTATTTTTGGACCTAAGTCACAGAACTTGGCTTGAAAAATTAAAGTCACGGAACGACAATAACGAGAATTGAATAAAAATGAGGAACACACTACAGCTACAGTAACTTTGAACTACTGCTGAATTCCCTAATGGAAATTTAGTTTTAGCATACAAGCCAAATTATTAACTCATGTTTTTCTTCTCTAAGTTGATTATTAACTTCTTGAAAGAAAGGCCAAGCTAGAACTTCCTTTGGTAACTGTACAGACTGCCTCAGGCTTACCACAGCTCTGAGTGCATGGAGAAACTCAAACTCTTCTAATCAAATTGGCCAGATATAACTATAGCTCTCAGAGAAATGCATCAACCAAAAGATAAGATTTTATCTACTTGTTATGTTCTTTTCATGGCCAAATAAAGCTAGTTAAGCACCATCCTTCTATATGGTTCTCACCAGAAATTAGACTCAGTAAACAAAGAAAGTGGGAGGCTTACTCGCTCAGGGATAATATAAAAATTACAAGTTGGGCCGACCCCATGGCGCACTCGGGGGAGTGCGGCGCTGGGAGTGCAGCAGTGCTCCCGCCACGGGTTGGGATCCTATATAAGGATGGCCGGTGCGCTCACTGGCTGAGCGCGGTGCAGCCAGTCACAAAAAGACAAAAAAAAAAAAAAATTACAAGTTAAACACATACCTGGTCCCCTCCCTCCACTTGTCTGAATGTGGCTCCGATTAAATGATGAAATATTATCGGTTTGAAACTTCTGATTTTCTCTCTGTTTTGCCTGATCACCAAATCCATTTTCTTTTAAATTATCTGTCTTATAAATTGCGGGCTTTTCACATCCTTAAAAAGATAAACAAAAATGTATCATTCCCTTCCTTCCCATCAGGGGAAGAGATGTTTGAATCTTTTCAAACATTTTTAATATTGTAGGGAAAATTTTTTTTTTGAAGACAAAATTTTATTTGTAGACAAAATTACTTAAAACTTGGATTTCTACATGCTTTGTAATGCGTCCAAACATAGCCTAGCTGCTTTGGACTTTTCCAGTTTACTAAAATCACTTTAAATCTCAACATTTACTGCTAGAAAGAGCTACCAGCCAAGCAGCCTCTTCTAAGCTTGTGTGACCATAATAGAGGGCGGCTCCTGAAGGTGCTTCTGAGGCCACTGATGAGGAACGGTTACTTTCTAAAGATTAAGAAAAAGTACTAGTATTTTCCTGAATTCCACTTTACTAAAACTTAATTTTGAAACTATCCTCAATATTCATTTTATATTCAGTATATTAGTATTCCTAGTTGATTATGATAATAAAAAAACATTAAAAATTTTGCATTAAAAAAAATTACCCATATTTTCTGCAACAGATTTGTAATGTGACCAGTTGACAACCTGCTTGAGTGCATCTTCAGTAGAAACTGCTGTGCCATCTGGGTTTGCATAAAACAAAAGTAGTGGCTGGAAGTGGCATCGGATGCACTTGGAGACCACATCTTTCCATCTAGTTCCAACCTTTTTTAAAAAGCACAATGAATAAAAACAAAACAAAACCTTGTAATCAATGTGTTACATGAAAAGGCAGAGACTGAATTAATTTGTATTATAAGAAATTTTTTAAATTTTCAGATTCTAGTAGTTTAATTGCCCATCATATTATACGATTTTGTTTAGTGACTAGTCTAAATAAAAATCTTTAAACATTATAATTTAAACAATTGATGGGCAAAAATCATAGGCTTTCTATATTTCTATATCAAGATTTAATTATCAAATTTTAACAAGCTTTCCACATACATGGCTGATTAATAACTTTTGACAAAGATTTCAAGGCAAGTCAATGGAGAAATATGAAAGAGTCTGTTCAACAAATGATGCTAGACCAACTGTACAGCCATACGAGAAAAAGAACTTTGACCCTATTACCCATAAAACATAAAAATTAACTCAGAATGGATCACATAAAAACTATAAACTCTATAGAAGAAAACAAAAGAGAAAATCTTTACAGCCTTGGGGAAGGCAAAAATTTCTTAGATAGGATACTAAACAAACCACAGAAAGAAGAAAATTTATAAAATAGACTTTGTCAAAATTAATTAATAATTTCTGCTCTTGGAAAAAGACACCATTAAGAAATAGAAAAAAATAAGCAATACACATCTAATAAAGAACTGGTGTACAGGCCTGGCTAGTTAGCTCCATCAGTAGAGTGGTGCTGGTAACACCAAGGTCAAGAGTTCAGATCCCCATACCAGCCAGCCACCAAACAAACAAACAAGAAACACCTGGTGTGCAGAATAAAGAATTCCTACAACTCTAATAAAAAGATAATCCAATTTGAAAAACTGCCAAACATTTGAACAGACACTTCACCAAAAATAGATACAAGAATGGCCAATAAGCACATGAAAAGATGACCAAAACATAATCAATCACAAGGTTAATGCAAATTAAGAACCACAGTGAGATAATATACACCCACTAGAGGGCTAAAATTAAAATGACTACCAACACAGAATGACAGGAACTCTTGTACATTGCTGGTAGGAATGTAAATTGGTACAACCACTTTGGAGATCAATTTGGCAGTTTCTTGTAAAGTTTAACATACACTTACTATACAACCCAGAAATTCCACTTCTGGGTATTATGTAAGAACAATGGAAAAAAATATGTTCACACTAAGACTGTTCACACCTCAAAAAATAAATGGATAAATAAACTGCTGTGTAGCCATGAAATGGAACACAACAATAAAAATGAAGCACTGATCCAAACAACATGAATGCATCTTAAAGACCTCACACTAAGGGAAGGAAGCCAGAGTAGTACACATTGCAAAAGAACATTTACATAAAATTGTAGAATGGGCAAAACTAATCTACAGAGAAATCAGTGATTCCCTGGGCCCAGGGTGGGGAGGGGGGGACTGAAAGTAAAGGGGCATGAGAGAATTTTTCTGGAGTGATAAAAATGTTCTATACATATTTGGCCTTCTGTATCTGTGCATTCTGCACATGTGGATTCAACCACATGTTGAACCATGGACTGAAAACATTCAGGGGAGAAACAAAAACAAAAATACAACAATAAAAAATAATACAAACAAAAAAACAATACAGTATAGTATAACAACTATTTACATAGCATTCACATTGTATTAGGTATTATAAATAATCTAGAGATGGTACAGGAGGATGCACACAGGTTATATGCAAATACTACACCATTTTATGTATGCAACTTGAGTATCTGTGGATTTTGTATCTGCGAAGGGGGGGGTGGAGTTGGGGGGGAGTGTCCATGAGTACCAAGGGATGACAGTACTGATTATGGTGGTTACACAGGTGTACACATTAGTCAAAACTCAAACTGTACACTTAAAATGGGTGCATTTTAATATTTATAAGTTATATCTCTACAAAGCTGGGTTAAAAACAAAACAAACAAAAAACCTACAAAGCATTCTAGAATATTGGTTTTTTCAGGGAAGGGGCCTTTAAAAAAAAAATCCGGAGGATCCTCTTCAAACTATACATGTTCAGCTATTTACCCTCCTCACCTGGGATTCTGAGATACTTGAGGAGACAATTTAAAAACAAATCAAGGGCCGAGCCCGTGGCGCACTCAGGAGAGTGCAGCGCTGGGAGCACAGCAACGCTCCCACCGCAGGTTCGGATCCCATATAGGAATGGCCGGTACGCTCACTGGCTGAGTGCCGGTCATGGAAAAAAAAAAACAAAAAAACAAAAAAAAACAAATCAAACAATAAACTTCACAGGGTGATTAATATACCCAGTTCTTCCTCTAAATTTTTACAATTTAAATTATGTAGATGCAAAGTAGGATCTCCAAAATGTTGCTATACACTGACTCAAGATGAAACTTCTTAACAAACTCCTGTATCAAAGTACTAATTAATTCAAGCAAAGTCCTCACTTTAGAATATAAATACCAAAATTTTTTCATCAGCTTTCTTGAGGTATAATTTACATGAAATAAAAGTATCCCATATAGCATACAACCAGTCAGTTTTGACAAATATATACAGTCATGTAGTCCTCACCCTAAAATCTTCCCCTTTTCCCCCTTTGCAGTCCCAGGAAACCACTCATCTACTTTCTACAACTTTGTTTTTTCCTTTTCTAGAATTTCACATAAATGGAATCATAGCAGACAGTCTTTTATGTCTTGCTCCTTTCACTTGGCATAACGCTTCTAAGATTTGTCTACATTACTGTATGTAGCAATAGTTCATTCCATTTTATTGCTGAGTATTATATTCCACCGTATAGCTACATCACAATTTGTTTATCCATTCACCTGTTGTTGGAAACTTGAATTGTTTCCAGTTCTGGCTATTAAGAAGAAAACTACCACAAACATTCAAGGACAAATTTTGTGTGGACATGTGTTTTCACAGGAGTGGAATTGCTGGGCTGTATGGTAAGCATATGTTTAAATTTATAAGAAACTGACAGTTTTCTAAAGTTACTGTTCAATTTTTCAGTTCTATCAGTCTCATATGAAAGATCTAACTGGTCCACATCTTCAACAACTCTTGGTATGGTCAGTCCTTTAAATTTTAGCCATTGTAATGAGAGAATACTGAAATCTCATTGTAAACTAAATTAGTATTTCCTTTGTGGCTAATGATGTATTAAATATCATTTCAAGGGCCATTTATATATCTTCTTTGGTGAACTGTCAAAATCTTTTGCTCATTTCTTTAATTGGGTTGTCTTTTTATTACTGAGTTGTAAGAGTTCTTTATATAGTCTGGATATAGTCTTCATTAAGATATATATTTGACAGATATTTTCTCCCAGTCTATGGCTTTTTGTTTCATTCTCCTAACAGTATCTTACTGAAGAGCAAAAGTTTTAAGTTTTGATAAAGTCCAATTTATCATTTATTTTTATAGTTCATGCTTATTGAATGTTACTTTAGAAATCTCTCTACATAAAAAGTGGTTTTAATATCCTTGTCTGATATTTCCATCTATGTCATTTCTGGTCATTTATTAATTTTTCTTTTAGTTATGGGTGATATTTTCCTACTTTTCATATTTGGTAAGTTTTTATTGAATGCCATTTTGAAAAGACATATTGAAATTTTATTGAATTTTCACATTGTTAGGCTTTGAATTTTGTTGTGATCTTTTAAAAAGTGGAATTAGCTCAGTCCTTTCAAGGCTTCGTTTCAAACTTTTTACCTCAGGTTGAGAACCTTCAGTCTAGGTGTAATATAGCCCCATTTTCAAGGCAATATTTTTCTGAGGATTCTAGCTGACGCTTATGTGTTACAATTTATCTCCACTCTTGATGCAGAGGATGCAAACTATTACCAGCCTTGCATGAGTTTTTGGAATTATTTGGTTTTCTGTTTTCCAGTGGTTCCCCACCCCAATACTGCTCATGCAGGTTTGCCCCATACATGCATAGATCACCATTCATCCAAAGATTCAAGGAGATCCCTCTTTCAATCTCCAGGACCCTCCTTCTGTGTAGCCTTCCTTCTGGTTTTCCATCCTGCAATTTTTTAGCTTTCTTGGCCTCTCTGAACTTGTTTTGGTCTCTGGAACTTAGTGAGACTACTGGGCTTTGTATGGGTTCCCGCTCCCTGCACTGCAACCCCAAAACTACCTCTAGGCAGTAAGCAAGGGTAATTGTAGAGCTTATTTCATTTGTTTCCCTTTTCTCTGTTCAACTGCATGTTTTCCAATGTCTAAAAAAGACTTGTTTCATCTATTTTGTTTGTTTTTCTAATTTTTAACAGTGAAAGGGCTATTTCCGTAGCCATTAATCTTTCATGGGTGGACAGAAGTCCACTAAACACCAAAATTTGAACTTTTATTGACTTAGTTAATCGTGGTGCTGTTAAATGGTCCTTTGTTATATATTAAAGTGAAGCTAAATGTAATTCTACATTATCTGCTTGTAACAACCAAAGAATTTGTATTTTTACATCAGTTTACTGCTTAATAATAGTATTCTTAAGGTGAACAAGCCTGAGAACAGTATTGACAAGATCAACAGTTTCAACTGTGCTAAGTATGAATCTTCTGTAGAATTTTTTTAAAATTCAGATACCTGCCCCTGTACCACTGAATCAAGAATCTAAGAGTCCAAGCATACAAGGGGTCTTCAAAAAGTTCATGGAGGGCCAAGCACGTGGCGCACTCGGGAGAGTGCAGCGCTGGGAGCGCGGTGACGCTCCCACCGCGGGTTCGGATCCTATATAGGAATGGCCGGTGCACTCACTGGCTGAGTGCCGGTCACGAAAAAGACAAAAAAAAAAAAAAGTTCATTGGAAGATTCATATTATCTTTTAATTCTATTTTCTACTAACTTTTGGAAGTATCCTTGTATATGTTTTTTAAAAAGCTTCACTGATTGCAATACTCCTTATTAAGAACTACTATTCACTAGTTTTCTACACAATATTATGTTTGAATAAGTAAATTATTTACCAAAGGATATAACCGATATATATAACTGTATACCACACTCAAAATTTAAAAACATTGTCATAAAAATATTTTTAAAAGCAAGTATGTTTTCATCAATAGTTACACAAGCAACTGTGAACTATCTACAAAGAAATACATATATCTATGTATCAGACAAAAGGGCATGATCATTACTGACACAGGGATCACTAACAGTTAATATTTGTATACTAACATTTCTTAGTCAACTTTTTATTATTCTGGAAATGGACTGGTTTAAAAGTTGGCTTCAAAATAAGGCATATGTTAATAATAAAAATAAGTTTGAACTTAATGATGCTATTATTATTACATTCATTTGTTATTATGTTGTACAACAATTATGTCATTTTCTATACCATTATTATTATAACATTTTTTTCGTGAAAAGTACAAAAAAAATAATTGTTCCAGTTAGTGAAAGTGTCACTTACCTCTTTCACATTTGCATCATCAAAAAATACCCATTTGGAACTCTTGGTATGAAAAGCAAAGGCACAGTAATGTTGGCTGGTATAGCAGATCATACCAACAAGGTGAAGTTCACTATTTTTGGCATTTTCATCAGTAACCCTATAAAAAAGCTGTTTAAAAAATTAATAATGTACACTTAATACTGTATCTTTTACAAAGTAAGGAATAATAATTTGATAAATCATGTATTACACTCATTATGAAAAAAATTTCTCATGTATACTGTCCCAATCCAGTATTAAGATATTAGTACTGAAGGCACTACTGACATTGCACTGTTAACAGAATTACTACTTTTAATTAGTCCATAGAAACTTTAAGTCCAATAAAATAAATTCACTACAAATAAGTTCAGTAACATAGCTCTTCAGTAATACAGAACTGACACTTTATATATATATAAACTCAAAATGTAAGTAAACTACACATTCTTGATGATTCTTGATTGAATCACATATTTGAACATACATTAAACATATTAATTGACATAATTATCTAAAATTTTAATTGTAACATAAACAAATTCAAAATATTAAGTAACAATGAAGCATATAAAGAAATCAGCGCTATAGATGAATTTTAAATCTTAAACATTTTTATATTAATATTTATATTTATAAACATGATCACATATATGTATAATTATCACATCATTGTTATGCAGTAAAAGAAAAGGGCATGAGATAGTTTAGTATGTAATTAAAAGCCCTTTCTTGTCTATGCAAGAAAGGCATTCAGTCAACCTGGTATGATTAAATTTATATTTTATCAGTTACATCTGATTATTATTATTTCTTTTAGAAAGAAAATTTAGTTTTGAAAAACAAAATTAAGTGTATCACAATATATTAAGATGTTTTAGAGAAATGTAAAAGTGAAGAGAATGAAAACATTGTGGTACCCCAGGAAGATAAAGACGTGTTGCTAGATTCCGAACAACATCTTCGGTCAAGTCAGAATGCTCAGAATCCCAGACTAAGCCAATTGTAACAATCTCTGGGCAATTCATTAAAACACGGCGAATTTTTATTTTTTGGCCACAGTTACTCTACAGAAAAACACAAAAGGCAAATTTTGAAATTATCAAAACAGACATATTAAATGCAAAGCTTTATACAGTATTATACAATGACAATCTTAACATACATCTGAAATCTAATTCTTCAGTATATTAGAAATTGACTTCTAACAAGCTATTTGTCTTAATTATTGATTAAACAAGAAGTTTATTTTAAATCAAAGTATTCTTTAGTATTTTTGTAAATATGTCAAAATAAGAATTCAATCAAAAAAGAAATAAAACTCCTGAAGTCATTAACAATATTAGATGAGAAAAGAGTATCACTTATCAAATTT
Source organism: Cynocephalus volans (assembly GCF_027409185.1). NCBI lineage: Eukaryota > Metazoa > Chordata > Mammalia > Dermoptera > Cynocephalidae > Cynocephalus > Cynocephalus volans. Next base: position 104,346,068 of record NC_084468.1, on the reverse strand, counting down.
AAAGAAAAAAAACTATCTCTTTAGTTAAATGACAAATTTCAGGACTTTGAAAAAAATCCATTCAACATATGCTACCATAACTCCTTCACATAGTTTAGATTTTTAAGGAAATAGTGCTAAGATAAATAGCTCACATGGTATAAAGTTATCTAAAACAACATTGAAAAAATAAATTGTTATAGTTAATTCTCTATATAGAATTAATATTTGTGTGATAATTTCTGAATGTCAATTTTCAAATTCACAAACAGAAACATATTAACATTCTCCAAATTATACTTACAGGACATTTCCTATAGTCATCAGTTGTATTTGCTGCTTGCAGCAATTCTGCAAACATTTCAGGCTTGAAGCGTTCATGCCTTTCCATCATTTTTTCAACTTCATTGCTACAAAAAAAAAAGTGCCAAATAAGTCCCAAATCTAGTCTATGCACTTAAAACAGATTTAATATATTACACATGAAAATATTAAGTTGTCTATATAGGTGCACATCACCTTTCCTAAAACATGACTGTGTCTGAAAAATTAATCATAAAGTAAATTTCCATACAATGGAAAATTATTAAATTTGGCAAGTATATAATGAAAAAAATTAGGCCAAGTATAGAATAAAATAACACAAAATTATACTTTTGTTTGGAACTACGTAAATGAGGATAAGATGCTTCATCTGAAGGTAGTTCTAAGGCAAAATCTTTTTTTTAATTATTATTCAACATGTAGGGATTTGAGTTTAAACTCTACCCTAACAAGAACAACAAAATTATAGGAAAGGCTCCCTCTTTGGCCCAGAGTTCCCAGAAACAAAGGTAACAGTTTCAGCTAGGAAAAGGCCTTTTGCTAATTAATGCAGAAGTTAGAACCAAAGTTATTTAAGCTGGACTTGTGCCTTTTGTTCCAATTATGAACGTTAATCATTTGATTAGAGCCTACTCAGGCCTTTTAATTCATTACAGGGTAACTCTGCTACTTTTTATTCAACCTCCCTAAGAATCACATTTTTACATATCAAGGTATTAAGTACCTTTAAACAACTATTTAAACATTTCCAAAAAGAAATATAATGTTGGCTGAAACACCCTTATTAGTTTACATTCTAGATACTCTGGTTCTACTTAATTGTAATAAAACTGTCCTAGAACAGGATATATTTTAAAGTTCAATAGTTTAAATCACCTACAAGTATATGATAACATCTAAAAGTACCCTTCCAAAACACTTCACAAGTGTGCTAGAAAGCACTAAATCTAATAAGCTCATTCAAATTGCATGTAATGGTTTTACAAAACTGACAGCATCAGAGTAGTGGTTAACCAGGCAAATTCTGAAGTCATACATACCTGGGTTTGAATCTTAATTCATCTACTTACCAGATTAACATCATTAAACCTGTTTCTTCATCAACAAAATAGTGTTTTTGATGAGATTAAAAGAGACAATTTACATAAAACCTGGAACATAGTATGTATTTGATAATTGGAATTCAATACTTATTACCATAAAAAGAGAGATTAGAATTAGAGTTCAAAGTCTGTAGTCCTGTAATTTGCAGTGTGGATCAGGCAGAGATTGATGGGGATCTAATTCTTATTATGTTAGATACTGCCTCACGGTGCTGTTACTTTATACAAAAGTTTCAAAGTAGAGTTAAAATTTTATTGCTTTTTATTTCTGGTCTATCGTTGTTCAAACACCTTCCTACTTTTCGTACAAAAAAAAAAAAGAGCCTACAATTGACTGAAGTTTAGAGAATGTCTCTCTAAACCAATGTTTTTCAACTTTGTATATATAAGAAAGATATTAAACACACTCAAATAACCAAATAGTTTTTTTTCAATAATCTTTAAGAAATAATGTGTTACACCCAAGAAAAGAAGTTAAATGATATGAAATAGATGAAAACATGATATTCACTTAGTACACTGACAAAAATATTGGTAGCATTCATCAACTAACTGTTGGACTGATGTATTCTGATAGGTAATAATTGATCTATGTTATGTATTTTGCATAAAATTTCTGCAAACATTTATGATCTCATTAAATGTTTACCACATAAAATATTTATACTCTCAAATACTTATTGGAAAGTATTCCAACAATCTTTATTATGTGAGGTCTAGGGATCATTTTTAGACTAGCTAATGTTTCACAGATAATGAGGGAAAGGGAGGAGGAGGCAGGCAGGCAAAAAATCATGGTAAATTTTTATGTAAGGTGAATGCTGAGACCTCAAATGCAGTAACCTGAGGAGTATGTTCACATTTTTCTTCCTTTTCTGCTTACCCTAACTCTTATCATCATGAAGGGACATAGTGTACCTGACAGGTACACAGCCACTACAAAAGGAACGTCTTAGCAAAAATGAAGAAACCATGTACAGTTCTATTTACCATTGTGTTTGCCATTTTAAGCTCCCGTTCACTATTCCAAAAACTTGCTACAAATATATATAAATTGTGACTAATATTTTGTACATTTCACTAAAAGATACATATATTAGGCTAAACTACAAACATCCAACTGAGACAGATGTTACTTGGTACCTCTGTTAGTAGCACATTTGTTAGTCTCAGACAGAGAGGGGAAATTCACATATGTATGTGTTTTATCAAAAACACTATTTTGTTGATGAAGAAATAGGTTTAATGAGTTTAATCTGGGTTTATAGAATAAATGCTCAATGTGCCTAAACGTGTTATTAAATGTGTGCTGGGAATGCGCTTTAAAAGGTTCTTACCATAGGGCTGTTGTAGAAATGTACCGCACAAATTCTGTAAAAGGTAGAGGATCTGATGATGCTCCACAGCTACGACACACACACTATAGGTAAAAACACACATTTAATCTATCAATCATAAAACATAAATGTAATATCTAATAAAATAATTAAGCCATCTCACCTGTTCGTACAGAGTCATAGCAAACTTCTGGTGAGTGATACAAGATTTAGAGGTACACATGTCTGCATCTCTGCTTGGCACTATGTGAAAATGAATCCTCTCCAATATATTTTCCTAATTTAAAAATAAAAATGACATAGGAGTTGTTGATCTTACAGAGAACACTTCAAAATACAACTCTTTTTAACTGAAGATTTTCCAAAGTGTAAATTTAGGAGCATCATACACATTGTCAGCTTTTTAGCTTTCCTCTCTAATCAACACTTCAAATGTTGTTCAGTTATTCACCATTTGTAGCATTAGCTTAAAAAATTTTTTTTAGCAAAACAAACAGTATAATGTAACATTTAATTATAAAGGACATTAAATGTCTGCAGAAAAAGTGTAGGTGTGAATCACAGAAATATTTGAAGAGTAAGCATTAACTTGAAGAAAATTATATTAATCTGGTGGCCACTGAAAATGGAATGTAAAGGGACAGGTTGAATGGACACTATAGTAAGGAGGCTCAAATAATGCTAAGAGAAGAAATGGTTCTGTCTTACATGTAGGTGGCATCTATATTACTGAGACATTTAATAAACAACATACATATTTTAGAAGGTATATAGGGTATATATATTCCTAATCAAAGGAATGCTCTACTTATTAATATGGTGGTAACACAGTGCCTTAGAATAACAACCTCAGTGATTCTCAACCCGGAGTATGGCATGTATCAGAAATGGTGGCCTTGACAGTTGCCAAACAAGATCCCCTTCTCTCCCAGTGAGACTCAATGCATGCAGTGAGAAATATTACTGCTGGGGATGTGTTGGACATGGAAAACCTGTTGAGGTAGAACACTAATTTAAGTAATATAATTTATGTTTAGCAAAGTTCTTGCTGCAACAAATAAATTTTAAAATATTTTAGTGGCCTCACACTCAGTAAAAATTATAGCAGCAGAAATAATCAAACCAAAAGTATAACACAAAATACAGATGAGTTTAAATAGATCCTTGAAGGATGGGTAAGACATGAATCCACTGACCAGTTCTAACACTTTTCTATTGCTATAAATTTTTGTTTCATTTTTCTCAAAATCTGCATCATGTAGCAAATGAAAACTACTATCCTGCCTTCTTAAAGATTATCAGAAATACTTACAAAGCACTCAGCAGCATCATCCATAAGACCAAGTTGAAATCGCTGCTCATCTTTGAAGCTTTCTGCAAGAGCATGCCTTATGTTATCTGAGGGAAGTGCTTTTTCTCGACTGTGTTGAAACTGTGCAAATATTGTCTGGGAATCAACAAGTACATCAGTAAGTTTCATGCCAACAACTTTAAAACCACTTCAATAATTTCATTATAACACAAACTCAGAACACTATGCTCAGACGGGAAGTGGCATCAACAAGGTGGTGGAATGGAGGATTCCTGGGTTGCTGCCCCTCACAACCAATCAACTTACATCAATTAAAACACAAAAACTTCCATCCTGTAATCACTGGAACTTGGAGCAGAAGGAAGAGAGACCCAAGAATACTGAAAGCAGCAAGAGAAAAACACACAACACTAAGAGTCCACGAAGGTGTGGAAAGCCACAAGGAGCAGGAGGAGGGATTATCCAGGTCAAACCCAGCCCCAACCACTCAATGAGCAGCTACCAGAATATGCAGCAGCTACCTAAACATGGCAAAGCAGCAGTAGCGCCCTTTGCATGAAGCTACTTGGAATCTGCAGAGAAAAAGGGTGTGGCAACCTCTGGTAAAAAAAAAAAAAAAAATCACTTTGGAGTGCACCATCCCATTTCCCAGACCAGCAAAGCTGCTCACAAGCTTCCCTTGTGCAGACATATGAGGGAGGGGCCACAGCCAACAGGAGAAAGAAATCACCCAGAGTTTGGTGAGTCTTCACAGGGAACTCTTGCAGAGCCTGCCCCATGAGAAATGTTTGCAGTAAGCGGGGGTGGGGGACACTGATCCAATAAGACTGTATAGGGGAGCGGTGTAGGCAGCTGATCTGCCTTCTCATCAACATAATTGCCACACAAGGGGAGACTGGTAAGTGCAATAGAACTGCAGGGGGCACAGTTTGTGAGAAAGACTCAGTCCCAGGCTGGAATTTCCACATATCCCAGAGGCATTTGGAATTTCCCACATGATCAGGAAATTACTAAAAGGCCGACATTTAAAATCTGGTACCAATCTGAGAAACAACAGTAATTTTGCTCAGGCACAGAGTTCAAGTTCCAGTCCCCAAAGTAAATGTCCCCCAATCCAGGAATTAACCACAGGGTATCAAATTACTTCCAGCAGTTTTTAAGAGGTGGCGGTTGCTATTATTCCACCAGAGAATGGAAAACAACCAAAGACCAAAGACAAAGTTCTGACATTGAGCAGCAAAGGTCTAACAGCACCAAAGTACAACTATAAAACCTGGAAGAGGCAGCCATCTCAAATGCCCAGGCAACAACCTGAAGACACAAAAATCAAGAAAGAACAGAAAAATATGACACCAGAGGAAACCAACAAAAATGAACCCAGAAGAACAGAGGATTTATGAAATGCCTGACAGGGAATTCAGAATAATCCACTTAAAGATGTTCAGGGAATCACAAGAAAATACAGATAGAAAATTAAACGATAATTGGAAAACAATCCAGGAGTAGAACAAGAAACTTGACAAAGAAATAGAATCTACTTTTAAAAGCCAAATAGAAATTCTAGAAATAAAGAGTACATTAATGTGAAGTAAAAAACTTAGTAAAGAGCTCCAACAGCAAACTTGGTCAGAGGACAGAATCAGTGAGCTCAAAGGTAGAACATATGAAATTAACCAATCAGAGGAGCAAAAAGAAAAAAGAATAAGAAAAAATGAAACAGAATTGAAGCAGTTATGGGACTCATTCAAGCAAAATAACCTCTGCATAATTGGAGGATCCAAAGGAGACAAAAAGGAAGAGACCTAGAAAGCATATTTAAGGCAATAATGGTTGAAAATTTCCCAAATATGGAGAAAGATAACAGCATTCAGGTACAGGAAGCTCAGAGGTCACCAACCACATTCAGTTCAAAGAGAAATACCCCAAGCACATCATAATCAAATTATTAAAAAGCAAAGATAAAAAATACTGAAAGCAGCAAGAGAAAAACACAACATTCAACAGAGCCTCAATATATCTCTCAGTGGATTTCTCAGCAGAAACCCTAATGGCCAGGAGGGAATGGGATGATATATTCAGAGTGCTGAAGGAAAAAGACTGTCAGCCAAGAATTCTGTATCCAGCAAAGCTAACCTTCAAATATGAAGGAAAAATAAAGTCTTTCCCAGACAAACAAAAGCTAAGGAAATTCACCAACATTAGACCTGCCTCACAAGAAATGCTAAAGTGAGTTCTTCACACTGAAAGATTTGAAGGTATAAAACTCACTAATGAAGTACGTAAACAATCTCAGAATACTTCAATGTTATAAGGCTGGTGAATAAACCACTTATATCCTCACTATGAATACTAAAGGACAAACCCAAAAAGATAATAACAAATTCAACAACTGAATAAGAGATAGAAAATATTAAAAGTTGTAACTTGAAACAGTGGACTGTCAGAAAGCGGGGAAGAATAATGTTAAACTGTAGAGTTGGCTTTGTTTTTTTCTTTTTTCTTAGCCATCAAAGTTGTTATTATTTTTAAATAATTTATTATAACTATAACATTTTGTGTAAACCTCTTGGTAACCATAGCACAAAAACCAGTAGTAGACATACTAAAAATAAGTAGTGAGAAATCAAAATATTCTATTAGAGGAAACCACTTAATCACAAAGGAAGAAAGTAAGACTGGAAAAAAGGAAAGAAGGTTCTACAAAACCAGAAAAAAAGTAGCAAAATGACATTAACAAGTCCCTGTGTAACGATAACTCTAAATGCAAATGAATTAATTTCCACAATTAAAAGACACAGAGCAGCAGAATGGATTATAAAATAAGAACAATATACTACCTATAGGAAACTCACTTCACCTATGAAGACACACATTAAAGTGAAGAATTGGAAAAAGATATTTCCTGCAAATGGAAATCAAAAAAGACCAGGAGTATCTATGCTTATAACAGATAAAACAGACTTCAAGCTAAGGAAAGTAAAAAAAAATGATAAAGGTCATTATAATGATACAGGGATCAGTTCAACAAGATGATATAACAATTCTAAATATACATACACCCAACTCCAGAGCACCCAGATATATAAAGCAAATACTACTAGACATAATGGTAGAAATAGACTCCAACACAATAAGAGTTGGAGACTTTATTAACCCCCTTTCAGCAAAGGACAGATCATCCAGACAGAAAATTAACCAAGAAAATCAGAGTTAATCTCCTTTCTAGACCAATTAGACCTAATGGACATTTATAGAACATTTCATTCAACAACTGCAGAATACACATTTTTCTAACTAGCACATGGAACATTCTCTAGAAAAGACCATATACTAGTCACAAAACAAGTCACAACAAATTTTCTAAAAATGAAATCATACTATCTTGTCCAACCACAATGGAATAAAACTAGAAATCAGTAACAGACAGGTCACTGGAAACTACAATAATATGGAACTTAAACAACATGCTCTTAATCAATGAATGGGTTAAAGAAAAAATCAAAAAGGAAATTTAAAATGCCTAAAAACAAATGCAAATGAAACACAGCATGCCAGAACCTATAGGATATATCCAAAGCAGTTCCAAGAGGGAAGTTTATAGCAATAAATGTCTACATCAAAAAAGTAGAAAGCCTTCAAATAACCAAACATTCCACCTCAAGGAACTAGAAAAACAAAAACAAAACAAACCTAAAATTAGGAGAAGGAGAAGTAACAAAAATCACAGCAGAAATAAAGGAATTAGATATTTATAAAATAATAAAAAATATTGATGAAATGAATAGTTGGTTTTTAGAAAAGATAAACAAAATTGATAAACCATTAGACTAAAGAATAAAACAGAGAAGACTCAAATAAATAAAACCAGAAATGAATAAAGAAGACATTACAATTGATACCACAGAAATACACAGGATCATAACAGACTATTAAAAACAACTATTTGCTAAAAAACTGAAAAACCTAGAAGAAATGGATAAATTCCTGGACACATACAACCTACCAAGGTTGAATTGTGAAGAACTAGACAACTACCAAGGTTGAATTGTGAAGAATTAGAAAATCTAAACAATACAAAAACTAGTAATGAGACTGAAGCAGTAATAAAAAGTCTCACAACAAAGAAAACTCTAAAACCAGATGGTTTCACTGCCAAATTCTACCAAAACCTTAAAAGAAGAATACCAAGTCTTCTTGAACTCTTCACAAAAATTGAAGAGGAGCGAATATTTCCAAACTGTTTCTACAAGGCCAGCATTAACCTTATACCAAAACTGAAAAAAGATGCAACAAAAAAAGAAAACAGACCAACATTCCTAATGAACACAGATGTGAAGATCCTCAACAAATACTAGCAAACAGAATCCAATAAAACATTAAAAAGATCATTCACCATGATCAAGTGGAATCTATCCCAGGGATGCAAGGATGGTTCAAAATGCACAAATCAATAAACACGATACATCACAACAACAGAATGAAGGAAAAAAACATATGATCATTGCAACAGACAAAGAAAAAGCATTTGATAAAATCCAACAACCTCATAATAAAAATACTCAACAAACTAGGTATAGAAGGTATGTACCGCAACACAATAAAGGCCATATATGACAAAGCCACAGCTAATATCATATTGAATGGACAAAAATTGGAGGCTTTTCCTCTAAGATATGGAACGAGAGAAGGATGCCCACTTCCCCCACTCTTAATCACCATAGTATTGGAAGTTCTAGCCAGCAAAATAAGGCAAGAGAAAGCAATAAAGTGTATCCAAATCAGAAAGGAGGAAGTCAAACTATCCTTACTTGCAGATGATATGATTCACACATAGAAAACCCTAGACTCCTCTGAAAAATTACTAGGAATGAATTCAGTATAGCAGCAAGATACAAAATCAACACACAGAAATCAATAGACAGACTTCTCATACACCAATAACAAAACAGTTGAAGAAGAAATCATGAAGGCAATTTCATTCACAATATCTATCAAACAAAATGAAATTTCCAGGAGTAAATTTAACCAAGGAGGTAAAAGATATCTATAATGAAATCTATAAATCATGGGTGAAAAAACCTGAAGAGGACACAAACAAATGTAAAGATATCCCATGTTCATGGGCTGGAAGAATTTAAGATCATCAAAACATCCATATTACCCAAAGCAATCTACACATCTAATGCAATCCCTAATCAAAATACCAATGCCATTTTCACAGAAATAGAAAAAACAATTCTAAAATTTCTGTGGAGCCACAAAAGACTGGTATAGTGAAAGCAATCATGAACAAAAAGAACAAAGTTAGAGGCATCACACTTCCTGAATTAAAATATACTATAAAACTATAGTAACCAAAACAGCAGGCACTGGCAAAAAATAGACAAATGGACCAAATGAACAGAATACAGAGCAGAAATAAACCCTCACATTTATAGCCAACTGATTTTCAACAAAGGTGCCAAAAATGTACACTGGGGAAAAGACAGCCTCTTCAATAAATGGTGCTTGGAAAACTGGATATCCACAAGTAGATGACTGAAACTAGACCTCTACCTCATTCTGTACAAAAATCAATCCCAAATGGATCAAAGACCAAAATTTAAGACCTGAAACTACTAGAAGAAATCATAGGGGAAACACTATATGAAATGGGCATGGGCAGTGTTTTTTTGAATGAGACTACAAGGCACTAGCAACTAAATAAAAAATACCCCAATGTATTTCTATATACTATAAATTTGTTATATATTTTCATACACTATATCAAACTAAAAAGCTTCATGATTAACAAAGTGAAGAGACAACCTACAGAATGGGAGAAAATGTTTGCAAACTACACATCAGACAAGGAGCTAATATCCAGAATATGTAAGAAACTCAACAGCAAGAAAATAAATAACTCATTTAAAAAATGGGCAAGAACCCAAACAGATATTTCTCAAAAGAAGACATACAAATGACAAACAGACCTATGAAAAAATGCTCAACATCACTATTCACCAAGGAAACACAAATTAAAACCACAATGAGATATCATTTCACCCTTGTTAGAATGGCTGTTATCAAAAAGATAAAAAATAACAAATGCTGGTAAAAATGTGGAGAAAAGGGAACTCTCTTATATTGCTGGTGAGAATGTAAATTGGTACAGCCACACTATGGAAAACAGTATGGAGATTCCTCAGAGAACTAAAAATAGATGTACCTTACAACTGAGCTAAGCTATCTCACTACTGGCTATATACCCAAAGGAAATAAAATCAATATATCAAAAAGATGCCTGCACTACCATGTTCATTGCAACACTTCACAATAGCCAAGAAATGAAATCAACCTAAACGCCCATCAACGGATGAATGGATAAAAACAACTGTGGTATACATACACAATGGAATTCTATTCAGCTATTAAAAGAAAATGACATACTGTCATTTACAGCAACATGGATGGAGGGAGAGAGGGGTCAGGGGAAGGGAAAGTGTGGATTAATGGGTAAAAGCTACACTAGCTACACTATCTACACTAAATGAATCTATGTATAGTATATACATGTATTGAAACAACACACTATACCCAACAAATATGTACAAATAAATATTAAAAAGAAAAAGAAAAAAAAAACCTCTATGCTCAGAAACTAATACAGAATAGTGTTTTGCTCTAACATTCCATACAAAAATTAAAAGTAACTATTCATATCAGTGAAGTTCAGAAATAGTTTTACCAGCCTCTAAATCAAATATTAGCATGCATAAGAATTAAACATGTAGAGCTCTCAGGTCCCATCCTCAGAGACTCTGATTGAGTAAGCCTGAGGTGAGGCCCATTTTTAAACTATTCCTCATATGATTCTGATGTAGGTTGTTTAAGAACAGAATTTAGAGATAAGTTGCTTTAAATCTAAAAATATACTATAGAAATTAAAAAGATATAATCACATAAAAATTAGTAGGAATTCACTAATCTTAGGAAAAAAAGTTAAAGTAACGTAAATGAACTTTTAAAATGTTTTATTTCTTCTACTAGGTTCTTAAACCTCAGAAAATTATAAACTCCTGTTGAAAAACAAACAAAAATTAGACAACCTCAATAGAATGACAATTTCTCACTATTATTATACTAAATTTCCTTTTAAAAATGCAAATGTACATTTTATAAGAAGCATCAGAGAAGAAATAATAATTACGTTTAATTTTTTAAAAAAAGGTCCTCCCCTCCCCTCAACTTATCTATTTTCCTCATTTTGAGAATTGCTTCTAACCTTAGCCTAAGAAACTGTGGAAACATCATTCAAGGACATGAGATTATATATGTTAATCTGGTCTTCTATCTTCCTTACTGAATTTAAACAACTGAAATACTTTTAAATAAGTTCCAGTTTTATGCAATCTTATGTGGAAGGAAGTGAGGAAAAAAGAAAGGTTTTCAATGACAACCCACCAAATAAGAATTGGCCATATTCAGTTCATGTCATAGCAAAAAAAAAATTTTTTTTACATGCAACATATGGTAGGCTAGAAAAATATTTCATGAGTCTGCTCTACTACAGCAAAAAAAACTTAACTTATAAATAAAATAAATTAAAAAATAAAGATGCCAACTGATATTAGATACCCAGAACTATAATTATTTTAGACATCACAAGAGCTAAAATCATGAATACTAGAAGATAAAAAATAATTTTTAGATTTTGTCTTATTTAGGTAATTAACTGTTCCAGGTAACGTTTAAGATATTAATCCTATACAACACTGTCATTCATTTATCATTCATTTATCATTTATTTTTTTCTTCCTAGTATATGTCAGGCATTGTTCTATGCTAGAAAACAGATGACAACCCTGCCCACATGGAGCTTACATTCTAGTTGTAGTCACAAGAAGGCAAATAAGTAATTATTTAATATGTCACAATGTGATTAAGTACAACAGAGAAAAAAGTAAGGAAATACAATACAAGAAAGAAAAATAAAGCAGTGTAATGGGGATAGGAATGCTAGAGGTAAGACAGAGGGAAACAGCTTACCTTTTACCTAGGGTAGTCAGGGAAGGCCTCACTGATGGAAAAAACACTTGAGGAGAGGCATAAAGGAAATAAGTGTGTTAGCCATGAGGACATGTGGAAGAAAAGCATTCCAGACAAAAGGAATAACAATGAAAAAAGACTTGAAGATGGGAGCCAGCTCTGAGAAATGAAAGCCAGTTTGGCTGAAATGCAATGTATGTATGCGTGGGGTGTTTGTTTGTTTGTTTGTTTGTTTGTTTGTTTTAGGGGGAGGCAAGCAGAAGGAACAGGAGGTGATTGTATAGGGCTATAAAAAAATTGGGCTAGGAAACTGAACTGGACTAGTTTTTACAATTGGGCAAAACATTCAAAATTTGCTGGAAGTAAATAAAGAGTGATACTGTAATTTGGTCTAGGTTCATTTTCCATCCTTAAACTATAACCCGATTTTGCCATGTTCTAAAAATGAGAACATAAAATTTCTTCCTTCGGTAATTTATTCAAACAGCCCCTTCACGATTATTAAGAAATTAAGGTATGTAAATTTTTTTTGTGTGTGTGTGTGTGTGTGTGTGTGTGTGTGTGTGTGTGTGTGTGTTTTCATTAAGGATATTCAAGAACAAAGAATGAAAAAAATTTATCTCTAAAACATGTTAACAAAATCTTGAATTCTGGGGTAAAAGATTTCAATGACACAAGTGAATTCTTAATATATACTGGACTCCCTGTTTCTGCCTTTGTCTCTCTTCTATTTATTCTCAGCAAAGCACCAAAAGGAACTAGTTCAATCATTACACCTAGTTAAGATATATTATATCACTCCTCCACTCAGAACAATCTTAAAACTTCCTAATCAGTAAGAGAAAATGCCAAGGTCTTCACAAAGGCCTATAAGATCCTATATAATCTGAACTCCTGTTGCAGTGATTTACTGCTCCATAACAAACCACCCCAAAACTCAGTTACTGAAAAAAAAAAAAATATTACTTTGATCATGATAGGGATGGCTCAACTCTGCTCCACTTGGGAGTCATTTGAGGCAGTTTGAATGCTGGGACCAAGAACTATCCGAAGGTCCTTCACTCATGTCTTGTGGTTGGCTGGGACCTCTGCTGTAGCTGTGTCCAGGATGCCTACATGTGGCCTTTCTATGCGACCACTCGGCTTCCTCACAACATGGTGGCTCCCTTCCAAGAATAAGCACCCCAAGAGCCAGAGCTAGGTGGGAGCTATATCACGTTTTCTAATCAGAAGTCTTGCAGCATCAGTTCTGCCACATTCTACTTCATAGAAATAAGTCATTAAGGCTAGCCCATATTTACAGAATTAGACTTCGAATAGAAAGAATATGGAGAATCTGAAGACATGTTTTAAAGCCACCACAACTCACCTTACCTCTGAGCTCATCCCCTACCATTCTCTCCCCTGCTACCAGGGGTTTCTGCCACCAGGTTTCCTTGGTGTTCCTGAAATATGTTGTATCTCAAGGCCTTTACATAGTTACTGTTTCTCTGTATGCCCAGAAGACTCTTCCACCACATGGCCTTATAGATCAGTCCATCACCTTTTCCAGGTCTTGATTCAAATGTCACTTTCTCAGTGAGGCTTTCGTGGCCACTCAACACTCCCTATTCTTTTTCCCTGATTTATTTTTCCTCCATAGCAATTATTACCATCTAACATATTCTATATTTTGCTTACTTATTGTCTCCTCCCGTACAAGAATATAAGCTCCATGAGAACAGTGGTTTTAATCAGTATTATTCACTTCTGTATCCTCAGAAACTACAGCAGTACCCAGAATTCAGTAGTAGCTCAAAAAACATTTGTTAAATGAACAAAGAATTATTTCAATAATGAAAAATGTAATGTTTCTAACAATTTTATACTATTTAGAATATTAATTTTTAACTGTTTTTATATGAAAGCAGAAAATGAAAACATAAACCTAAATAAGTCATACTTTAAGAGTTAAAAACTTTGGATCACCTGACAATAAACTTTAATTACAAACAAATTGACCAACCATGTGAACAATCAAGATTCAATTTTTGGAGAAACAATTGATAGTAATTTTACAGAACTACTGAAAGGTTACCTTCAATGCACAAAATATGCAGGCATCTCCCTGACAAATATGTCCAGTCAGAACCCGCAAGCTTCGTCGGAATATATCCAACTGCCATAAAACCTAAAAAACAGTGAGATGTGAAGGAAAAAGAAACTGAGATTTTTCTTACTGTGATAAAAGATTTAGATACTTTAAAAATTGCAAAAGGTTAATAAGTAATTTATTTTAATCTCCTGTACATAATGAGACATACACAAACACCACAAATAATAGCAAGTATGCAAACGTTACATACATATTGTGCATATGTAAAAGATGGACTTAGAAGATATTCTGACTGACTCACATGAAAAACCATGACAGGTGCCGAGCAGGAAAAAACTAACTGCTCAGCTGAGGATTTGATATGAAAAGGAAACACGGGATACTAAATGGAGGGCTTGGCAAAGACATGAAAGAGGAAGTGATTATAACACTTGGAAAAAATTGAAATCTAGGAAGGAAATATAATCAGATTTTAAAGATAGGGTGTACTAAATAGAGATCAGTGCATTGTCACACACACAAAAAAAGGGTGAGCAGAGGTGTGTGTGGTCACTGATACAGAATGAGAAGGGGGTATCTGTGTGGTATTGGGGTATAGCTTGGTAAGAAGTAGCAGCAGTTAAGGAATAACCTGAATATATTTGCTGCAATTATCCAGTTATCATCTGCAACTAAAAGACAAAGACAAAGCAAACAAAAAGACTGTAACTATTTATATAAATCAGTCTACTTCTTAAAATCATTCTTAAAAAACCTGCATTCTATACAATGTGGATAATAATATTGCCTGCTTCATAGAGTTCTTGTAAGGATTAAATAATATATAATAATATATGAAGTAATATTCAGAGCAGGGCTTGGTACATAATTGGCATGCAATGAATATCAGCTGCTATTTGTGGCTGTTACTACTACAACAAAGAAGTAAGATCCTCAAGTTTCCCTATATCTTTTAGTCATGTCCTCAAATAATATAACTAAGAAAATCCATTCATGATTTCTCATTTCTCCCCATTAAAAACAAAGGTTAATAAAAAATTGATTTTAACATTTCCTATATTTTCAACTACTCAATAACTAAAGGTCATTTCAGAATTTCCCTTTGAAAGTTGCTTTTTCTTAAAGCATAATGAGTAAGATCCATTTATCTATCACAAATAACAGTGTTTTACAAAGCACTTAACAGTGTTTAAGTAACTTTCCCGCATATCATATCCTATCATACCATAAAAAAAATATTAAATTGGAATCCATTTTACCAACAAAGAAGATGAATGTCAATGATAGCACAACTTTGTAAGTAGTACTGCACTGCGGTAATAATACAGCCTCTAAAGGCAGGCCATCTGGATTCTAATTCTGGCTTTACTATTTACCTACTCTTGGACTGACTTGGCCAAAATATTTTCTGAGATTCAGTTTTCTCATCAGTAAAATGAGGATAAAAGTAGTACCTACTACTTAGGGTTGCTGTAAGAATTACATAAGTAATGCTCATACAAGGGTTTAGTACACAGTAAGAACACAATAAATTTTAGCTATTAAATATTATAACATTGCTTCTAACTCAGAGAATTTAAAAACACACCGATATGTCATACCTACTTGCTTTCTCATCAGATAAAAGTTTAAAATAGTCAGCCAAAATAGGATGCTCTCTATAATTTGTTTATAAAGTCAGTAAAGTCTTTCAAATGTAACTAGGATGTTTTCTGGGACTAGCAAAATTTTTAAGTGACACTGGATCAAACTACAGAAAAAATATTTTATGTGATTTCTTTAAAGTTCTCTGCACATTATTCAACACAACTGTGTAAAGACTATTTAAACAAATACCTATCACAAAATATATATTCTTATTATAGTTAATCCTTATCCTACTTTGTTTTTAAATGTCAATGATAGTTTGCCACCTATTTAAAAAAACTAAAGTGTAACCTAGTTATTGGACTAATTAGCTTTCAGCAACATACACTTTTCTTTTTTATTATTTGCATGTAGCAATCTAACATGGTGCCTAACAAAATTAATGTAGTTATTTGAGTGTTTATACATACTTATTTAATTAGTCCCAAAAGATCAATACATATATGCACACACATTTAATAAAGGAATACAAATCTTTCATCTTACTCCTTACTTCCAAACAATGAGAAATGGCATATAAATTCATTTTTCTGGCTTATGTTAGATTCCTACCATTTTAATAATGTCTGCTTTTAGTAATTTCTTACGAGATGTATTCCACATTTATTTCTCAGCAGTTTCTAAAAATATTGAGGCAGGCCTGTTAGCTAAGTTGGTTAGAAAGCAGTGTTGTAACACTAAGGTCAAGGGTTCAAAACCCCATACGGTACTGGCCAGCCTGCCCCAACCCCCCCAAAAGAGAAAAGCTTCTAAAAATATTCATCAAATTGCATGTTAACATTTGTAGTTTGAATTTTTAAAAATACAGTCAGGCTTTTTCTGACAGAAAGTCTGTTTGAATAGTTGGTTTGTCAGTAAGGATTGGCTTTGCTAATTAGTTTTTGAGGCAGACATGTTAACATCAGAGGTCAGCAGATGTCCTAAGCTGAGAAGACAGAGCTGGGAGGGCAGGGAAACCAAAGCTCCTAAGGTTGGCAGGGCAGAACACTGCAGAGGAGAGAGCTGCACAGAGACCCATAGAGGGCCTCCCTCGAGTATTCAGATGGGTACTATGAGGAAAGAAACTACCTAAGCCAGGGAAAGAAACACACAAAAGATCAGAGTGAACACTGCCCAGAGCTCACACAGGCCTAGGATAGTGCCTCTTCTCAACAACACTTTCTTATACCCTGATTCAATCAAAAGCATTTAATTCTAGGTCTTTTGGTATCTGATATCTCCCTATATTCAGTACCATTCAATAAATATTTTCCTGCATTCTCACAGCATTAATTCCAGTGGGATCTTTGAGCCAGGGCAGAACACTGACTGCCATTTAAAGGTCCTAAGTAAATTAGAATTAATGTTATCCTAATACCAACTGCTTCTCTTTCCCTTGGTTAATGAATTTTCATGTGGACATTTGTTCCAGGTAGGGGGCAATTGAGAACACAGAACTGAGTCAGATGTTTGAGCACTAGACACATTCTAGATTTTTATTCATCAAATGAGCTAAGTAACCAATATTTACTCTCAGTTTTCAAGAGAGAAAAGTAAGGCTGGCCAGTTAGCTCAGTTGGTTAGAGCACAGCCTTGCTAATACCAAGGTCAAGGGTTCAGATTCCCCTACTGGCCAGCCAACAACAACAACAACAAAAAAAAAAACAAAGAAAGAGAGAAAAAAAATAGAATATATGTGAAAAGTGATAAATTTAAATGAATTTTTTTAAGGTATACTATTCCAGACTCAATAGCAAAACATTTCAATATTCTAAATCTTCCTCACCTTTAGTATTGTACAGTTAATGGTCAGAAGGACAGAAGATATTACAAAATCTGGAACTTCTGAATAAAAACTATGTTATATGTAAGAAAGGATATTCAACTAAGGCAGAAAAGCAGGTTAATACACATTTGTTAATTAAAAGAATCTCAACAAGGATTGATGCAAAATAGTTTAACCTTCAATTTAACCAAAACAGTGATGCCCAAATTATGATTCCAAAAAGGTGAATTAAGGGCCACAGTGGGCGGTGAAGGGAGTTTGAGTACTGAGATCAAAACGTTTCAAACCAAGCAGCTTGTTCTTTTTTATCCTATTTATTGGGATCTACATTGGATTTCTTTTAAAGGAAATGGGGGGTCAGGGCTGTTAGCAGATTAAAACAAAAATCCTTATGTATTTTAGAAGCATATTCTTAATTTACCAAACATTTTATTGTATTTATTTTTTATTCTTTTTTTAAAAAAGATGACCGGTAAGGGGATCTTAACCCTTGACTTGGTGTTGTCAGCACCATGCTCACCCAGTGAGCTAACCAGCCATCCCTATATGGAATCCAAACCCATGGCCTTGGTGTTATTAGCACCACACTCTCCCGAGTGAGCCACGGCCGGCCCCACCAAACATTTTAAATCAAAAGATGTTTTCATACAACAGTAATACATAGTTTTGTTGAAAAAGCCATTTCCATTTATTATAAAAACCAGAATACCCAACCAAAATATTTTGTTCCCATAAAGTTATATTGAAAAGTCATTCCAGTCAATAACTTTATTCTTAATTTATGAGTTTAAGAGGCATTTATGAGTTAAGTAGGCATTAAAGGAATTTCCCGAAAAATATTTTTAAAAATTTAACATTATAGTCTCACCTGTACAGCACTATTAAGAAAACAGCTGTTTTGTCCTGGTTCATTTAACAAGCCTTTGGTAGGAGCTAGGGATAGCATACTCCCTGGTTGATAAGCTTTTCCAAGATTGCCACCAGGTTTCCGTAAGAATTTTACCCATGCCATTTTCAAGCAACGTTGTTTGCATTAAAGCCAAGAATTGTACCCTTATGTGACAGTTCTGTAATAAAATGGATGATGTCTTGAACTGTTCACTTAATTTCACTGTAGTCTGTTACAATAACATAAGTTTCCAAGTCCATATCTTTCTCGACGTTACAAAATTTTGAGGACTTTGACAAGTAAAACTAGGGTGCATATATGTTGACACTCTAAGAGATAAAAAAGAAAGCTATTTTAAACAAGGCTTTAAAGATTTTTATATGTGTTAAATTTTATAGGAGAGTTATATAAAGTTAAGATGAAAAAGTTTTAGAAACTGTTAAAAATAATATCGATGAACAACTCATTTTCTTTAATGCACAAGCCATTTGTCTTGATGGATTAAAAAATGCATCTTGATGATACAAAAGATGTAGAGCTCGCACTTGGCATGATTCCTTTGGTCATTTGTTTTCCTTATTTATATTTTTAACAAGAAACAAGTCTCTCTCTTTTGCAGGCGAAGTTATCAAAGGTGACTCTATTTTATATCAACGTGACTTCAAAGCAAATCTACAAGAAAGAAAAGAAATGTTTCAATAAAAGTAAAAGCTGATTGAGAAAATTCCTGCTTTACTTTTTGACCACAAATATTGAATACAGAATTAAAACTCATCATAAAAAGGACAAGAACTAATACTCTAAAACATAAAAACGAAAATATATTTCATTTAAAATTTTTAAAAATGTCAATGACATCAACCTCTATTTACCTCAAGCTGGAAATGTTCAAAGGATGGTTTCATAAGGAAAATATTCTTTAAAAAACTAGAATTAAGTCAGATCTCAGGTGGTATCCTATATGTCAATACTAAACTGCTTTGTTTATTAAAACAAATACATATATAGAAACTCTATATTATCTATCTTACACACAGAATCATATTTTTTCAAAAAAATCTATAGATTTTATGTAAATTGATATGAATAACAACTCAGAAGAAATGCTGAATTGATAAACAAATTTTAGTGAATTAAATTTCCATCTTATTCACAAATGCAAGCTCCTGGTTAAAAGAACTTTAAATGTTAAACTTCTGAATGAAAAACAAGTAGTACGAACAAAGTTTTGCTTAATCAGCTGAATTTCTTTCCTGCATTGCTTCACTCAACACACATTTATTGAGCCATGTACTGTATCAGGCACTGGAACTAACACTGTAATGAGGAAAGGCAGACAATACCACAATGAATAATAAATTGCAGAGTGTACTAAAAGGGTTATGTGCTGACTGCTAACAGAAAAACAATGCAAGGAAGGGGGATATGAAGTGTACATAATGTGGGACAGTTTGCATTTTTAAATAGGATAGTCAAGGAAGGTATCATCAAGGTTACATTTGCACAGAGATTTGAAGGAGGTGAGGAAGCCACCTGAGGGAAGGAATTCCAAGCACAGTGAGCAGCACCTTCAAAGATTCTGAGGTTGGAGCATATCTGGTATAGTGGAGGAACAGTATGAAGCCCAGTGTGGCAGGAGAAATGTGAACATAAGAAAGTAGATGAAAAGGAAGGATGAGAAAGAGATAGATCATGTAGGTCTTACAAGCCCTTTATAAGCACTCTGGCTTTAAATTCTAAGTGAAAGTCATTGAGTTCCATTTTCACAGCACAAAAAGATGATAGACAGAATGGCACAGGTCAGTTCAATATCACTGATCAAACACCCACTAAGATAGCAAAGCACTGAAGAATCAAGAAAAGCATTAGTCTTTGCAAAATTAAACTCAGGAGACTTTGTTTTCAGGCCCACTTATTAGCTGCTTGATCTTAGACACATTCTTGTCATCGCTGATTCACAGCTTCTTCACTTATAAAACGGAGATAACAATAACAGCCCTGCTTTAATGTAGGTTAAATGTTTTGATAATTGTAAAATACTATATTGTGATGTTAGTTGTTTTCTTCTTTTTATTTTAACTCCACAATTTAGCAACCTCCTCTAAAGTGATCTATATAATCCTGAAACCTTTTAAATAAATTAAGTTTTTAACAAATTTAGTCATGTTTTTACAACATTAAGGGAGCTCTGTATTGGTAGTAAGTTCATATTTTTAATGGAAGAATCCTTCTGAAATGATATTCTTTCAGCATTTATTAGGCACCAAGTCTGTACCATGAACTATGCTAAGATATATGAAATAATCACTACCCTTAAGGAGCTTAGTTTGATGAGGGGCACAGACAAAAACAGATAATTAAAAAATATTGTGCCTTCCATTCCTGCACAGATGTAAAACTACTATGTGTTCCTGGTTCTCTCCCTCCAATACAACCCTGGAGATTACACAAAAGCAGAAAGCAGTCTAAGAACAAACAAGGAGAAACCTTGGGAACACCAAACATGACCAGCTTCTACAGTGGGAGGGAAACAGCAGCCAAGAGATGGAGAGAGCCAGATGTTACAGACTAGGAAAGATCTTTTTAGTTATGACCTTTTCCATTCCTTACATTGCTCTGGGCAGAGAATTCCCACCTGACACAATACAATAAGACAGGAAAGCTCTGCTACCACCCCAGTGCCCGCTGGAGGGTAAGGAAGGTTATTATTACATCAGGAAAACACTAGAGCACAACCAGTTTGGGAAACAGTAACAAGTACAAGTGACCTTTAAGGCTTCTGGGTGTTCTGTCCTCACCCCCACTCCACAAATAGAACAGGGGAGAGTAAGACCTGAAGAAGATCATGCTTCTAGACAGGACAACAGGAAGTGCCTTTTTAGAGCAAACCCTCAAACTGCATCAGTCCGAATAATGCCCGTACGCCCACTTCTCTACTACCTGAAATCATCTGAAGACACATAAATTACAGCCTAGTCTTTCACCCTTCTCCCCAGGTAAATATTACCAACTTCTAACTTGGTACTCGCAGTTAAAATATATCCAGACACTTGGAGGTTATGAGCACTATGAAAGAAAGGCAACAAACCAAACAATCTATAACTCAGGAAACAGAAAGAACACACTAAAGAGAAAACAAATTTAAGATAAATGTTACAAATATCCACCAATTGAAGATATGTGCAGATTTTAAAAATGCTGAAATAAAAAACTCAAATGATGGGTTAACTAGCAAATTGAATAGATGGGAAGAACATACTAGCAAGCAGTAAGTTCAGGTCAAAAAATTATACTACAAAGCATTAAAATAGGAATAAAGAAGTAGAAAATATAAACATTTTTTAAAAGCTAAGAGACTTAGATGAAACTTAAAAGTGTCAATATCTATCCAATGGGACTCCTAGAAAGAAAGGGGGAAAAGAATGATTAAGAGTTCCTCAGAGTTAAAAACTGAGAAACTCAAGAGACAGACAGAATGGATAATGCAAAAATCCAAACATGATGTGGGGAAGGGGTGAAATAGACAAAAATTGTGAAACTAAACTAGAGAGAGGGGGACTTTCAAGCAGATTTGCAGTCAAACAACAGAAAGAAAAAATAAATCCAAAACTAAATTTTTGCAAAAACTAATACAATAGACGAAATCTTCACAAGCCTGATTAAGAATAAAAAAGAAAAGAAAAATACAAACACCAATGGAATTGATAAAAGAGAAATGACCACAGATACATAAGTAACTAAGGGAACTGTAAAAGAATACCACTTAACAATGGAATACTACTCTGCTATAAAAAAGAATGAAATACTGCCATTTGCAAAGACATGGACGGACCTAGAGAGAATTATATTAAGTGAAACAAGTCAGGCACAGAAAGAGAAATATCACACGTTCTCACTTATTTGTGGGAGCTAAAAATAAATAAGTAAATAAATATACAAATAACGGGGTGGGGAGAAGACACAACAACTACAATTCCTTGAAGTTGATACGACAAGCAAACAGAAAGGAGATTGTTGAGTGGGAGGGGGGAGAGGGAGGGGGGAGGGAGGTTTCGGTAATGGGCCACAATAATCAACCACATTGTATATTGACAAAATAAATTTTTTTTTTTTTAAAAAAAGAATACTACTTAAATCCTATGGTAATAACTTTGTGGGGTTTTTTTAAGTCACCGTTTTAAAAAAAGTTTATTTAGCATCTGGGTGATACAGGAATCTGAACCCTTGACCTTGGTGTTACAAGACGGCAATAACTTTGAAACTCTAAAGGAACAGATAATTTCCTAGCCAAACACAAATTATCAAAATTAACCCAAGAAAAAGAGGAAAATTTGAAAAGATTAACTAGTTTAAAGAAAATGAAAAGGAGACAAAAGTTCTCCCATTGAAAATAGCATCTGGGTCTGACAAATTCCAAGTTAAATTTTATCTGAACTGCTAATTCCAACATTAAATTATTGCTGGCCACAGGGAAAATAAAATACAAAGCAACCCCAAGTCATTTTATGAAGCTAACATAACCTTAATATCAAAACATGATAAACCTCAGACCAAAGTGACATATAGGTGCAAAAATGATAAATAAAAAACTAGCAAACAATCTATAAGCGTCAAAAGAATAATGCACTATACAAAAGAATAATGCCAAGTAGAGTTTATTCCAGTAATGCAAATGTGATTCCATATTTATTCTTTCAATAAATATTTGGGAGGCTGTGCAGAAAAGAGCTAACAGCATTATTCATAATAGCCAAAATATGGAAACAAGCCAAATGCCCATCAGCTGGAGAATAAACAAAATGTGCTCATCACTCTCATGCACACACTCTTTCTCTCTTTACACACACACACACACACACACACACACACACACACAGTGAAATACTATTCTAGCCATAAAAAGAATGAAGTACTGACATATGCTATAACATGGATGAACACTGAAAACATTATGCTAAGTGGAGGAAGTCAGTCACAGAAGACCACATATTATATGATTCCATTCATATGAAATGTCCAGAACTGGGAAATCTACACAGACCAATAGTAAATTAGTGTTGCTTAGGACTGAAGAAGTGGGGGCTGAAGTGATGGGAGAGGAGGGTGATAGGTAAAGGGTACAGGGTTTCTTTCTGAGGTGATAAAAATGTTTCAAAATTGACTGTGGTGATGGACATACATTTCTGTGAATATCCTGAAAATCACTGAATTGTACTCTTTAAGTGGGTGAATTGTATGGTAAGTTATATTTCGATAATGCTGTTTTCTTTAAAAAAAAATAAATAAACGGAAAAGGAAAGACTTAACAGACCTGAGATTGTTATCCAAAGAATGGTCTGCTCACAAGGTTGGCCCCTTGGGAACTTAAGATTTCAAAAGGCTTCTTACCACCCTGATAAGAGTGGGTCACTGTACCTAAATTGTGCAATGTGGTTTATCCTGAACACCTGTTTTCCTTCTGGAAGTCAGGAATTTTGGTGCATCTTAGGCACAGGATGCCTATGTGACCACCCCCCAATAAAAACGGTGGGCACTGAGTCTCGGATTTCCTGGTAGACAATATTTTACACAAGTCATCACAATTTGTTGCTAGAGGAATTAGTGTGTCCTGTGTGACTCCACTGGGAGAACACTATTGGAAGTTTGTGCCTGGTTTCCTCCTGACTTCACCCCATGCTCCTTTTCTGTTTGCTGATTTTGCTTTATAATTTTTCATTGTAATAAAACATAGGAAAGAGTATGACTATACACTGAATCCTGTGAGTCCTACTAGAAAATCACCAAACTGGGTGGGAGGGAGGGATCCTGGGGACCTCCAATTCAGACACATTATAGTGTGGTAAAGAGCTACTCTCATTCTATCAGACTGGCAGAAAAAAAAAAAAAAAGTAACACAGTTGGTGGGGATAAAAGAGGTACATTCATTTATTGCTGATTATTTAAAAATGTAATTATACTATTATATTCTCTGGCAATTTTATATCAACCTGACAGCAACTACTAAAGTTAAAAACATAAATACACTTCAACTCAAAAAACCTAATATTGAGAATCTATCCCTCAGAAATAAAAGTACTATTTTATTGCAATATGTAGGTAGTAGCAGTAAATAAAAAAGGTAAAGCAAATCTTCAACAATAGGGACATAATTGTAGAACAGGGTGTCTCCTATTACAGTGAATTTCTATAATCCTATATTGCCTCTGCATCCATTTTGAACATAAGTTGGACTTTCTCATACCAGATGCACGGCTTTGTTACTCTTGACAGTTGGCAGTTCTCCACCTCCTGCTGGTTCCTTGATGTGGTCGATCCAGATATACACCTTATACAACTGCCTCCTGGTGACCACCTCCTATGGGTCATCAGCTAGATACAACCTACATGACTCACCCTATTGACCCCCACACCCTGCATGGGCTGCACAGATATGCCAGTGATCACCTCTCGGTCACAACGTGACTCCATGGAACTTGTACCACCTTGTTCTAAACCCACCAATTAGAACTCTCTGGGGGAAACCCACCTAGATAACACCCTGGACCCCCAAAAAAGCTTTGATCCATAGATCCCTCTCTCTGTCTCTCTCTTGCTCCCCACCTGCTGGTTGAGCTTGTGTGTCCTGGATGGCACCCCCCATTTCTGGTGTCCCTGAGAGGTGTGCTGCCCTCTTCTCTCTGGAATCTGTAAATAATAAACTGCATCTTTTACTTCACGTGTTTTTGTGAGTTGCTTCCTCTGTCTCACTGTTGCTTCCTCTGACCAACACGCTTAAAACTAACTTCTTTCCTGGTCAGGGCTCTCTGACAAAATGGCTATCTTGATAGAAATAAACTTGACACAGGTCAGACAAGAGCCACAAGGGCATCTGCTGGTAAAAACAAATATCCTGTAGGAGTGACGCCTGGCCAAGGGTTGCAGACACTGAGGTCATATGCCAGGATAGAGAAGTATCCTACAAAAGGCACACTGTAAACACCTACAACCAAATCTCCTGAAGCCTGTCAGGGCAGGGCTAGATTCTATAGCCACTCTCCAGAGAGAGAAACCTCAAGACCAAATTACAGAAAAATTTAACAGTATTTTTGAGTGACAAAGACAAAATGCAGACATTTAACATGATCCCAATTTGGTAAAACAATATATGTGTGAAGACATATGATCAATAACCTTCCCCAACGTGGTAAGTAGAATTCTAAAAATGCACCCATTCCCACCCCCAGATTTCCTATCCTACTCCCTCAAACTTGTACATATGACAAGATATCGATCCCATGGTTATGTTATATGGCACAGTTGACCTTAAAATAGGGAGACTATCTGGTTGGGCCTAATCTAATCACATGAGCTCTTCAAAGCACAGTTCTCTCTCTGTCTGGTGGCAGCAAAATGTCAGAGAGGTTTGAACCACAAGAAGGACTCTATGTGCCATTGCTGCTTTGAAAATGGAGAGAACCACATGAGAAGGAATGTGGGTGGCCTTTAGGATACTGGTTGACAGCTAGCAAAGAAACAGGAACCTCAGTTCTTCAAGGAAATGAATCTGCCAATAACCTGAAAGAGCCTGGAAGCAGATTCTTCTCTATGGCCTCCAGATAAGAGGCCAGCCCATTTGACACTTTTCTTGTGTGTGTGTCTTTTGTGACTGGCACTCAGCCAGTGAGTGTACCAGCCATCCCTATATAGGATCCGAACCCGCGGCGGGAGCGTCGCCGCGCTCCCAGCGCCGCACTCTCCCGAGTGCGCCACGGGCTCGGCCCCCATTTGACACTTTGACCTCAGCCTTGTGAGACCCAGAGCAGAGAATACAGTTGAGCACACCTGGACTTCTGACCTACTAAAAGTGTGATTTTTAAGCTGCTAAATTTGTGGTAATTCATTATACAGTAATAGAAAACTAATACATCCAACCCCAAGCAAACAAGCAAATTGATCTGCATTCTGTCCCTACATTTTCAACTTTTCTAGGATTTCACACAAACAGAATCAGACAATCTTTTGTGTTTGGTTTATTTCACTTGAAATAATACTTTTGAGTTTCATCTGTATTACTGTATAAATCAATAGAGTTGTTCATTCCTTTTTATTACCAAGTAATATTCCTTCACCTGGATATACCAAAATTTGTCCATCCATTTACCAGTAGATGGGTATTTGGGTTGTTTCCAGTTTGGGGCGATTATGAACAAAGTAACTATGAACATTCAAGTACAAGTCTTTCTGTGGACATAGATTTTAATTTCTCTCAGGTAAATACCTAGGAATGGGATTGCTGAGTTGTATATATGTTTAACATTATAAGAAATTGCCAAGATGCTTTCCAAAGTTCTTGAATACTATACAATTTTTAATTCCCACCATTCATGTATGAGAGTTACAGCTGCTCCATATATCCACCAACAATTGTTATTGTTAAGTAGAGGTATTGGACAGTCTGGCAGGTAGAGGAACTCATGAATGACCTTTTTTTTTTTTTCCCTATGTTGCATTTTCTGGGCAGCAAGGAGAGTCTTTGTCAGTTTCTTGTGGTTCTGACTATGGTGGTTTGTTTCTAAGAAAGAGGTCCAAGAAGCTGTGTAACTACTGAATGTTTGGCTCCAGTGTCCACCATGAAGTTTATAGGTTGGCCCCTTACCATCATTTGAACCAAGGGCTCCTTGGGAGACCAGGGAAAGGGAGCCCGGTAGGTTCTATTTAATTTTATATTCAAGTTCAGTCAGCCAAGCCAATGAAATCTTGCTGGGGCTGCCTTGGTAGCCGGTTTGCCTGGACTGCAGTCTCCTCAGGAGGATTGTCTCTTTTTCGGGGGCTGGAATTTGCCCTTAGAGGTGGCTGGGAGTTGGGGATTTTTTTTTAATGACCGTCATCATGACAGAAGACACATTCGTTGGGTCTCAAGGGTGGTCTGGAACCAGGAGTGTCCTGTGGCTATCCTCTGGTCGGCTTTTGGCCTTGGCCTGGGGCCATTTTGGGGGTCCTGACTTCACGGCCAGTGCAGCAGCTGGGCAGTCTACCTTCTTTTTCATTTTTTTGTCTGCCTTGTGGTGGGCCTCCAGGTCCTAGTTGACGAACACTTTGATTGCAAATTTAAGGAGTTGGGTAACATTCATGCCAGCAAACCCTTTCAGCTTTTGTAACTTGCGGTAGATATTACCCTGTGCCTATCCTACAAAAGCAGCGTTGACCATTCTCTGGTTTTCAGGCTTTTCTGGGTCCAAGGGCATGTAGAGGTGGGAATGCCTCACAGAGCCTCTCATAAAACTGACTGGGGCTTTTGTCTGGCTTCTAGCGTGCTTCAGAGATCCTACATACAATACTGGTCGGCTTTTTTCCTCCCTCTTTTAGGCCACCCAGGAGAGCCTTTTGGTATTTTGCCCCAGCATCCATAGGCCCTAATCTGTGTTGGGGTCTCTGTGTGGATCCTCATCCAGGAAATGGGTTTGGGCATACACTTGGGCATTCAGCATCCTGGCTGGGGCATGGTCTTGGAGCCACTTTTGAGCCGCCTGGCTGATATGGCATCTCTCTTCCATATTGAAGAGAGTCATTAGGAGCTGCCTGCAGTCCATCCAGGTGGGCTGGTGAGTCTGGACTATGGGCTGGATCAGATCAAGCACAGCCTGGGGCTTTTCAGTATAAGAGGGCATATGATGTTTCCAGTTCAGAAGGTCAGTCGTTGTGAACGGCTGATAGATGAAGGTGGGATGTCCTCCCTGCAGGTGCCCATCCTGATCATAAAACAAGGGAGCCTGAGTCTCTCTGAGTGGCATCTGGAGAGCCATTCCCCATGGTGACTCGGTTGAAGGCTGGGTCTGGCTTGGCCCATATGGGGTGACAGTAGGCGGCGTGGGGTCTCTGGAGAATTGGGAGCTGAAGTGGTCCCTTCTGATGGGCCAGGAGGACACGTAGGAGTCACTGCTGGAGTAGGAGGCAGTGACGGGGGCCGTGGGGGTGTCAGAGCAGCTGACTCAGTCAAGTAGGGAGGTGGCAGATCCTCTGGATCTGAAGGCAGAATAGCTGGCTTGGAGCCCGCATATAGCAGTTGCTTCCAGGCATGAGTCTGACCCAGGACCAACATTTCTCGAGCCAGGAGAATTTGGCAGTGTTTTTCCATGCAGGCCTTTAACCAGGAAGGTGGAGAATGAGGTAAGTCTTCCCAAGAATAAATATAGGGATGTTGGTCAGAGTGGCCCTGAGGGTCATTTCCACGCTGTCCAGTAATAACCCTTCTGACTCGATGGATAAGGGAAAAATCAAAGGACCCCTCAGAGGGCTGTCCTACATTGAAAGACAGCCAATCCACTTCACAGAATGCCCTGAGTTTATCAGGAGATAGCTTGACACCACAGTCACCAGAAAAGCCCTTTTTAAAATTCCTCAGCATACAGGCAAGGGGAGTTTGTTTGCTAGGTGTTCCTCCCATGTTTTCCACCCATGATCGGTGTTGCAACAGACACACAATTCCAATCACTTCATCCATCTCTGGCCACTCACCTCGCAGTGGTATTTCAGCGCCTCTTGGCTGGGTGAGCTGGTATAAACCCCCATCACGACCTCTCTTGTGAGAGTCACCCTTAGCCGTATGAGGTCACAATGGAACCACAGATCAGGACTCTGCACTCACTTCGTATCCAGGATACATCTCAGCCACACACATACACATACATGCATTCACCACCTGAAAATTCCAAAAATCCTGACCTGAGAATGTGGTTTCCTTCGTGAAACAAGAGTTCACCATCCAAAAATTATTGAAATCCTGACCTGACTGGGGAATGTGGATTCCTCTGAATGGAGTACTAAGACATTCCCCCCTTTGGGAGGTGATCAGGCTCCCCTTCTACTCTCCTGGGAGTAGGAACCTAGTGGGACCCAGGTCCTTACCTAGTTGGATGGGCGGAGCTCCCCCGGTCTGGTTCCTGCGCCTCTTTGGGTTCTGTTGTGCTCAGGTTCGTCCTCTGGGCCCACCCAGTGAGGTCTTTCCCACTCCCGGAAAACTCTCCATTGGCGCCAGAGTGCATCCACATCATTGGGTGTCCCGGGGGCAGAGACCAAGAAACAAGGGAGGCAGGCGGTTAAGCCACCGTTTCCACCATCCTGGATAAGCCCCCAAGAAATGTTGTAGTGGGCTACTGCGAACTTGCAGGGAGAGGCAGGAAACACTGGGGCTTGTGGCAGGAAACAGAGTTTATTGATGCCGGCAGCACTGGCCCAGAGGATTCCTATCCAAAGGGTGAGCCCCAAACGCAGCAGGGCTGCTATTTTTATATCACAGCATTTCTGGGTTTTTGCAACAGGGCAAGAGGGATGAATCTTATGATCTTATGTGGTTATGACTCTATCTCAGGGTGGAAAATTACAGCAAGAGAAGCAGAAGGGAAAATTTTGTTACAGCAGTCTGTGGCAACTGCAGTGTGAAACAAGGCAAGGGTGCAGCTGCAGCCTGGTCTCTATGACATCCAGGTGAAGGTCTTGGTTACAGCATAGCAGGGCACGGCATGGGTGCCTAACAGCCACAGCTGGGCAGGACACAGTCGGGTAAGTATGAGCGCCTCAACCCCAGCCTCCCTGATCACAGCTTTATATCAGATCCATAAAGATATTTAGAACTAACCCTTTTCCCCAACTCAGCAATATTGAAATGCACTCAAGATTATTAAATACTTCTAAATCTCATACTAAGAAATACAAGTTTAAAATGAGATCAGCCATGATGTTCTTTTGGCTAGTATATAATACCTTGCATTTTAACAGTTATTTATTATTTCTACTATGTAGTATAATAAAACATGGCTGCTTTGGGTTTAATGTAGCATTTATACATCAATTCTGTTTAAAGAAATTTAAGCCTCCAATAAAATAATAATTTTATAGTTATAATGTAACTCCTAACTCCCTCTCCTTTTAAGGGTAAAATTAAATTTTTATGTTTAAAATAAAAATGCTCAGGACTCAAAACAGTTGTCATTAAAGGTTGAGCAAGAATTAAATTTAAATTTTGTGATGTAAATGCACAATAATACATTACCACAATGAATGTGAATGCTACTCAGATCTAATCATGAGATGTCTATCACAATAAAAGATCTCAATTTAATTCACTAATGTTATTTTACCAAATAACTACCCAATTACAAATCTACATACTTACATCTATGCTAATAAAAATTTTCAAGGCATTAATTCAAAAACCATTCACTAAATACTGAGTATATTGAAAGTATTAAGCCGGATACTATAAGAGATAAAATGATTAAAAGAAAAAAATCCTTGTAACTCAAAGAGTTTACAATCTAGTAAGGAAGAGATGACATTTAAGTAACACAAGTCATTACAACATGAAGCAAAATTTAGGAGCTTTAGAAGTATGAAAAAAGTACTAAAGAATTAAGGAAAGAGACTATTTTCCATTTTACAACTGGGAAGAGCATCTCACCAAGTCACTGATGGCTCAACAGGATTCCAAGGAACAAAATGAAGAAAAAGGAACAGGCATGCTGGGGGATGGGTGCAGAATACCAGGTGAACAGACAGGCATGAGCAAAGGTGCAGAGAAGGAAAAGCATAAAATATAACTGGCAAACAATTAAGATCAATTCAAGCATATGAGATCTGAAAAACTGGAGAGGTATACAAAAGGCGATAAAATTGGTGAGGGCCAGATTATGAATGGAGGAACCTGGATGTCATGGTAAGACGGATATACTTTATTCTGAAAGCAATAAAGATACATATAATATTTCTGAGCAGTGTAGTATAAATATGTAAATGTATACATTTCTTAGTGTTAAAAATTATCTCAGATATAATCCAATACAGCATTTTAAAAAATACAAATAGCCACCCATCAGTGAGTTATTAAATCAATTTAGGAGCTTGGACAAGTACTTCTTTCAATGAAACAGAATAGAAAATATCATTATCATTGTGCATGATTAGTAGAAAAGGTGAATATTGCTTCCTAAAACTATTCCCCCATCACATATATGCATATATGTACTTAGACTGTCATGTAAATCATCTTCCTTACTAAGGGTCATGATAAAAAAGTATAAAAGCCACTGAATTATATTAATCTTACTTCTCTTTTTTTTTTTTTTTTTTTTGACAAGATAAGAAAAATTAGGCCAGGAGAAGTTTAGTAACTGATTCCATCTGGTTTTTAAAATTTTTAAGTGGTAGAGCTAAAATTAAGAACTATATATGGTGAGTGCCAATCTAATGCTTTTACCTCTATAATACCCTGCCTATAATGATCAGTGTTGTTTTAAGATTACTCTCGTAGAACTAAGAACAATAATTTGGAAAGTGAAGATTCTGGGAGCAGATCAGAAAGACCATGAACACACAGGTACCAGGGAGTTTCACAGCAATTACTTGGGATTTCCGGATTGTTCTCTAATAATCTCTTTTCCTCTTTTGACTTTTCACTAAACCTAGAATCTTGGTGCCCTTATAATCAAAAGCAGTGGTCTTCAAATGGGGATATGCATACCCAAGGAAACAAATGACTTTCCAAGAGTTTGAAGGTATGTTTAGTTTTAAAGGAATTCCCAGATCTGCAACTTCCACATGTACACTTTCCTAGAATTGATCTGGCTGATAGAGTCTGTAGCTCTCCTCCCCCACCCCCCCAACTTCCACAATTGCTTTTTTCTTACTTTACAAAAGAAAGACATATACTCTTCACCCACCCTACATCTCACTGTTTTGTATTTTCTGGGTTTACTACAAATACCTCAGGTTGCCACATAAAGGAAGAGTTCAAAATATTGATGTCAAAAGCTTCCTGTAACTCAAGGCACCCTAACTCATGCTCAACTCATCTCATTAAAAGATGCATTTACAATATACTTTTAACTTATGTTTTAGTTATTTATCAAAATTTATAGTGTATCTAGATATAGAGAATAAAGACAGAAAGTGAAACTTTAGATTACCGGTTCCTAAAGTAATTGTAATTATAACAATCTAAAGGGAAAAATATACACGTTATTTCATTTTAAAATAGTATAACAAAGTAATTAATAAATGATTTGGAGCATAAAAATACATTACAAAAAAATCGGTGGTAGGAATGGAATAAATATGAGTTCCAAGTAAAAAAGGATAATGTAAAAAAAAAGTTTATGTATGTTTTTCAATGGATGGGTATGACTATCAAATTGCTACAGTATTTAAATCCCATTAATGAGCTGATCAGTTAGTTAAGTCAGTTAGACCGTGGTGTTATAACACCTAGGTCAAGGGTTCAAATCCCCATACCAACCAGCCTCCAAAGGGGAAAAAAAAAAAAAAAAAAAAAAAACTGCAATTGGGTACCTTTAAAATAATGGTATAATTACTTTATTTTAAAATGTCAATATTTATAACATACTAGCAATTATCTTATGTAACTATCATAGGCTTATGATTAAAAATTTTTAATTTTAACTTGAAAACGTGTTAGAAGTTTGACCAAAAAAAGTAAAAAAGAAAATTACTGCTTCTTTCTTATGAGTCAGTGCCTAACCAGCAATAATTTGACCCCAATGGCAGAGATTCCAGGTCCACTTTCCTTCATTACCCTAGGTACAAAATTCCCTTTTCTCCCCCCAAAACTTAAGCCTAGTATCTAATTAGTTAGGCAATCTATACCACACTGCATAAACTTGATTAGTAGGGTCTCCCCACCACACACATTTTTTAAATGGAGGGGACTAGACTATGTGGAATCGTTCAAATTCTAACATTCAATGACTTGATTAGCCTACAAGAACAGTCTGGGTAAATGATAATCATATCTTAAACTGTATTCATTACAGCTGTTATGGGTTGAATTGTGTCCCCCAAAAAGATATGTTGAAGTCCTAACTCCCAGGCCTGTGAATGTGACTTTATTTGGAAATTGGGTCTTTACAGATGTAATCAGGGTAAGATGAGGTCATTAGGGTGGGTCCTAATCCAGTATGGCTGGCAGCAGTCATAAGAAGAGACCAACACACAGAGAGAACGCCATGTGGATGACAGAGGCAGAAGTTGGAAAGAAGTTGGAATGATGCAGTGACAAGCCAAGGAACACCAAGGATTGATAATCAACACAAGAAGCTAGGGAGGGGCAAGAAAAGATTCCACTCAGAGCCCACAGAAGGAAACAATCCTGCCAACACCTTGATTTTGGACTCTTAGCCTCCAGAACTGTAAGAGAATAAATTTCTGTTGTTTTAAGGCATCCAGTTTGTGATACTTTATTACAGCAGCCTTAGGAAACTAATGTAATAGTTGATAAAGCCATGAGACTCATTTATTCAAGTTTATTGGTTCTTTTGATTATGAAATAGTACTTGTTTATTACACAGATTTCTAAAATACCTTAGAAATAATGCATAAAAAATTAGAAATATCCATAATTCCATATTAGCAGAGAATCACTGCTAATAAAGCTATTCAAATATATTTTTAATAGACCCAGGCCTACCCATCAAACGGTAAAACTTCACTTTAACATCTTTTCTCTAATAAGTAATGTAGCTACTCAAGGACACACTGAAGACTTTTCACTGAAATACTACAACTGTTCCCCAAAATGCTTCATCTGTTCACCTTACTAGTAAAAGTATTTAAGGTTTTATTTCAGATAAATAGGTAGAAAGCAGAAGAATTATAGCAAGTTGAAGCAATACAAAATTATCATCCAGTATAGAAATATCTTCATTTTTATAAAGTAGAAGAATTATAGTAAGGAAGGTATAAATGAAAATGGATATCCTCTGATATACAAAACCACTGTCACCCTACAAATGGAGGAATTGGAGAAGATTACATTAGAAAATTTATGAAACAAAGATAAAATAAAATTAAACTAATAAGGAAAAATACTGTACCGCCAACAACAAAAACAGTAAATTTTAAATAATTTTCAATGTTTTACACTTTTTTGCTCTATTTCTTTGTGTCCAGTAAAGAACTGTGCTTTATTTCATGCTGCTTTTACCTTACCAGTTTCCACTGGTAACTAACCAGAGAAAGACAAGGGTACAAGTATATCCAGAATACAAAGTATGAGCATTAAAGAAAATGGCTAATGGCAGTCCACTTTAAGACAAGATTGCTAGACGAGAATTATGGCAAAGCAGGAATAACCTAACATTTTTTTTTTTCCTTAACAAAGCCCAAACTGAACTCTTTCTTTACCAATACATTCTTCCCCATCTCATCTGATGGCAATGACATTTTTCCATTTGCTCAGAACAAGTATCTTTGGTGATACCCTTGAATCCTCTTTCCCTCTTATCTCAGTCAGAATCTGACCACTTCTTACCACCTCCACTTCTACAATTCTGGTCTTAGCAATCTATCCTATCTTGTCTGGATTGCTAGAATAGCCTCCTGTCTCCTGGATTCTACTCTTATCAGGTAACTTACAGTCTATCCTCAAGAGTCAGCAAAGAACTAGAGGTTGGGAAGGGTAGGGGGGAAGGAGGACAAGAGAAGGTTGGTTACAGAGTTACGTCTAGATAGGAAGAATAAGTTCTAATACTTGATAGTAGTGCTAGCTGTCTATAATTAACAATAATTTATTTTATATTTTCAAATGGCTAGAGGAGAGGAATTCAAATGTTCTCATCACAAAGAGAGGATAAATATTTGCAGTGATGGATATATGAAAAATTCTAATT
This sequence comes from Cynocephalus volans, assembly GCF_027409185.1. Lineage (NCBI taxonomy): Eukaryota > Metazoa > Chordata > Mammalia > Dermoptera > Cynocephalidae > Cynocephalus > Cynocephalus volans. The sequence goes on along the minus strand of NC_084468.1, from coordinate 104,310,931 downwards.
TACAAAATGAATGTTTGGGAATGCTTCACTTTACAAGTGAATTTACCATAGTATTATTTTAAACATTCATTTACAAATCTTTTTGGACTAGGAGAAGCAGAAACTCAGTTAAAATGTTAGAAGCCAATGCATCAGAAAGAAAGAAAAAGCAACTCCAAAATAACAATGTAAGCAACAGAGAAGATTTAATTTAGGAAAATTCAACCAATGTACAACTTTTCAGAAAAATAACTACAAATTTCCTTAATGACGATTTAAATTCATATGAGTAGACTAAAATGATGATCCATCCAGCCAAAGCAAATATCTAAAGCACCCAAAATGCACCTTGTTCATGTCTCTGGGTCCCTGCGAATGTTCTCCCTGCTTGTATAACCATCCTTTATGCTGTCTGTCCAGCACTCTTCTCATACTTAATATGACAGTTCATGTATTATCATCTTCAGGTTCCCTTGGCTATTCTGTATTCCCTCTACAGCAACACAGTATAAATCTCTAACTAAGGAATGTACACAGTGGTAACACAAAGATGAAGTAATCTTCTGTCCTTTGCTGCATCAGAAGATACCTCACAGGTGTGGTATGGATGACTAGGAATTTGAAAGAGGAATGAGAAAGTAAGAGAAGAGAATTAGAATTCTGCAATGGCAAGGGTATAAGAAAAAAGCGGGGCGGGGGGGGGATAGGAAGGATTGAGAACAGCCAGAGATGAAGCTTAGAAGGGGGAAAATTAATAACTATGATTACTTTAAAATTGTCTTACTAATTTTTTAATCTCTAGTGCCTAGCACTAGGCCTAGTATACAACAGCACATTAATAAGTGTTTATTGAAAAATTTACTAACTCAAAAAAGAGCAAATTGTAAGTAAAAAACTTTCATAGGAAAACTATTTCTTAAAATTTCTTTTCTGCAGGTCAATATGTATAAAATAGAAGAGTAATGTAATTATTTTCAAACTAGTTAAAAAATACCATGACACCTCAGACAACTAATTTTGTTCATTAAAACAGCTAAAATATTGAAATAAGGTTTATGTTGCGTAAAATTTTACTACAAATATGAATATATGAAGCAACTATTATTTAGTCCCATATAAAACAAAAATTCTTTAACCAGACGCAATGGTGTGTAGACTTCTTTTGTGTCATGGACATCTTTGATGGCCTAATGAAGCCTCCTCTGAATAATGTTTGTAAACACATAAAATAAAATTCATAGGATAAAAAAAAGACAAAAAAATCATCAGATTACAAAGAAAACCAATTACATTAAAATTCAATTCTAACCACAGACCACAGTTCTAATCATGGCCCATCCTGATAGAGGATATGAGTTACCTTGGAAAAGCATAGAACATATTTTTTCTTTTTTGCCTGAATATTCTATATATGTAGTATCTATAGTATTTCTATTATTAACAAAAACATCATAATAATTTGCCAAGATTACAATATTATGTAAAGTTTAAATAACCTTTGAGGATTTTATTTATGGTAGAATATATTGCATCCATTTCTGGTTCCTACTATATGTATACACTGTAATGCAAATTTTTCTGAAATCATTTCATCAGTTCAAAATTAGTAATAATATACTAATGCTACATTTGTATAATTAATTTCTACCTAGCTCTTCAAAGATAACATAAATTAACACACTTCTTTCCTTAAAACAAGAGTTCATGAGCAAGAGTAGGCTAAATTGACAATTTTGGGGCCCTAGCATACTGTGTTCAAAATGCTTCTAGATGTAATACATATAAATACCTAGCTTTCTGTAGGTCATCTTTAGGGTCTATAACTAAGAAACACCTATATTTAAAGCTGCCAAATAACAAAATCTGCTAGGTATTTTAGCAACTAAATTTCATTGTAGGACAGCTTAATCTACCACATTCCAGAGATCAAATAGGTTTTTGGAAAGTTGTAGGGTAAAGCAACGTCCCCTCTAGCTTAGTAGGAGAGTGAGTTTCAAACAGTTCCAGCAGGGAAAATAACTCTGATTTTGACTTTCAAAAGTGTACAACACCCTAAAATAGATAAAAACTTTCATTTTTTAACTTTGTCTTGCTATAACAAATTCTAAACCATATGATACCAAATTGTATTTCTTGATACTACACAGTTTAAAATAAACATTTATTTGACACAAAACAATATAAAAGATCTTGAATCACAATACATACTGAAATCGTAAGAGTATTGTGATTTCTTTTTAAGGAAAAGAATAAACTAGGTGGAAAAGTGGGTTTCCCCATTAAAACAGCTATCTTTTTAAAAACTTTTTACAACTTTTAGAGGAAATAATAATGTTAACAAACTGATTACTAGGTTAAGTTGCAAGAATTATATAAAATCTCATACATTTACAAAAAAAATTATTTTTAAATTCATAGGGAAAAGGAAAGGCCCGTGCTTAGTCTCTTATTTTTTACAGTTTAGGGAAAAACATACACATAGTTACCAGTTAGTCTGATTAATGAACAAATTTAAATAGCTTTCATAGTTTATCACCAGTAATCATGAACCTAGACAATATGTCCAAAGGAGTTCATTTTAAAAGCCTCTAAAATATAAAACAAAAACCTTGTTTTTCAGACTACAATTAACTCCTACCTACAGTACGTTTGTCTAACTGTAACTTTTATGACAACAGCAGATAAATCATGTATTAACTTTTTGCAGAATAAGTTTTGTTCGTTTTTGCTGTTTTTCATTTCTCTTTAACAGGATGAAGGGTCTTTGCCTAGACCATCATCATGGAACTGAAAAGAACTGAAAATAAAACTGATTAACAAGTGTCAATTTAACCAAAAGTTCATTTCGACCAGAATTTTGTGTTAGCATTTGCTACTCCTTTTAAATAGTGAAAAATAGCAGAGCTTGTCTTTAAAGAACGAACTAAAAGCCCATCACACCGCAATCACAAAGAACTTCCTAAGTTTACTGTTAAATGTACCTTAAAAATTGCCTTGAAAATTCCTCACAGAAATGTATATATTTTTGTCCAGATAAGGAAATATTCAGAAAACTTTGCTGTCTAGCAGAAAAGGCCTTGCAGTATATTTTGCCAGCATTAATCATACTTTGCATTCATAAAGAAAACCTTGTAGCGGGATAACAAAACCTCAGAACGTGCTCAGATTGCAGGTTTCAGAAACCCTCCCTATTACACCTGTGCAAGTACTTCCTGTTCTTCAACGCTGTTTGAGTAGTTTAGTAAATACCCCATAAGCCATCATTTAGAAGCTAAATATTAACTTTATACATCACTACTACCACCGAGAATCCAGTCATCTGTCTTCTCCAAGAAGGAAACATAACCATTCCTGGACCCCTATAAAAAACCTGTACTCGGGAGAGGCAGGAGCCAGGTAAGTGTAATATTCATAACCCCAGTGCACGAAGCGATCCTGCGGGACTCCAGATTCTGCCCCATCCCCGCCCTCAAACACAGCAGCAATAACAACCACGACCCAGTAAGTGCAGCACCTCCTCCCTCCTCGCGCGCGCCTTCAGCCCGACCAAAGGCATCTCTGCCGGGGCAGGGACCCGGCGGGACCGGCGCGGGAGGCTGCGTGACCTCGGGAGCCTGAACCGCCCGGCTAGGAGCCTAGAGTTTGCCCGGAGGGCTAGTGGGCTGAGGAGGGCGTGAGGCTGCGCGGGGAGAGACTAGGTCTAAGGCTGGAATGAGAGTGTCCCAGTCAGGCCTGTGGGGGTCTCAGGTCATCGGATCTCCATTCATGGACTGGCTTTGGAGACTTACCTGGAGCTCTACCCTGCTAGCCCGGGGAGCGTACGGTCCAGGCAGAGAAATGCGGACGTTCCACTCCCACAGAGCTATCTCCCGCTGGCCCCGCTCCGCCTCACGCCGACACCCGACAGACACAGCAACAGCTGCCACAGTACCCAGACTGCCACGGAACTGGAGCACAGGCGGCTGGTCCCCGCCGCCCAGAGCCCGACCCTGAGCGCGGAGCATGCGCACACGCCCCAATACACAGAGGCCAGTCAAGGCAGTGACACCTGCGATCAACAGGTCCCAGGAGCCCCGCCCCTCTCTCCTCCTCGAGCCCGCCCCGCTCCCTCAGGGCCGGCCCCGCCTTCACGCTCTCCGAGCTAACCCCGCCCCCGCACGCGATTTCCCGGCTTTCCGGACCTGTGTAACTCTATTCCCGCGGGGATTCGATGGGGCGAGTGATCCAGTTGGCTTAGTCCGAGGCGCGAGATCCCGCGAGAGCAGAAGCTTGACCATTTCCACCAAGGCGGGAGTACTGTACTGTACTGGGGCTTGGTTGTCAGGCGGGGGAAAGGTGGCAGGAGTTTGAGCTGTCTGGTGTAGCGAGCAGGAGGGGCTAGTTCCTGAAGCCGAGGTGATTATTCCGGTGCTCTTGGTCGTTTATTCTGTGTTTTCTGAACTTGAGAACGCGGGTCCAGCGAGGTTAGGTGGTGTTACCTGATAGAAAACAGTCGTCGGCTGCTTGGCATCAAAACCCCGTGTGGCTACGCAGTTCCTTTAGCTTTCTGTGAGTCATGACCAGCTGTTTGCAGTTAAATGGCTTCCATTGGCGTGAATGTGTATATTCCCCAACTGGTTGTTTCGTGACCATTAATAAAATGAAAGCTTTCATAAGCGTGTTGACCCGGTTAATATTTAATTGTCAGAAAAGTTTGGCTGCCTCCTTACCGTGCTTTGGAACAGGTTTTAAGATACAAGGTACTGCTGGGAATTAGACTAACCTTTGTTTTTTTAAAAAACGTTTTCTTTGGAATAGTAGTAAAAGAAAAACCCACCGCCGTCATTGTTTCAAGGATTTCTCTCAAGTAGATAAATGAGGTTGTGGAACTCATTCCAAAGCTGGTGCACGTAGAACATACTGATTATAAAAATGGATTTCAGTAAACTGATTGGTAACTCCCAAAGTTTACTTGAAGAAATAGGATGAAAAAACATTGGGAGGTTGATAGGGGCGACAAATACGACCAGTTTATAGTGCTTGAGACTGAATCAGAATTTATTGAACATTTACTATGTTCTCTTTACTGAATTAGGCGCTGAAGGGAATCCAAAGAAATTATTCTGTGGTTCCTAACTTCAAGATATTAAAAATCTTTGGGGGCGGGGGGGAGGAAAACCCTGCTCTACATTTTTAAAACAACGAGAACACCATTAACTCTCCCCTTGGTTTCCCTAATGCCATTTCCTCCTGGTTCTGCAGCTGCCTCTCTGGTGCACTTCAAATATTTTTCTTCCTCTGTGTTCCTCAGCATTCCATTTTCTTTTGTTGTATTTGTCGTTTAATGTGACTCCTCATGTCTCCGTAAGCAATCTCTTCCCCATCACGGACTTACCAGGGGTCCTGTGCACAAAAGACTCTCAGATGTATATCTTCAGGACCCTTTTGAGCAACAGCATTTCTATTTGGTTTTCTCATAGGTGCCTTAAATATGTCCCAAATTGGCGTGGGCATCTTTACCTTAATTTTTACTCCAGATGTCATGTCTCTACCCTCCCATCTAGAACCGAGGTCATTTCCGTTCCCTATTTCAGATATTGGCACCCAGTTGCCCAAGTGAGAAATCCATGAGTAACCCTATGTTACTTTTCTTTAATTTCTTCTATGCTAACAACAAATTTAGTTGACCTTTATCTCCTGAGTATACCTCAAATCCACCCCTCTTTTTAATCTCCACTCTCACTGTCTTTCTTCTTCAGGTAATCATTTCTTCTGACTCAACTCCCTTAGACTCTTGCAATATCTGCATAATATCCTCTAGTTATTTTTCACTCCAGTCCAATCTCCGTTCTATTAGTAATTATTCTAACATGAATATATGATCATGGTACTCCAATACTAAGAATTTTTCAGGGGCTCCCCATCACCAGCAGGGCCCTTCATGATTTGGCCTTAAACTGTTAACCTCATCTGCCATTCTTCCTCCACTTACTCCACACTAGTCATTCAAAATTCCTTGCTATTGTGTGATCCTGCCAGCTTCCCTCAAGATATTTCTGGTCTGAGTTGAATACTTATCTCTTCATGTATTCTCCCATAACTTTCTGAAACAAACTTGTCCTTCCTTCACCCATTTGGGATTTATTTCAATTACAACAATTATGTTATATTATAATTATTTCTGTGCAAATATAACTGATAGAGCAACCCCCACCTCCACTCTTGAGAAAGAACTTGAACTGTAGGAAAGAAAGACTTATACTACCTCCTTTTCTCATTTAAGAGATTACAGAAGAATGCCCTTCAGTTCACCCTGCTCAAGAATTTGAGTAAACCCTGACTGTACACTTTTTTAATCATATAAGTTTAAACTTTCTACTAGTTCTTGGTATATCTAAATACTGACCTTTAAATGATAGATTTGTCATAGGTCCCAATTTAAGCATCAAGAGGGCAGAGTCTGAAGCAAACAGATGATAAAAAGGAAAATTGACATTTCACTGCATAACGGGACAGGAGTTGCTCCCAGAAAACTTTGTAGTTAGGAATGTCACAATGTGGAGTTTAAATGTATTGCCTCTCAGAATTATTTGTCCTTCAGTGATATGTGTGCGTTTTATTAAACAGTTCCTTACTGGATGGACCCAAATTTATGAAGAATGATCTCTGTACTTCACACAGACAATGAGATCATGAAAGTGAGCAGGTTTAGAGTGCCAGAGATCACTGTGGGTTGTTCAGCTGAGGCCCAGCCAAAGTTTACACTAACAGCACAAGCACACCTATATACCTCTTAGTGTTATACTGGATTTATTGTAACTCAGACTTGGGAAATGTACTACCCTGTGGCTAGGGTACACTCCACCACTGATCACTGGTAGGAGTGGCAACAGAGCTGTGGTTCAGTACTTTCAGGAGGTAATCACTAGCTAAAGGCGTGGCAGACCATGATTGAGTTGGGTGGGGTGGAGTGAAATATAACACAGAGAAGTAGTAGCTGAATGGCTGACTCAGGATTGTATACTAGACAAAATCCTTTTTTTCCTGTTAATGAGGAGTGCTGACATATATTTCCCTACTAACTAAGCCTCTGGAGAGCAGGAACCGTACATTTTTTTTTTCATTGTATTTCTAGATCATAGCACAGTGCCTGGCACAGATGCTAAACAAATATGTGTTTAGTGGATGGAGTGAAAAATTGGGAGTTTTGTTAATTTTTTTTTTAAGAGAATAGAGACATCTGTGTGGGACAGAATTGTTGGAGAGGACTTCTGTGGGAGATCAAATAAGAGCTTCATTGAGGAAAAGATGTGACTTACAAAAGCAAAGTTTTAGAAACAGGAATGAATGAGCCAGTGCAGGGATATCATGGGAAGCCTCTGTAAATTCCTGAACAGGATGATTAGTTTGAAGTAAGATACACAAGAATTATAGGGGAAACTATAGCTAGGCAAGAAGAGAAATCTTCAGACTTGGGGATGAACCAGCCAGCCACAAAAATCTAGTCACCACCGACCACTCTCTCCTCACACACACATCTCAATTTTTGTGACATCATCTTATGGCATTCCTCCTACCTCACTGTCTACCCCTTCTCAATCTACTTTTCTCTTGTACTTTTCAATCTAATCTAAATGATGACGTGTCTTAGTGCCTGATCCCAAGATCTCATTTGTCCTCAGGGTTTTAAATCCATTTCCCACAGAGCAGCCAAAGTAGTCTATTTAAGATGTAGACATGTTACTTCCCAACTTAAAATTGTTCAGTGATTTACCATTTACATAGAATAAAATCCAAAATTCTTGCTAGGGCCCAACAGCATCTAATGCTATTCAAGACTTTGCGTTCTTTATTCCCTTTGCCTAGAAAAGTAGTTATTGTTGGGGTGGTTTTGTCTCCCATTGGACATTTGGCAATGGCTAGAAACATTTTTGGTGGTCACAGTTGGGGACTTGGATGCTACTAAACATCCTACAATGGGCAAGACAAACCCCCCACAACAAAGAATTACCCAGCTCAAAATATCTAGTACCAAAGTTGAGACCCCTGGCTTAGAACACACTTCCCCTGGGTCTCTAAGTAATTGATTCCTTTTCATTCTCTGTACCCCAGTTTTAACTTCACCTTCTTAGGAAAGCCATCCTTGACCTTGAGCTCCCTGCTTATCCCTATCACAGTGCCCTGTTTATTCACCTCATATAATCACAACCTATGTTTTTTCTTATCTATTTGCTTGCTTGTTTATTGTCTTTTTCACTATCTAGGAAGAAAATTCCATAAAGGGTATATTTCTCTTGATCATTATTCTGTCTGTAAAGTCTGATACAGTCATTCTATCTGTAATGTCATTCTATCTCATACATCATTTTATTTGTAAATCTTAATCCAGTGGCATAGAGTAGGCATTGATAAAGAGTTGTCAGCATCTGAACTAGTATCCACAATAGGTCACTCAATGGAAACTTGACAGCAAGACTTTATCTTTTTCTTTTTTTCTGTAAAATTAAAATATACAGTCACTAAGAGCAGAGTGAAGTCACCTGAAAAGAAGTTATTATGACTAACAGCGTCCTCTGGAAAGCTGCTGGTCTGCTGTCAGTACCCAGATGTGCTCCACGAATATCCTTTCATGCGGTACTCCAAGCTTGTCACAGTAGGAACCACAAGTAAATATTGTGACCAAATTAATTGTGAGGTGATAAAAGTTTTTCAGAAGGAAAGAAAATAGATAAGGAAGAATAGTACCCCCAAAAAGTGAGATAAAATTCTAATTTTTTTGGTAAAATGATCTCCTACAGGTCTAGAAAACCTGATTTTTAAATATGTGTACATCCAAAAAAAGCTGTTTCAAAAATATATGTGCCTGATCACTACATATTTCAGTTTTTTCAACTGAGAAAATATCTATTGTGGGCATATGTTGCTTTATCTTTTCTTGCTTCTAGGAATAGATGCACACTACTTAACCACAGTTCAGGCATGATCTTGAGTAGGGTATCTCACCCTTTTCTGGCTGCAGGGATTGCTGTGTGGGTGATTAAGTCTAATCGGGATCCTTTCCCACAAGTTTTCAAATAGGAACTTGCAAGAATGACCCCTTTTTTGTCTGATTGCAGATCTGTAAAGATGTGAGCCCAGAGCTGGTGTAGCAGTGTGCTTTGTCATTTGGAGTAGCTAGTCTGAAAGAATAAGGCACGGATGAGGGTGTGAAGGAGAGAGTCCCTAAAGATCCTTAATGCTTTTACGGGAAATTAAGGAGTTGAGTATTCACTGGATTCCTCAAAACTCTGCAGCATAACATTTTGTTAAACATAAGAAAATCAAATTCAATATTCATGACATCTTAACCAGCTCTTCCTTGGCTGAAACTTTACTGGCTATACATTTCAGTCTTTGTAAGCCTATGCTATACCAGGGTCAACATTTACTGGTAAACCACATCTAGTGGTTTGTCTAGTGGCCTCCTTAGTTCTTGCTGACATGTTATTTCACTTTGAAACATTCTAATTTTCTTATCTGTAAAATTGGGATGAGAAATAATACTTATATGTGATGTCTTTTGATAATGCCTCAGATAAAAGCAACTGTAAAGTCCTATACTGTGTTATTATGGCCATTAGTGCTATTATTATGATTACCAATACTGTTGTCATCAATGATAATGTGATGCTATGAGAACTTACATATTGGTTTTTTTTGCTGCAATATGTACTTTATTACAATCTCAAAGACGGAAGAGGCTTTGATTTCATCTGGTCCAACCTGCCACTCATTGGAGGATTAATCCCCACCAGTAGGCTTCTAGCTTCTGTTCAAATATGGTAACAGTGATAGAAAAACTGATGCTCTGGGGCAGCCTGTTGTTTCCTTTTTGAGACTTCTCTGTTAAGAAATTTTCATTACGATGGGTTGAAATTTACTTCCCAGTAATTTCCATATACTCGTCTTATTTCTGTTCTTTGTAGCAACAGAAATCTGTGTATCATTTCCATAAGACACTACTTAACATTGAAAACATCTTTTGTGTTTTCAAGCTAAAACACTTTGTTCCCTCAATTTTTTGAAGGCCTAGTAAATAGTAAACTAATTCATTTGTTCATTTGTTATACTTCCCCTCATCCTACAAAGGATTTAAAGTAAATTCTGGCATATAAAATAGTGGTCACTGGGACCCGAGGCATGGAGAAGGGGACCAGACCCACCTCCCACAACCAGGCACACTGCGCCAGTGCCTCAGGGCATGCTTAGGGACCCACGGTAAGGAGCTGGGGACTGGACCCCCCCTCCCACACCGTGCCAGCACCTCGGGACCCACTTGGGGACCTGGGGCATGGAACCAGGGATTGGACACTCTCCACAACCTGGCACACTGCCAACACCACGGAGCAGGCCAAAAACATCTCCTTCATGTGGGTGGCCCACCACAGCCACCACAATAACTGTGGCTGCTGTGAAGGTGGCTAGATGCCACAACCACTACACAGATGGTCCACCAGCCACTGGAGTGAGTTGACACAAGGAGAGTCACCAGCAGAGATAAAGAAAAGAGGAGGATGTCTGTCTCCACAGAGCCCATTTCACAGTGATGGAAGAGACATCTGCTCTATGATAGTATAGGGGGAACTGATCATGCCTCTCAGCATTGGACAGATCATTTGGGCAGCAAATCAACAGAGTAACCATTATTCTTTCAGAGGGAGAGAAGAAATCTAGGGTGATTGTGGGGGGGGGAAGGAAGGGGGATAGGGTGGGATTGGACAAGGGGCATAAAGAATAATTACAATTAGTAACAATATATATGCTAGTAATATTGATTTGATCAGTCTATCTCAATGTTGTACCCCCAAAATAGGTATAATCAATTTTGATTCAATAAAAATTTTAAAAATAAAATAAATTAAAATTAAAATTATTATAATAAAAAAATTTTTTTAATTAAAAAAATAAAATAGTGGTCAAATATAAATAAGAAGAAAGAATGAGAGCTATAGGAAAGTAAATTAAGAGTAGAATGTAAAGAGTGAAAGCAAGAAAATGGGAATATGCATGAGCCTGTAGCTTAAACTCGAGTTTGGCTCTGATCAAAAACCAAAAGTGAATAAAATATTTAAATGATGAGTAATAGGAAAATATTCTTCTGTCGTCATCTAAAATGCTTTTTCTCCCCAAGTGGGCCTTCATCTAAGGAGGCTCTTAATCTGTGTTCACTGACAGTGGCCTAATCAACATGTCCCTGCCGAATCAGTAACAAGCTTCATATGCCGTCTGTGTAACTGAATTCAAGATGCACTTTTGTTGTCAACTTCTGAAAAAAATGTGGTGCCCAAAAGTAAAAACAGATTTTTGTAATTAGCCTGATGGTGGTTTGGGGAAGTCATTTCCTCCTGCAGTTCAGATACTGATTTTACCAGAACAGTTTAAATAAGATTGTTTTAACTTATTTTGCAACTATGTTGCTTTGTTTGCCAACATAAGTTTATGTTCAAAATACTTAATTTTTTAGTTGATTATTTTGTTTTTGTGAATTGATATGAAGCCAGGTTTCCCAAATCTTAATGCCATTAGTTTTTTGAACACAAATGCTTATACTGCCTCTGAGTACAAGCAATCCCATTATCTGTTTCCTTCATTGCTTTTAAATACCCTATTAGGTTTTGAAGTTTTATTTCATATCTCATAAGATTCGGTATTCTTCCTAGATTTTTGTATTGCCAAAATTAGTGATATTTTCTGTCTTTAGCTAAGTCATTGAGGAAAATGTTGAAGACCATATTCCTGACATTGAGTTTCAGCTGTAACCTAAGCTAACCCTAAATGCGGCATTAAAACTGTTTAGAAAGCCTAGAAGAGACAATGTTTAAAGGTAACATGGTGTCATAAAAGAATATGACTTGGACCTGGACAGTCCTAGGTTGATATCCTAGCTTTACTGTTTATTGTTCGTGTGATCTTTAGCAGTTATTAACTTCCCTAAACCTGTTTCCTCATCTGTGTGTAGCAGGGAATCCTAGCTAACTGGATTGCTGTTAACAGGATAAGTAGGATTGCCCACCCCTGTGGGCATTTATTTGCATAGTTTTGTAATTTTTTTTTTTCTGGCAGTGTTCTGTAATCTGAGAGAAAGAATGAAAGAGACAGATGGTAGAATTACTTGTATTCAGAAGTGACGTGATATGATAGAAGGAACACTGGGCATTCCGTGATCTCAACAAGTAGCTGTATGGCTGTGGATATGTCTATTTACCTTTTTTAACCTCTCTTTTCTAATCCATAAATGAAAGGATTGGACTACATGATTCTAAATGCTAAAGATTTGAAGTGAAGGGGCCTTTTCCCATGTGTTATTTAATCCCTAAATGTGTTAGAAACTCAGTGCTTTATGCAGATTATTTAATTTTACCAACAACTGTAAAATATTAATGTTTAAATATTATTAATATCTTTAGAGATAATGAAAATGAGTTACTTAGCACAATGTTTAGCACATTGGAGGCACTCAATAAACATAACATGAATGACTACATAAAAGAACATATCAATTAAGTATGTCATCTGATTAGGCCATGGAAATAGAGTAGAGTAAGAAGAAATGAACAAAAGCAATATGTACTGTACTAATAGATCCAGAAGTAAAGGCCAAAAATATCTGGAGGTTTTAATTGTAATAAAGCCATTCACGGGCCGAGCCCGTGGCGCACTCGGGAGAGTGCAGCGCTGGGAGCGCGGTGATGCACCCGCCGCGGGTTCGGATCCTATATAAGAATGGCCGGTGCACTCACTGGCTGAGTGCCGGTCACGAAAAAGACAAAAAAAAAAAAAAAAAAAGCCATTCACTAGGAGTTTTACTCATAAATATCACTTCTTTAATTTTTTTTATAAAACAAGTTTTGTAACACGTATAAGACTCTTTAGAATATTAGAGATGGAAAAGAACACAGATGAATTTGTTAAAATCTCTCCCTGTACAGTTGAGAAAACTTAAACTTAGGGAAGTAAAATTACCTTTGCTCATTCTAAACACCAGCAGAACTAGGACTGTGTTGGGAAAATAGAATAATTTCATCGGGCTTCACTCACCCTAGGGCCGGTTGGGGGTGGTTCAGTAAACAAATTGTGTGTGTGTTTGTGTGTGTGGGTGGAGTTGGTGCACATGCATGGTGCTGAGGCCTTTGCTGGCGACTGCCTCAGGCAGACACCACTCAGTGTGGCCATGCTTTCCAACCTATGGCTTCCAAGGACCTTTGGCTGGTTACCTAGCTCATAGACCCATGTGTAAGGGGTCTGGTGACCCAGCGTGGCATGTGAAGGGTTTGTGACCCAGTCTGTGAATGGGCTTGAGGGGTCTGTGAGCCCCAGACACAGCCCTAGTTTGACAATTGGCCCAGTTGACAGGATTACGGGCAGGTAAAAGTAGCCGGACAATTGGCGTAGTCATGTAGCTTTACAGACTGCAATCCAGTTTCTAAACACTTGGAATTTGCCTGGTGTGAAGTATTTTCCCTGAAGTTTCATGGGAGATGGTACTCTTGTTTCTCAAAATGCAGTAAAATTTCTTCTGTATTCAAATATTGGTGATAAACATACTTGACACCTTTGACCCCTTTTGAAAGACAAGGGAAGTGGAACATAAGGAGGAGGTCAAGAGTATTTCACAAGCAAATAGTTTCTTTTTCTGAATTGTAATATCCGTGATAGTACACTGACTTTATATGTAAAACACTATGGTGTCTAGACATTTATCAAACTTCGTGCCAATCTAACAGAAGCATCTGTGACATGCACACACACGTGCACACACACACACTCTCACACTCTACATTTTGGGTTGACTTGTTTTTAAAGTAGTTCTTTAAAAAAATAAAATAAAGTAGTTCTTTAAGAAATACAGTAGTAAAGTAACACAGTGTCTTTTGCTAATAACATATTGGCTGCAATACTAAAAGCAAAGGAAGTTGCCCTGGAGAGCACATTTCTTTGTAAGGATAACAAAAATATTCAGGGCACCAGTGTTTTCAAGTTGAATTTCCTTGTTGAAATTCACTTCACAGTCAAAATAAAAATGCGAAAGAAGGACTTAATGTTTAATAAAGTAATAAAATTGTTGTTGGAAAATAATCAGTGATAGAACTATTCCAAAGAATTACAAGTATATAAAAAGGCAGAAATACTAGAGTACTGAATTTATTTCTAATTCTTAACTGGTTGTGCTCTTGAATCTCTCATTCTCTTATCAGTAAAACAAGCCCTAAACCTGAAATTGTGCTGGGGAAAAATACAAAGTAACTCTTGGCAAGCAATATCGCTGGTATGTGTGTTAAAGCCTTTTTGTACATTTTAAAAATCAAAGTTTTCTGATTAAATTGCTTTCTACAAGTTTTGTTCTGCTCTTCAAATTCTTTTAATTCTGAAGAACTCTATCAGAATGGTTTAAATGTGACAGAAGCCATTTCAGTTGCTAAAAATAGTGCTGACATTTAAATTTCAAGCAGCAACTAGCACTAGATAGAAGAGTGGCTTTCAGACGTTTTAGACTGCAACGTAGAGTAAGCAGAATACATTGTGATCCAGTACACATGAACATATATGTAAAACTGAATGAAAAATTTCACGAAATAATACTATTACTGTGAGTGATGTACTCTGATATTTTATTCTATTTTATTTCATTTTAAAAGGTACTGGTTATAACCAACTAAGTTGATTTCTAGCCCCCTAACAGAACACGACTATAGTTTGAACAGCACAGAGCAAGAGGTTTTTATTGGAAGAGTAATGTTTACTCTCTTCTTCAATACAGAATGGAAATTTACTCCATCCAATTACAAAAAAAATACTCATTTTGGTTTGATACTGTCATGTTAACAAGTTTTTACTAATAAAATTAAAACTTCCTAGCATTGCCAAAAAAGGATTTTACTCTCTGGCTGCACATTTTACTAACATTTTCCCTTATCTATAGTTTTATTTCTCTATGGTCAATAAATATGGTATATAATTTATATTAGGCTATATCTTTATATAGATATATATGAAATCATTTACAAAATGTCATCAAAAGATATATGGATTGTGCCTGTGTGGATGATTGTGTTCTCAACTGTGATAGGAAGGAGAACAAAAGTGTGGAAGGAATGTTAAATCTGAAGTTGGGATCCTTGGGTCCTAATTTTAGACCTGCAACATAAGATTGATCCAGTTTTTTGACTTCTCTAATCTCAGTTTCCATTCTGTAAATGAGGGGATTGATTTAGAACATTTCAAGATAGTGTCTAATTCTAAAGTTTATTGATTCTGAGCATATGGTTGTTTACTTACTTTAAAGCAAAGAAAGTGTTTTATTATGCCATTAACATGGTACTAGCAGGTTGTACTTTGCAAAATAACAACTTGTTCTTTGCTTATTTTTATTACTATATCTAAATTATTAATATCTTTTTACTGTACTAACAAAAGAACACTTAAGTAAACATCAGAGTATGGAATTGTACAAATAGCATAGTCTAATACATCTGATAACTGTGATCATTAACCATAATTGATACATTTATATATATATGCATCTGAAAACATGTTAATTTTTCTCTGTAGCTATAAATTTAACGTGTAGTACTTCAACGCAGAGTTCAGAGTTTGGGTTTTTAAAAGTTTGTAATAGGTTTTGATGAGTTTGGGAGGAAACTTACTGTAATTAATCACGTTATGTTCACATCTCTTTCTATACCGGGGACTTCAAAAAGTTAGTGGAAAAATGGAATTAAAAGATAATATAAATTATTTAATGAACTTTTTGAAGACCCCATGTATACTAGAAGTAAAGGACATATTTCTTAAAATAAATGTGGTCCATATTCACATTTGACTTTATGTTCTAAAATAGGCACTGAGCTTGGAGTGCTATAGGGCTTAGAAGAGACCCTTGTCCAGGAGGCCTAGAACCTGAAGCAAATCAGCTATGTTGTAATCATCCTCATTAGCTCCAATGTTTTACATAGGTAGGATTAAGGTTAAAAAAAAGGATGTTATAAATTGAGTTTAAAAATTAAGCTTGAGGATGGAAATATATATGGAAATTGGTAAATATTAATTCCTGATTTTTCAAGGTAAGGTGGGAAAGAAGAAAAGATTATTTCAAGTTGATTGTATTTAAGTGCATTTTCCATTATTTCAGCTGATAGAGGAATTACCTTTCCTTGGTTAAACGACTTCCAGATGCCTAATTTCTTTCTTTCTTCTTCTTTTTTTTTAATCCTTTTATTATTGTTTTTTGACAAATGGCCCCAGGGATAGGAGACCAGGGGAAGGGGCAGGAGGAGGAGCAAGGTCCCAGCCCCACAACCCCTCCCCACACTCTCCCCCTTATATATTTGTAATCTGTATACAAGCCCCAGGGGATGAGGGCCAAGGGGAACTCCCTCCAGTGGGAGCAACACAGCCTCCTTGTTCCCTTGCGACCCAGGTTCCTCTGCTGATCTCCTGAAGGTGGCCCTGTCCTCTCCCAAGGCTCCGGCATCCAGCGCAGGGCAAATGGTGGGGGACCTGCTGGTAGAGGTCAATGCTCTGGATGCGGAAGATTCCGCCGTAGGTGAAAGGTGGGGCATTGGGACAGGAACTGAGGCCAGAGAAAGAGCTTCCAGCTGGGGGAGTATTTGATGACCCTGGTGCCCCAAGGTTGCTGCTCAGTTTTTGATAATCCTGGAATGGCTTTAGTTCTATTGGGTGCAGCTCTGCTCGCCCCAAGCTGGTGGGGAAAGGCCTGGCAGATGAAGGCAGTACCCGAGTAACATGAAGGTGGAGGCCACACAGCCAGGCTGGGAGGCTGCAAGCAGGACCCACAGGTAACAGAGAAAGGGGCTTGGGGCAGGAGGCAGCATTGGCGACAGGGAGCCAAAGTTCACCACAGGTAGCTGTGCATCTACCACAGGTAGAAGCATCTGCTGGGCAAGGGCCCCTGAAAGGAGGAAACTGCTTTTACCACCAAGCTGCAGAGGAGTAGAATAGAAATCTGAAAGGGTTGGCAAATCCTGGTGTACCTGAAGCAAGGATGGGTTGGGCAAAGGGCTGGAGCAGAAAGCTGGAGAGTAGAGGAAGGAAGGTGGAGGGTGGAGAACAACTCCAGGCAGCAACTTCCCCAGCTCTGTCACTTGCATTGCTGAGAAATCCAGAAACTGACCCTTGAAAGCTATGCCAAAGAGCAGTGTTAAGGGAGGGACTGGGCCCAGGAATAGGTGTAGGGGCTGTGATCTGTAAGGATTCAGTGAGGGTATCCCAGGGAGGAAGCCTCCATTGGTGGGATATAATTGAGAGTCTGTGGCTTCCCCAGAGTCCTGAGAACTAAGAGGCCCAGGACTGCCATAGAAGACCTCAGGCTATAGGGGCTGACCTGAGGAGCTGGGCTCTGGGCCACAGCACCCAGAACCCAGGTTTTTGGACTGTGGCTCATCTGAGGCAGAATCACCGGGGAGTAGCTCTTAGTCTTGAGATATAGGGATGGCTTCAGTGACTGATGCCATCAGCTCCTTCTCAGCTTTTAAACTGTCTCTTACCACTAAGAATCCTTGTCGCTAATACCAAACTGGACTGGGGTGCCAGGTCGATGGAATGGCCAGAGAGGCCAGGCTCTGGGCCTTGGTCTGTATGCTGTGATCATTCTGTGCCACTGGGGTAAGGGGGCAGAGGCCACTCCTGGGGCAGCTCCTTTCTGTCCCCATTGTTGCAGCGGAGGTAGCCATCTCCTAGGAGGTTCAGAGCCAGGTGGACCCTCACCAGAACTTGGGGAATCCCTTTGCTGCCCCCTTGAGTCCTCTATCAGGGGAACTTCACTGACTGCAAGGACCTGGTAACACCTGAGAATCCCCACTCAGGTCTAGGTACTGTCAGACTGACTCATTTCTGTGTTGGCCACATCCTCAAAAGGACTCGGGGGCTCCATCCAGGGTTCCAGTGAGCCGGGCCAGTAACTCTTTCGACTAGTGGCAGTATGTAGATGATTCCAAATGTGAGGGGTCAGGGCCTCTGTGCCTGCATCTCTGCATTCTCCCTGAGGCCCTGGGCACTCAGACTTAGGGCTCAAGAATCCAGAGCTATGAGAAGGCAGCAAAGATTTCTCCTGTATCAGCTCTGGTTTTCTGGGAGGCCACTCTCACCACCTGGGGGGTAAAAGATTAATCCCGGCAGAGTTTTGGGGAGTATTGACCCTGGCTCCTTGAAGCGGGGGTCAGTACTAAGGCAGTTGTTCGCCTCCTGGGGGTCATATCGTGTCAGATGCCTAATTTCTCTAAGCAAGGTAGAAATTCCCCAGAGCAAGGGAGTTAGGCATGATTGTTTTTATTCATTATACTCTATAGATTATTTTGCCAAAGAATTAGAATCTAATTGCAATATTTTTTTTTATCTGAAACATTCCAAACAGGTGTTTGAATGAAAAGCCATTTTAGTTATTAAAAAAACAGAAAAAAGGCAATACTTTGTTGGCATCAATCCCACGGGAACTCCCTTCTGATTATGTAATGTATTTCCTGTAGAGATAGACTATATATATATATTTTTTTTTTTCTTTTTTTTTTGTCTTTTTCGTGACCGGCACTCAGCCAGTGAGTGCACCGGCCATTCCTATATAGGATCCGAACCCGCGGCGGGAGCATCGCCATGCTCCCAGCACCGCACTCTCCCGAGTGCACCACGGGCTCGGCCTGAGATAGGCTATATTGATTGAGGAAAGTATCCCACATATTGGTTCTTCTTTTTCTTTTTTTTTAATTCTCAAGTGACGTACAAAATGTGAATGCTCACAAGAAATAAGACCATTTTAGTAATCTCCTAAAAAGGCTATCTTAACGGCTTTTGAGTCTGGAGAACAGAGTGAATAATAATGCTTATTCTAAAAACTAGACTACTTTAGTGTTTCTGATTATGTATATGTTTACCATACTCATGGCTCGAACATACATTAGGTCCAAATCAGGGCCAAATATATTCATCCCAAAGTAATCTCAGTGTCACCTCTTATCTAACTTAGTTCTAAATGCCTTTTTGTTTTTACTGTGTGATCTTAATAATTTTTTATTTTATTAATAATAATAGCTAACATTTATTGAGCTCTTAACATGTATAAGGTAGTGTACTTTATAATGCATTATTTTTAAGATAGTAATTGTGTCCCAGGAATTCAGACTTGTTTATTTAACAAATATTTATTGTTTTTAGTATGTACCAGGCACAAAGGATACAGCAGCTAGTAAAAAAGGTGAAGTGATCTCACTTATATGTGGAATCTAAAAAAGTTGAACTCATAGAAGTAGAGAGTAGAATGGTGATTACCTGGGGCTAACAGGGTGGAAGACTGGGAAAATGTTGATCAAAGGATTCAAAATTTCTATTTGATAAAAGGAATAAGTTCAGGATATCTATTGTAAAAACCTCTATTTTGAAAACCTCTAAGAACAGATTTTAAGTGTTCTTATCACAAAAAGTGTCAAATATGTGAGGTAATGTGTATATCCGTGGAGCCATTCCACAATGCATACATGTTTCAAAACATGTTGTACACAATCAGTATATACAATTTTTATTTGTCAATTAAAATATAAAACAAAATTAATAAAAAAGGCAAAGTCCCAGCCCTCAGAGAGCATTCATTCTGTGGGAGAAATAAACAATAACGGAATAAGTATACATATTATGTGTGGCAGCCATAGGAGTGCTCTTTGCAGACCACCAACAACATAACTGACAAAGGGTCCTGGTTCTATTGCACTCTCCACTCCATCAGTGCATTCATGCCGAGGCTGCCTTCCACAAGCTGCTACCAGCCAATGCCTGATGGTGGCAATGACACTAAGGCAGGCTGTTTCTGGGAGACACAGAACCCCACCAGCAATGGGTGACTTTGGCTCAAGGACTCCCCAACAGCCTTGCTGAATCTTCCTGGGATTGTGTGGCAGTCTCTAACACTTCCATGCACTTCCGTTTGAGGTCTGCTAGCTCTCCCAGCCTTTCTTGACTACATCCGCATTTTCTCTCACACAGGCATTTCTCCTAATAAAATTCTTGCACGTTTAATCCCATCTTGGCGTGTGCTTCTCAGAGGATCTGGACTAACACATTACGTTAAGGAATAAGTTTGTAAAGAAAAATAAAAGCACAATAAGAGGTTATAAGTATGCTCTCTTAAGGGTTTTCAGGAAAGGTCTCAGAAGGAGGTGACATTTGAATCATATAAATAGTTGGAGAAAACTGTTTTACAGAGTGAAATAAATTGCTTGAGATTATATCACTGATTTGTGGTAGGTCTGTGTGTAAATTTTTCACTTCAAAGCTGGCACCTTTGAGTACAACTGCTTTTATATATTATAGGTGAGTGATGATAAAATGTAATGCGAGTATCTATTTGGGTGACAATCCAGAACAAACAATTGCGTATATGTAGAACAAAACTACTTCAAAAGGGGTGAGGAAAAGGCTTCAGAAAACATAAAATGACACAATTAGCTTTTTTGCACAGCGGAGATTGTATTTCCTTTCTGCCTGCTTCATTCAGGCATTCCTTTTTCCCCCTGCTCTTTATATTTGTTTTGCTAGTGATGCAGCTTCTATGCTAATCCTGCAATCAGCAATTTTAAAATAGATAATGACATTGAATTTATCTTTTTTCTTTCTGACTTTTTTCCATTCCTATTTCCTGAAATGTGTCCACTGCTCAAGTTGTCATTGAAATGTGTTTCAAAATATTATACATTACAGAATAATAAGCACATTCTTTTTTGGACCTAAACTATAACCTCTTAGAAATAGCTTTTTTTCTGTATCTGCCCATATGTACCAAGTCTTCCTATTGAAATCACATTATAATAACGCAGGGGAAGTTCATATCCTGTGTCGAAATCTAGCTCCTGTGTTTAAGGAATTCAAATAGGGACACACACTTTTTTTTTTTTTTTTTTAGTTCCCCTCCCCTCCGCCTCCTACACACACTTTTATTTAATTTAGCAGCATTTCAATTTAAGCCATTGGAATTCGTATTCAATTTTACCTTTTTTCTTAGATCTAGAAAATTTAACGTTTTAAAGACACTACAGTTTTTTTAAGAACTCTTTGATATATTTGCAAAGTGCTTTGATCAGTTATTTTGAAATGGATTCCCCTTGCTTGTTCTTGACAAAGCCTGGCACTCTTCCACCTTTCATAGAAAGTGAACTGCCCTTCTTCCTACAGAATAGAGCATGTGGAGGGCGAAAATATTTTTCATAAGAAAAGGGGCATTCAAAGAAATACTTTCCTAAGCATAATAAAGAGCAGTTGTGGCTGAAAAACTGTGATGATGTCATGTAAGTTTTATCTTGCATAAGCAGAGGAGATTCCAGAATTAATAAGTGTGCTGATACAACTGTGCCCTGAGTTGGAAAGTTCAGTATGTTCTTTTCATACTCATGACTGGATGTTCTGCTCCATATTAGCAAGAATAATTGACTCCCTCCATTTCCAAGCTGCTAAAACATTTATAAATGGGTTTATTTAAAAAATGTAAAATATTAAACGGCTGCAATAAATGGTTGTTTTTACTTAAAATTGTTTACATTTGGCTTGATTTTGTACTAGCAAATAAATAGTTACTTTTAATTGTCAAGTTCTTTCCAATACTGAGTTAAGAGATGGAAAATAATTTGAAAACTGATTAAAGGAAGTAGCGAGGTAGCAGCCAAGGATGTTTTTTTTAACCATACTCTATTTATTAATGTAGGTCATTATTATCCAGAGGACAGTTGGCCAGCTGATCATCAATCCTGCCAATGAGGTAAGAGGAAATTGGCTTAAATAAAATAGATATAATTTCATGACCTGGAAGTCTTGTGAACAGTATACTGGAAATTGAGTTTCCTCTGAAGTTTTGAAAAGTAGAAAATATTTTCATTTTAAGGAATGGTTTTGGTATGTTGTTACAGTAGATGATTTTTTTCAGCCTAATGGATATTAGTGTCAAGCATTTCTTTCCTCTTTCCCTCTCTTTCTCCTTCTAGGGAAAAGGAAAGGAAGATTACATAGATCAAAAGTATGTACAATGCTGAGCAGAAATGAGCAGGTTTAATCAGAGTACACGTTTGTGTTTCTCTAATTTCAAAATTAAACTTGTGCATATTGCTTGTTTCATTTAGTTCACTTTCAACACAGTCTGAGAGTTCAGCTTTTATGATTATGAGTTCCTGTATGACTTTAAATATTGACTCTAAAATTATTCAATTTATTGCTGTATTTACCCAAACTTAAGATAATGGAGATTTTTCATTATTTTTTCTATATGTAATAAAGTAGTTTAAGGCTGAATTTTATTCTGAAAGAGGTTATGAACCATGAGTTCTTAGAGCATATAGTTCAGAGCCACACTTACCAAGTTCTTCCCCTTGTGAGCTAGGCTTATTTCAGGTCATGTTCTCTGAGGCTCAGTTTTCTTATATAAAATTGAGATTATTTATAATGCCTTCCTCACAGGATAATTATAAAAATAAATTAATATTAAATATATATATGCAGGTATATAATTGCCTTTATTAAGCAATGAGTATAGTGCTTGACATTTATTAGTGCATCAACAAATGTTATTCTCATTTCTTTACTTTTAATGTTCTTTCTCCTTTTTTCCATATTTCATGTATGCAAATGCACGTGGAAAAAATGCCAGTCTTTTTGCTGTTCTGAAAAGACTATCATATTTCTCCTGACTTTGAAAGACTTAGCTGTTTTTCAGGTCAATGGAAAACTCATTTAAAATTCTTTTTGAATTCTGAATGGTGTAGCAACGAGAGTGAAATTTTGGCATTTCTAAAGGTGTCATCTGAGCTAGATTCAATAGACACTTCCAGGAAAGAAAGGAATACTATAGTGAACAGAGGATTATTTCTTCATTTCTACCCAGTCTTAGAAGAAGCCACTTAAGATTCTCCCTTTTAAAATATTCTTTTATGATACTGGAAGCACTGTTCCACTTGTATAGCTAATATGCTTAATTGCTGACCTCCCTTTCAGTGGTTGCAGAATGGTGACACTAATCATATAGTTTAACTCTTAAGACATGGTTGAAATAATGCAATAAAATTGTTATTTCATTAAAAATAGTGACTCATTTTATGATGCTAATAAAGAACTAAACCATTTCATCAGAATCCATAAAAAATATGACTAATTTTTATTTTTTAAAGATTAAAATGAACAAAAAAACGCGTGATGGAAGCCTCTTAAATAGAGTTTATCACAGATGCCAACATTATTTTAAAACAGGTAAATACCAAAACCTATAAATAAAACTAAGATATCTTAAAGGTGTATCTTAAATTATACAAATTATCTGCAATGGTCATGTGTAAATACAATACTTTGACATTGTTACTTTCTAGGGGTCTTATTTTTCATAAGGAATTTTTAAAAAATTTCTCTACCTATGAGTCTAGGGGATGATTAAAACAGCCACCAGTTCCCACACTACATACACAGAATCTTTCATAAATATGTAATGTTACTACTTGGCATTTTCATTACTATACTCTCTCCTTCCTCCTATCTCCTAAACTTAAACTGGTAGACAGTTTTCTATGGATGAGACATTTCTTCTCCACTATAAACATCTATCACAGATCTCTTAACTGAATTGAAATGGGAGGAATTGATATTGATTTCTTATGAGTTCCATGTTATATACTTCCTCAATCGTATTTTAAGATATATCTATAAATTTGTATTAGTTTAATTTGAGTCTTTTATATCATATATTACATATATCATGACAGATGTGTGCTACATTGCTTTCAGATCCTTTTGTGCTCTTCTAATTCTCATTTTTGTTTGTGTTTTATAGCATGTACTCCCTAGTACTTGAGGATTTGAACAAAACTTAAAGATTCAGCAAAGAAAGTTGCCAATTCAAATTATACATTCTCTCTCCCTCTCTCACATACATATATTATTTATACATATATTAATGTGCATTTTATTTGTTCTTACACTTCTAAAAACACTTACATAAAGTTGAACCTAATCAATGCAAAGCCCTGGGGTTTGTGGAACTTGAATTCTAAGCACAACTTGGTCATTAAAACCATAGTAGTAGGACATTCCTTGAGTCATTGTCTCAGTCTCCCTGACTTAATACCAAACAAATATGCTAATCTAATTAAACTCTGGAGAATGCCATTCAGAATAATTACCCAATGATTCAAAGCACGTTCAAAAGTACAAACCACTTTAGAATTTTAAGAATGACTAATGAAAAGGCTTCATCTGGACATACTATTTCATCATGGTCACCAGAAAGGAGTCACCCAACCCTTTTCTCCATCAATAACATCTGTACATACTCTTCCATAGTTTTCATTCCTTAGATAAAACTTTGAATGAGTCTACATATTTGCACTGTATTTTGGTTCTAGATTCCACTTGAAAAACTTATTCTGGAATAAATTAAATGAAACAAAGATAAAACTTTTGTTGTCTGTTACTCTTCCATCTGAACTTTTGCCATGATAAGGCTGGATTGTTTAAACCATGTGAAAACAATATTGTGAATAAAGACAAGTGAGTTAAGGTTTTTTAAAATAAGATTTTTAATTGCTTATTAGTGTTTGATCTGAGAATGAAATGAAATGCTATAAAAGGAAAATTGCTAAATTGCTGTTAAATGATTGCTACTAATAATGAACGTAAGTGGCTTTGCAAGTAAGTAGAGTAATAAAACAGCAACTTTTATATTCAGAGGTTTCTGTGGCACATACAACTTTCTTTTCATAGGTCTTCTGATTCTGGTACAGTGGTATCCTCTGTAGGTTCAGTTGTTATCACTATAGGAATATTCTCAGATATCCATCCCTTAGGAGTCCTATTAAAGGACCGTCTGCCAGAAAGAGGATTGGCAAAGGCCATGAACCTGGGATCTGTTAACAGTAGTAGCTCAAAATCTGGAACTTTGAATTTAACCATTTTTGATGCTTTTTCAAAACCTCCAAATGGGGTGGCAACTCTGTGGGAAATGAAAAAGAAATACTTATTAATATTCAAATTTATTGGCCAGAAAATAGAAAACAATTTAATACATAATTTTATGGGCATGTTTAATTCATGATTTTATGGGCACATTTATATCCTACGTATGGTTTTCAGTTCTTTACCTCTGAGGTAAGTATTTCCATTTAAGGACCATGCTTTTATGATAAAAACAGATATTGGCAACAAATTAGTATAAATACCCTTTGTATGTACTCTTAGTTTTGGACGAAACTAATCTATTCCCTGTACCCTGAGCTCATCACAAATGTTTCTTGCCTCTGTGCCTTTGCTAACAATGTTCCCCCTATTTAAGATATTTCTGGGCTGGCCAGTTGCTCAGTTGGTTAGTGTGCTACCTTGTAACATCAAGGTCAAGGGTTTAGATCCCAGCCAGCTGCCAAAAAAACAAGAAATGATGTTTCCTCCCTACCTTCTCTCTACTTGTATATGTCCTGTGATCTTTTTGTTCTGACTTCCCTCTAACTATCCCAGCCCACAGTCCCTTAGCCAAATTCCTGTAGCATCAATTGTCTTATGCTATGATACGGTACTTTATATTATCAGCTTCTCTTTAAGAATATAGTTTGGTTTGAGTTATCTGTGAATTTTAAACTCTTCTAAGGCAAGAAGTATGTCTTTTGCATCTTTGTATCTCCACCTCAAAAACCTCAAAATGCTTCCAATTGTTTTCTGAATATAGTCCAACTTCCTTAAATTGGCTTTCAGGAGCCCACATAATTTTCTAGCTTTGTTTGATTTAGGCATTAATTAATTTATTCATTCAGTGCCAGGCACAGTTCTAAGTGAACAGAATAAAATCTCAGCTCTTATATTCTAGTGAAGGAGACAGAAAATAAACATAAACACATAGAAAAACATCAAGTAGTGATAGAAGTTATGCAGAAAGTTAAAATAGGGTGATGTAATGGTGAATAACTGAATGACTCAATAGTTACTTTAGACTTAATCATCAGGGAAGACTTCTCTCAAGAAGTGACATATAAACTGCCATCTCAAGGTCAAAAGTTAGCCATGTACAGTATGGCTAAAGCACATCAGCATTTCCTGTAGAGGAAATAGCTAATGCAAGGATCCTAAGGCAGAAGTTGGCATGTTCAGGAAAAGACAGAAGGTCTATGTTTCCAGATTAGTAGGTGAGGGTGGGTTATAGGGAAGAGGGGACAGAAAGGTGGATTGTCTGGGGTTTTGTCCAAGTAAGGAATATGGATTTCCTTCTAAGTGTGAAGGGAAACCATTGTGAATAATCTGAATAAATTTTATAAAGATCATTCTGGCTTCTTTTGCTGTGTGAAGAGATTATAAGAGGACAAGAGTGGAAGGAGAAAAGAGTATAGCAATTCAAGCAAGAAATGATGGCTTGGATTCCAGACGTTTTCTGTGAAGATCGAAAGAAGTGGGTGGTCTCATGGTGTGTTTCAGAGGTACTGTCAACTGAATTTGCTGATAAATTCGATAAATATTGTGAGGGAAACAGAAATCAAGGATAATTCCTGGGTTTAGACTTTTAGCAACTGGCTAGTGGGAGACCGAAAAAACAGATTTGGTGCCTGGGTGGAAAACATAATTTAGACATCCCAGTGGAGAGGTCATTCATTCAGGTTTTGCCCTATTCTTTCAGGCACCTGTTGTTCCAGGACATTGAATAACTGCTTGCTCTTCCCATTTTATGCTCTACTACCTCATTGCCTTTACTTATACTCTCTCTCTCTCTCTCTTTTTCTCGCTCTCTCAGTATTTTGAGCTTTACTACTACATTTCTAAATCCTCTTTAAGTTCTAACTCACATTTAACTTTCTTCTTGTAGTTTTTCCCATCTCCCACAGCCAGAAGTAAGCATTCCTCCCCTAAGTTTCCATGTTTCCATGGATTCTATGAAGGTACTTCAAAAAGTTCATGGAAAAATAGAATTAAAAAGATAATACAAATCTTTTCATGAACTCTTTGAAGTGCCCTTGCATTTACATCTGCCCTGTGACCTTATTTTCCATCATTCATTACATCCATGGTAAGTCTGCCTTATTTCTTATCTCCAAGAGAATTGGAATTTTTCTTTGATGTGTGTTTGTAATTCATTAAAATATACTTGTATAATGCATTGTACCTGAAAGATCCTCATAAACATATGGACAACAGGAACTGGTAAGACTACATAGATTCTCCAGTATTGTGGAGATTATTTAGAAACCTGGAAGAGACCTCATTTTTTTGTAGTTCAGTCACTATCTTGAATATCTTAATTTCTGTTTGCCTTGTATTAAAGAAGTAATAAAGGCATTAATATGTACAGGGTTCTACAAATGTGATTCCATTACTTTCCAGTTGCCTCTTTGTGACTAGTGAATTAAGAAAGGACTGTGTAGATGTTCCCAGCACTTCACTGCTAGAAGTGGAGTAAAAACAACAGCATTTCAAGCTTCAGGCCTTACATCCTTTACCCAACGAATTTGGTGGGAGCTAAATATGTTTGTTCTTAGCAATGATGAATGTTTAGTACAGCCTGTGGGGACTGCAGAGTTTAATTGTCACATTTTGTTTCAAAGTGTCATCAGTGGCATGAGAAGTGTTTTATGTTGCTTTAACTTACTATGTAATTTGACACTGTCCTCTTTTTAAAAATTATTATTATGCATAGCAGAGAAAATAATTCCAAAAAACTTCTGAAAACCATATTGGGTTAGTTCTAAAACATTTGAAATTATACACATTGATTTGAAAATTTAGTAACAAACTTCTAAAACAATAGAATCTTATTTTAAATATTCACTGGATAATCTGTTCTTCAACTTTTTAAACTCTGCAGTATCGGTAGTTTCATAATAATAATGCATTCCTAAAGTTTAGTCTATATAAAATCAGATATCAGATTTGCTAAATTTGTAATTTTTTTGTTTGTCATTTGCCTGTATATAACGTGGGTTTTGATCCTTTTCTTTGTGTACTGAATTCTAGATTCTTGTTTGCCTCATGTTTAATAAATATACAAGTATACTAGAGATAGCCTCCATATTCCAACTTTTCAGTACTTTGCCACATTTTTTTCTAGTAATTTTATATGCCTTTATTGCCAGACAATGTCTTAGTCCATCTAAGGAAACCAAATGGTAATTATAAATATCCACTGTTTTCCCAGAATGTACTGGAAGCAAATAAGTAGAAATGAAAGCCACGGTATTTACTCTCAAGAAACTTGCAATCTATTGAGAAGATAGTAAAGTTTTATTTATTTTTCTCAGACATAATTATGTAGAAGAACTCTCCCAGAATACACAAGAAGCAGGCAATATGATAAAAAATAAAATACATGAGAGTCAAGATAGAGAATATTCAAGCTTGCAAAGGAAGGAAACAGAATATTAGAGTCACAATCATGAATCAAAGTTATGATGGGAAGACAACTTTCCTGAGTTGAAGAAGATTTATATAGGAAAAGGAGTCTCCAAACTCTAGGCAAAGTTAAAAGAAAAGGAAAAAAAAGAAGAAAGAAAGAAATACTACCTAGGTATTCCTTGGCAGAATTTTAATGTTTTTAATATAGTGAGCCATGCATGCAGGGAGAAGGGCAGGGAATGTAGAGGAGGAACAAAAATCAGGCCAGTCAAAATCTTTTCCAGGGCCGAGCCCGTGGCGCACTCGGTAGAGTGCTGCACTGGGAGCACGGTGACGCTCCCGCACGGGTTCGGATCCTATATAGGAATGACCGGTGCACTCACTGGCTGAGTGCCGGTCATGAAAAAAAAAAAAAAAAAAAATCTTTTCCAAAACATTAAATACCAAGAGATAGTATGTTGAGTGGGTGTTGGGCAGAAAAGGCTGTGACCAAGTAATTATTCATGAGCCAAGGTAAATATATATATATATCCTAGATATGCACAAACTCAGATTGGTGTCTCCTTCCTAAGAGAACTACTTGAAGACATATTCCCGCTAACTGATGGATAGATAATTAAATCAAGTGAAGTCATAATGTAAAAAGTACTGGCAATGACAATAAAAGCCACTTTAAAAATTATGATCATGCAAATTAATTACCAAAGCCAGCTACTATTCTTGAAAAGAAGATTTGTCTAATTTAAAATATTTATATGGCAGACAAGCAAATAGTGGTATGCAGATTAAATTAACAAGTATTGGCTGGTGGGCAGGAGACGGGGGGTGGAGTAAAGAGGTTGTATTTCTCATTCTCCCATGTATAGGTGGGAATCAGAAGTTAATGTTTTGTTCTTGAATTTAATAATTAGAGAGATTGTTTATACAGTGTATACATTTGACTGACCTAAAAAGAATGATGGGGAGAAGTTAAAATAGGATTTCTCCCTACCAGTTCACCACAGGTGATAAAAGTAAACAAGACAGAGTTTATAGAACAGCACACAAAAAATAGAACAATCTAAGAAATGGGATTCTGGAGTCAGACTAGCTGATCTGAAATACCAAACAGACCACATGATTCCCTAATCAGTATGTAGAATCTGTTCATCACTCAGTGTAGATATTTAAAGAGCACCTAGTACACGCCAGGTACTGTTTGAGACACTAGTATGGTTTGTGTCCTAAAATTCATGTGTTGAAACTTAATCCCCATTGTGTTGGTATTAAGAGGTGAGTACTACATACCAGACATTGTTTTAAGTGTTTCTCAAACTCTATTGGTATAAGAATCACATTTGGCTCTTGTTAAACTGCAAATGCTAATTCAGTCAGGGTGGACCCTGAGATTCTGCATTTCTGACCAGTTCCCAGGTGATGTCAGTGTGTTGGTCTGTGACCACACTTTGAGTACCAAAGGCTTTACATGATTGGCTCATTAAATCCTCACAACAACCTCATGAGTTGGTTCTATTTATACCCCTTTTTACAGACACAAATGAGTTAAATGACTTGCCCAAAGTCACTCACCTTTAAAGTTGTGAAACCAAGATTTGAACCCAAGCAGCCAGACTCACTAGAATTCTATTAATATGAGACAGTTACATCTATACCATACCCCATGAAATAATCCTTGAGGACAACTGGGCTGTCTCAGATCACTTTCTAAGAGCAGTGTTTTTAGGAATCTCAACATACTTGGGCTGTGTCTAAATGATGTCAAATCAGGTTGTTATCACATTCATGACATGGCTAGCTGATTCAGTGTCTCACATATTGTTGTTTGATTTAGTGGCTTGGAGAGCCTATGTGACTTAAATTTGATACAGTACAAAAGAAAACTTATTTCTGGAGTTCAAGATATCCAAGACAGTATTTTATCATTTTAGAAACTTGCCATTTTATATCAACTGTGTGTTCATTTCTTGATTCATCCATTTATATATACAACAAACAACAGATTTCTTAGCATGTCTAGACACTCTGCTATGTGCTAAGGAATCAAAGACAAGAAGACTGTAGTAGATCTCAACCTTAAAGAGCTCGCAAAGAGTGAAACATGAGGGGAAAAACACATGGAATAAGCTAGTTGCTCTAAGGTAAGAATGTCCTGACTGCAGAGAAGCCTAGGGTAAAAAGCACCTTAGTCTGCCCGGTGAGCAGGAAATTCTTCTCAAACTTAGAGCCTGGGAACAGGACCAGCTACATAATTTTCAGGACCAAGAGCAAAAATGAAAACACAGGGCCCCTTATTCAAAACTTACTGAGAATTTCATGAAATTCCTGGACACATACAACATACCAAGGTTGAATCATGAAAAATTAGAAAACCTAAATAGACCAATAACAAGTAATAAGATAAAAGCAATAATAAAAAGTCTCCCAGCAAAGAAGTCCCCAGGACCAGATGGCTTCACTGCTGAATTCTACCAAACATTTAAAGAAGAACTAATACCAATTCCTCTAAAACTCTTCCAAAAAATTGAAGAGGAGGGAATACTTTCAAACTCATTCTACAAGGCCAATATTAACCTCATACCAAAACCAGAAAAAGATACAACAAAAGAAAACTGAAGACCAATATCCCTAATGAACACAGAAGCAAAGATCCTCAATAAAATACTAACAAACAGAATCCAACAACACATTAAAAGGATCATTAACCATGATTAAATGGGATTCATCACAGGGATACAAGATTGGTTCAACATACACAAATCAATAAACATGATACATCATAACAACAGAATGAAGAAAAAAAACCATATAATCATTTCAGTACATGCAGAAAAATCATTTGATAAAATCCAACAACACATCATGATAAAAACACTCAACAAATTGGGTATAGAAGGAATGTACCTCAACACAATATAGGCCATATATGACAAACCCACAGCTATTATATTGAATGGACAAAAAATGGGAGGCTTTTCCTCTAAGATATGGAATAAAACAAGGATGCTCGCTTTCCCTACTCTTATGTGATATAGTACTAGAAGTTCTATTCAGAACAAGAAAGGAGGAAGTCAGATAATCCCTATTTACAGATGATATGATCATCAATATGTAGAAAACCCTAAAGACTCCACTAAAAAATTACTAGAACTAATAAATGAATTCAGTATAGTGGCAGGATACAAGATCAACACACAAAAATCAGTAGCCCTCCTATATGCCAATAATGAAATAGCTGAAGAAGGAATCAGGAAAGTAATCCCGTTCACAATAGCTATAAAAAAAAATGAAATACCTAGAAGTACTTTTAACCAAGGAGGTGAAAGACCTCTGCAATGAAAACTATATGACATCATTGAAAAAAATTGAAGAGGACACAAATAAATGGAAAGATGTTCCATGTTCTTGGCTTGGAAGAATTAACACCTTCAAAATGACCATATTACCCAAAGCAATCTACACATTCAACACAATCCATATCAAAATATCAATGACATTCTTCATGGATATAGAAAAAAATTATCCTGAAATTTGTATGGAACCATAGAAGACCTCGTACAGCTAAAGCAATCTTGAACAAAAAGAGCAAAGTTGGAGGCATCATACTTCCTCACTTTTAAGTATACCATAAATCTGTAGTAACCAAAACAGCATGGTACTGGCATAAAAATAGACAAATGGACAAATGGAACAGAATAGAGAGCCCAGAAATAAACCCACATACTTACAGCCAACTGATTTTCAACAAAGGTGCCAGGAATATTCAGTGGGGAAAGGACAGCCTCTTCAGTAAATGGTGCTGGGAAAACTAGATATGCACATGCAGAAGATTGAAACTAGACCCCTATCTCTCACCCTACACAAAAATCAACTCAAAATGGATTAAAGACCTGAATTTGAGACCCCAAATTATGAAACTACTAGAAAAAAAAAACATAGAGGAAACACTACATGAAATAGGACTGGGCAGTGCTTTTTTGAGCAATACTACAAAGACATAGCAACTAAGAAAAAATACACAAAAGGGACTACATCAAACTAAAAAGTTTCAGCACAGCAAGGGACACTATCAACAAAGTGAAGAGACAATTTACACATCAGACAAGGGGCTAATATCCAGAATATATAAGGAATTCAAGAGCAAAAAAACAAGTAACCCAATTAAAAAATGGACAAAGGACCTGAACAGACATTTCTCAAAAGAAGACATACAAAAGGCCAACAAACACATGAAAAAAATGTTCAAAATCACTGATCATCAGAGAAATGCAAATTAAAACCACAATGAGATATCATCTTGACTATTATCAACAAGACAGGAAATAAAAAATGCCAGTGAAAATGCAGAGAAAAGGGAACTCCCCTACATTGTTGGTGGTGATGTAAATTGGTACAGCCATTGTGGAAAACAGCATGGAGGTTCTTCAGAGAACTAAAAATATCTTCTTTACAATCCAGCTATCCCACTACTGGGTATATACCCAAAGGAAATGAAATTAATACATCAAAAAGACACCTGTACTTCCATGCTCATCGCAATGCTGTTCACAATAGCCAAGAGATGTAATCAACCTAAATGCCCATGAGTGGATGAATGGATAAAAAGAACTGTGGTATATATACACAGTGGAATACTATTCAGCTATAAAAAGAAATATCCTATCATTCACAGCAACATGGATGGAACTGGAAACCATCATGTTAAGTGAAATAAGTCAGGCACAAAAAGATAAATACCACGTGACCCCCCTCATGTGGAATCTTAAAAAAAAAGTGGTTCTCATAGAATTAGAGAGCAGAATAATGATTATCAGATTTGGGGATGGGTGGGGAGGGGAAGTCGTGGCCTACTAACAGGTACAAAACTATGCTATTTACACTAAGTGAATCATAGTGCGATATATGAATGTATTGAAACAATACACTGTACCCCACAAATATGTACAAGTAAATGTCAAAATAAAAAATAAATTTAAAAATAGAATTGCCTTACAGGAACAACACAGCATTAAACCTAGCATGGCCCTTTTAAACGTGGGACATAGTATGCACACCCATTACTGGGATCTTAGGAATGAATCATTACCCATAAGATACAAGAAACTGGAGTAGAATATTTCTAGATTTAAGCTGAATTTGATCAATTAATCTTGTATTTATTAATTCCAAAATGAATTTTACTCATTTATTTATTTTTCTGAATTAAAGAAGAAATATTCCTCTGCACTAAAATTCAATATTTGGGTTTGGCCTTTTGTGGATTGCTTTTTCCCTTTTTATCTGGTTCTGTTTTTGTTTTGTTTTGTTTTTCCCTTCCAATTTGTGGATCATTTTCTTCTCTTGTAAATGAAAACATTCCCTTCCGTTACATCACCTATCTCCTACCTCCTACCACAGATAAAGTCAAAGGTTGCTGTTTGGAAAACAGTTTTCTTTTCTTTGGTACCATTGAAACTATTTGTTTGAATTTCATTGCCCTTACGCACAAATTAAAGAGTTCATTCACAGAGAAATTATGCATTCAAAGTGGGAGACTCCTTTAAGATTTTTAAGATCTCTGAAAATAGTTTCAAGTGTTAGTCAAAGTTAGTGAAGCAAAAATTTCCACAGAAAGATTTGAAATCTACTGAATGATAACTGTGCATCTCTATAATTCCCATAATATAAATTCTTCAAATACAAGTATAACTTAAAATGATTTTTACACTTTGTCATCTGTGTAATGAATAATAAGCCTGTTACTCTTAGATTCACAATTAATAGATGCTTTCTTTTTTATTTCATTTGATCAGTGATGGGATTGCATTTGTAGAAAGTAAGTGCCAGGCATATAATACACTCATAATAATTACTAATTATTCTATAATCTAAAGGAGTAGCTAAAATGATTATATAGAAATTAAAATAAATTATGCTACTAAATAGCTTATATACATACTATTTAAAGGTACTTAATCATGTAATCATAGAATTTATTTTATAGATAAGGAAATTAAGATAGGAGAGGCTAAGTGACATACCTAAAGTTACACAGCCTTTTGAAGCAGAGCTGGGAGCTTCCTTGCTCCCAGTTTACTTTTTTCACTTGTTACAGGGGTTTAATAGAGTATTATTTGAATATATTGCATAAAATTTGAATATACTCAAAAGCAGTACAAGAATACAAAATTGTATTAAACTCTGTGCCATTTTGAAATTGTGATTAGACTTGGGAGCCAATTATCATCTAGCCATTATTACTGCTGTATATTAGACTACATCTTACCCTTCTATGCTTTATTAACAATATTTAATAATTATATATGATAATGTGGGACTACCAAATAGTGTTATTTTATTCTTTGCAAGGACTTTGGGAATATCTGGAAAATGCTTATTTCTCCCTCTCTCTGTTGCTCCCATTTATTTTTGCAAAAATGAAAAAAATAGATGTATCAGAATAAAATCTTAATGTAATAACATGTTGAATTGCTTAATAAACAAGGGAAAATGATACTTATTACATTTTATTTTTAAAAGATATTTTATTATTCTTATCTTGTTGTCCAAAAGGTGTCAACAAACAATGTCTCTGTCTGAAAATGTGTATGTAAATATGTTTTATTTTAACGCTTAGCTTTAAAGAATATTTTCAGTGGATATTGAATAATAGGTTGGCAGTTATTTAATTCATTATTTTAAAGGTGTTATTCTATTATTTTCCATGATTTCAGTTGGGAAATCAACTATCTTATTTTTACTCCTTTTAAAGTAATGTGTCTTTCATTCCTGAGCTTTAATATTTTCCTGTTGTCTTTAGTTTACAATCATGTGCCTTTGTGTGGTTCACTTTGCATTTACCCTTCTTGGGTTGAGTAGTACTTCCTGAACTTTTGTCAGTTTGAAAAATTCTTGGCCATTAATTCTTCCAATATTGTTCTCTTTTATTTGCTCCTTAGACTATAATCATACACATATATTGGCATTTTTATTACTCCTCCAACTGTGTCTCCTGCTGTTTTCTTGCATTTGGATCTTTTTTTCTCTGTCTTTCATCCGGAACATTTTCTACATGAGTTTACCAATCCTCTCTTTAGCTGTGTCTAATCTGCCATTAATTCTATTTATTGAGATTAAAAAAACCATTTCTATCATTCAGTATAACACATGTACAGAAAACCTTATGAAAATGTACATAATATATATAAAATGAGCAATCTTGGGATGACTACACATATTAAGAGCTATTCCAGAGCCCTATATATGTTTCTGCCCAATCACTTCCCCCTCTTGCCCTTAGTAGTAATATTTTGAATTTTATGGTAATATAAACCTAGAAAATATTTTTTAAAACTTAAGGACATTATGCTAAGTGAAATAAGCCAGTCACAAAAGACAAATACCGTATGATTCCACTTATTTGAGGCACTTAGAGTAGTAAAAATCATAGAGACAGAAAGCAGAATGGTGGTTGTCAAGGGCTGGGGGAAGGGTGGAATGGATAGTAATTGTTTAATTTGTATA
Organism: Cynocephalus volans; assembly: GCF_027409185.1. Lineage (NCBI taxonomy): Eukaryota > Metazoa > Chordata > Mammalia > Dermoptera > Cynocephalidae > Cynocephalus > Cynocephalus volans. Next base: position 104,275,099 of record NC_084468.1, on the reverse strand, counting down.
GAGTTTCTGTTTTACAAGATAAAAAGAGTTGTGAAGATGGATGGTGGTCATGATTGCCCAACATTATGAATGTATTTAATGACACAGAAGTGTACATTTGAAAATGGTTAAGACAGTAAATTTTGTGTTGTTTATTTTACCACAATAAAAAAGAAAAAAGAATAAAAATGTAGAGATAATTTGAATTTCTGAATGGTGTCATTTTCTTTCCAGAGAGGATTTACTTTTGTCACAGCAGGCAGTTTGATTTAGGGGAAGTGGGCTTTGTTCAATCTAAGGCTGTGTTGACTGGGAGCAGCATTTAGTTTTGTGAAGGCTGACCTATTACTTGTTCACTTTACTCCAATGGTATAACCCTTTAGGGTTCCCAGCTGAAAGCTTGGAATATTCACCAGGGCTCCTCCTCCTATTTTTGGTCTTACAGACTTGAAATTGCCCAAAGGTTTGCTCAGATTCTCAGCCTTATAGCTGTGGCCAATGAATTAGTAAGTGCCTCAAGGGAAGAAAAATGGTACCAACTGTTGGGTTCACATTTCTAAATTTTGGGCCGGCCCGTGGCTCACTCGGAAGAGTGCGGTGCTGATAACACCAAGGCCCCGGGTTCGGATCCCATATACGGATGGCCGGTTCGCTCACTGGCTGAGTGTGGTGCTGACACATTTCTAAATTTTCCTCATCTCCAGGATCTTGGCCCTCAAGTACCCACTTCCTTGGTAGCTTTTCAATCATTTTTTAAAAATTAGCTTTTCTAATTATTTTCATGAAGTTGTTCTGATATAAACTAATCTGCCATAGCTGGAAATAGAATTCCTACCTATGTGACTTTTTATAATCTTACTCATTTAGCAAGCATTTAAACCAAAGATATGATCACAGTGTTTATTTGTTAAGCAGACTTCTAAAGCAATGCTTGTAATGGACAAAGCTTTAAATTTTGTATGCCCTTGTGCATATACTTTAAGGACAGAAAGTATCTTAAAGCTACCTGTTTGGGATGTCTACATATCACCTTATGTTTTATTTCATCTGTTAATGCTATTTAATGATAATAAGGAGTCTAAGAATACACAGTCATATTGATTAAATGTAGCCCTTAACTTTTTATTTCTATGTTGATATATACATAAAAAGGAATAAAATTTTCTCAAGTAAAGAAGATGCATTAGCAGGTTAAATTCTCTCCTTTTCTTTCTCTCTCTGACACACACACACACACACACACACACACACACACACACACAATGTTACATTTACAAAAGCTTCAATTTAACACAGGGAGCTACATTTCCTATTGGATGGTATTTTGCCCATTAATATAGTACTCACTTAGTATTTATACGATCATTACGCATCTCTTTATAACTGACCCCAATACACCGGTGTGTCTGTAGAAGTAGAAGCAAGCTGCTCAGCAGGTATGAGGTACTGAAGCCACAGGACACAGAAAAGTCTTACTATATCTCTTAAATACGAATCTCAAAAATAAAGCCTGAAGTATTTCACTATTTTCCATTTTTCCTTAGTGTTTTATATTTTGTAATTTTCTACACTCTCATTTCGGAAAAACATTTTATCATTGATTAGAATGGGCCTTCAACCTCTTCCCTGCCACTCCTCGACCCTCTTTAAGTTCTATGGTACATCTCATTTATACAATAGGTGTAATACTACTATAGTAGTGTGTGAAAACTAAAATTCTTACAGTACAATAATTAAAAGTACCAAAGAAGATTACTATTTAAATGCAGTCTATGTGGAATTTTTTTTTTGTAAGTAAAGATTTATTCCTTAAATTAACAGTTATTAAGTAGCCTATAAATTGAGTCTAATTTTTTTGTGGGTGTGAGATAACATGGTAGATATATTTTACTCTAAAATGAAAGCAAACTTATCAAAGAATGGATTATGAGGCCATTAAAAATATCCAAAATCTCTATGGAGATCATAAAAAATAAATAATAGGGAAAAACAGATGCCCATGTATAATCTGTACTACAGATATTTTTGGCAATATTTTGGTATCATAAGTTTTGGTTTGTTTGTGTGCTTGAATCTGGGGCCACTAAGTCTCTAAATTACCTTTAATCTGGTCTAAAGCCTGCAAAAATGTAAATTGGAATCTGGATTTACACAATAATTCACAAAGCCCTGGATGTGAATTATTTCTAAAATTTTTAAGCAGCACTGTCATTTGAAGCAACACATAAATTAATATCAACCTTTGAGTTAGCAATTATTATTAAAATAACATTTTTAAAGTGTTGGGGGATAATCTTGATGTTATAACAATGATAGTTTCTGAATCATTTTCTTCATTTTTATACTAAAAAGGACCAAGTTTAAAAATATTAGTAATATTGCAAAAATGAGTTCTTGCCTAGGCTTTGAAGATATCTTATATTCCTATTTAGATTCTTTTCTTAAAAGAAAATATTTTTTTCTACCAGAGGATTTAGTCCTCTGTACAGTGATGGAAAAATCTTGGTATGACATGCCAACAGTGTCACCCAGTATAATTGGATTACCTGTTAAAGCTCCTGTAATCAGGCAGTTCTGCCTTTCCTTCAGGCTGGAAAAGTTTAGGGTATAAAGCCTCTAAAAGCTCTGGATCACTGCTAATGGCCTGTTCCCAGGGAGACTGATAGTACTTAGGGACAGCTGTGGTGTTGAATTTTTCAGGAGGAATTTCCTTCAGTGGTCCAGAATATCCTTTGGAAAAATATAGCAAGAATAAGTAAACAGAGTGCAGGAGAATTACTAAACTCCACCTAACATTTTACCATGTTTAATTTTTCATGCTGGGTTAAACTTATGAAGAATACATCCTTTTTATGATTCCCCAGAAAACAGCAGTCTGAAAGTGTTAGACGTCTTAAAACTCCTTTAAGCTTATGGAATTTTCAAAAGAACCCACATTTTTAATGTGTAATTTTTCCAAATCATACAGTTATTTTTTCCTTGATCATCTTAGTATATACTTATTCAAGTATGTACTGTGTCTATTCTTAATGTATGAATTCCTTAAGGATAGAGATTAATTCTTCTATTCATTTTGCAATTCCATAGTGATGATTATATACCAAAAGTTCTAACTAAGTGATGAGAGTACCAAACTGTATGAACATTAACTTTTCCATAGGTCCTCTCTCTTTCCTATTAAAAAAAAAAAAAACTCCAAAAATTAGAAAGCAACAGGTTGCAGTACAGTGATTGAAGCTAAAAGAATATGTATGGATTCTATTGACTAGGAAAGACGTGAAGGTAGATAGGGAAATAATTAACTTTAGCTGAGTACTTATTACATGTTAGGGACTAAATTTATATCACCACACTTAATTTTCATAACAACCCTAGGCAGTAAGATTTGTGTTTCTTATTTTACAGATTGAGGAATCTGAGGCCCTAAGATATTTATTTTCTTTGTCACCACAGTTGTAAAATGGGAAGGGGTAGAAAGGAGACAGGGTTGAATCCAGGTCTTTTCTGATTCTGAAGCTTGTTTCTTCTCCCATGTGGTTAATGCTATATAGAACCTGCTACCTGCTTTTCTGCCATGACATTTGGTTGAAAGCTACTGGCAAACTTTATTGCAATAGTTCATTTCAGAATTCTAAGTATTTTTAATTTTTGTCTAACTGATCTACTTCAATGTTATTTTACCAGGTCTATCAATAGTTTTTCTCTTTGTGTGCAATAAGAACACTCTAATGAATCTAAGCTCAACAATAACTAACACTCAACTTATTTTTAAATAAGATTTAATATTATACAGTTGCTTTACTTACATATTTTCAAAAATAGTATTACCTTTGAGAAGAATTCTAGGAATAATTTTGCTAAATTTACTGTTTATTTTTAATATGACAGATATCTCTAATGTCAACATTATTGAAAATTTAAAAATCTACTTTATGCATTACTCTTCAGGAAATACTTGAATTTTCAAAGACACTTGCTGTAAGTTATTTTGACAAGTTATTGTCTAAATAGATAATATAATTTTTGAAGGATTTTATATTTCAATATCTAACAACATTTCTAAGTAATATAGTCTGGCTGGATAAGGATTTGCTTCTCTTTTAAGATAATAAACAGATATACACTCTAAAGAGACTGCATTTAAAGTCCTTTGAGAGAGCAGAGAATAATGAAAGCAATCTCCACAAGGTCACCTCACTGAAGCATTCGTAAATTTGGTACAAGACCTGGGTTTAATTCTTCATCAAGTCTCATAAGCATTCATACCTTCAGTTTCTTAATTTGTAAAACAAGGATTGCAATTAATATGTTATGAAGTTATTGTGAAATTAAAGACAATATATCACAGTATTTCATCAATTGTACAGTCCCCATAAAATCAAATTTTAATATAATTACCAATGACTAATTTTCAGTATAACAGGTGCTTGCCAAAAAACACGATGGACATCTGAAGGAACATATGGCTACTATAATTGTTTTACGTAATTTCTTTGGGTCTAAATTTTTACATTTTTCTTGCACTTATCCACAAAACAGATATTTAATGAGAAAAGCTATATCATTTAAACACCGCTTAATAAGGCTTCAAATGACTTGAGTCATATCTTTAAGCACACAGCAATTTTATTTACAATTTTTTTTTATTTAAGGAGATTAGTTACCTGGAGCAATGTTGTCTGGATTCGGAGGGCTTCGTGGATCCGGGGTGTTCGGAGGAGTCAACGGGGCTTGCTGTGAACCACCCTCTAAATTGCTTTCATCCAGTTTCCCATTCTGCATAGCAATATTGTGCTGTATTTGATCAAAAGTAAACTCTGCTGAAAACTCAAAAATGCAAGTACACTAATAGGGGTGTATATTGCAAGACTCCATCTGTATTATTTAGAATTTAAATACAATGCCATTTCACTGTTTCACGGGCCTCAATAATTTACATGGTAATATGGTTGAGCAGTTGAATGAGAAATTTTACTGATAGCAATCTAAGATCTGTTTTATGATAACAATCCACTTAATAATAACTAAAGCTTAGATTAATTGAGCCTTACTGTGTGCCAGGCACTGTGTCTACTGCTTCATATCAATTATTTAATTTTCTGTTCACAACATCCCTATGAGATAAAAGTATTTAATTTTAAAATTTTTCTGAGTCTAATAATGCAGAGCATATTGGCCAAAGATGTGGCTCAGTAATTCTTACATTACCATTGTATTTTATAGTTGGGCTTTAATAGATACTTTAATATGTAGAAAGTTTAAAAATTTAATCTGAGACTTGTAATAGTAGTCATATGTAACAAAAATTAGAAAACAAAAACAAAAACAAAACAATTAAACAATACCATTTGTACTTTATGTTTCATGGACTTGTAGAAGGAAGAATTTGTGATTTTTAGAAAATGAAATGCAGAAAAGAGACATTGGTCTTTTAAGTTTTAGGTGAATTGGTTTTATTATGATTTAGGATTTATTCTATGGCAATAATATTATACCTTTAAAACATTCAATTTGTATTTTAAGAGAGGAAAATAGACATTGTAATAGATTATGACCTCAGAAGTATGCCTAGGCCTTATCCTTATAATAAACATTGTTCAAATTATATGTAGGATATAATGTGTACTTTAAAAAGAAAGACTGCATAAGGTCAAATTAACTTCAGAAAGAAAAATTAGTAAGAGCAAATTTAGCGAATAGAGACCAATTTTGACTTTTTTCTGTGTGACATATGCAGAATATATTTACCAATTTTTTTATTTCCATATTTATGGTTTCATTTTAAAATACACCTTTACATTTTATATTTATATTTAACTTTATGGAAATTTAAGGATAAAAGACTATTTTGTTCTTAAATTCAAGTACTTACAATAATTAAAGGCCATAAATTAAGAGCCTCACCTTATAAAATTATGAAGGAAATAAAGTTTACCCCTGTTTTCATGCCTCACCCACACACAGCCACTCCCTAAGTGTCTTTTGCACTCATCTTAATCTCTGCAGCATCCAAAAGCAGTCTACTTTCAAATGAGTAGTCTAAATTTAATCTTTTGTTCTTTCATCTGCTTTATCAAAGCCCTCCTTTAATCAGATCAGATATGTCAATGGTAAAATGAACTCTTTATGGAAAAATATTTGTAAAATATTGATAATCTGATATGACGTACTAACTTTCCAGGAACATATACATTTTCAAAGAATAGCTTTTTAAACAAAAGGATTTAATCTCAAGTAGAATTTTAAAGGACATATTTTGGGAAGAACTGTTCTCGTAGCTGTCTCTGCCTGAGGTTAAAATTTGTAGCAAAAATATTAAAACTTTAAACATTGCATACCTAATTGCAAACTCACTATCATGTTCACACTTTATTGCATACTGAATAAACCCTAAGTGTTTTAACCTTGAACTCAGACCTGCCTATGTAGTCTCATCTCTCTTCAGTTTTTAAAGTTGTACCCTAAGCTTCAAACTAAACCACTTATGAATCTCCCATTATCTTGTATGCTTTCCTACCTTTGATTCTTTGATCATAGGAGTTCCAGTAGCAAGAGACACCCTCTCTCTCGTTACCATGGTCAGATCTGTCCTGATTTAAAAACCACTCCCTCTCTGATTCCCCCTCACTCTCCAGTCAAAAGTTCTTTCTTCTTGCCACTCCCATATCATTCACCTTTTAAGTCATCTTTTGTGTCCTGTTTTATTTACTAGCTTGTTAGCTACTTGAGAACAGAGAATTTTATTTTACTCATCTTTTACAAGGCCTAGTTTGGTGCCTTATATAGCAAAAACAGTTAGTGAATATTTGCTGAAGTTTTAGTGAATAAATCACCAAGTCCAGCTAATTTTTTTTCTATGATCTTTTTAAAAATGTCATCTTTCTTATTTGTACCTACTTTTATCTAACACGATAGTCTTCCTTCTGTTCATCTTCCTTCTGAGCATTTCTCTTTTAGTCAGCCTGAATACTAATGCTTCTGAGTATGGCATTACTTCAGTTAGAAATCATTCCTTATTGTCTACTGAATAAAATGCAGACTCTTACACTTGGTAATCAAGATCTTGCACTCACTTAATAAATATTACCTCTAATGCCTTCTTGCACCCTTCCTTGAGCCAGTTCCCCATTGTTAACATGTGCCGTACTCGTTCCCGCACAGTCGCTTTACCCACGCTGTTTCATCTGCTTGGAATGTTCTCCCTCCTGTTCTTCACCAAACCAAATCCTAGGTTTTCTCTAAGACCCATCTTAAAATTTCCCTCTCCTTTCTGACTAACTGAACCCACAAAAAATGCCTCCATATTTTAATTTAATTTTATTTAATCTCAATACTTTAATGTATGTACCTCCCTTTCATGATCTTTCTTATTTCTTCTCATTAGCTGAACTCTGTTAATACATTTATGTCGTTTTGGGTCCCCAACTAGTTTATAATCTGGTTTAAACCTACTCAGTCACCATTTTTCTTTTGTATTCGTTTTCTTTAGTTCTAATATAATGTTATAACTAAAGATTATTTTAAATAATTGATTGCTAAAGATAAAGCACTTTTGAATATATATATATAATTGAATATTTTACAGTTGGAACTTAGCTCCTATCTTGAGAATTTGACTAAATAATTCACTAGATTATTATTTTTTCTTTTTTTTAACCTAGGCCACCTCTTAAAAAATGGAAAGTTTCTGCCAACTTTAATTATAAATAAGAAGGCAGTTGAGATGAATATAGGAAGTTTAAATGTACAGTGCATAAAGAATTACTTTTCTAAAATTTCTAGAATGTATTCATGAAATAAATTTCACCTAAAGTTACAAATAATTCTACCTACATTAATTTTTAAGAATTTTTAAACTTTTGTAACCTTTTTCTAGAGATTAATGATGAGCAGGAAAATCAACTCTTTCTAGTTAGTCATTAATTATCAGGAGACACCCAATACCTCTATTATCATCATTAAGTATACAAGCAAAGCCTTATAATGGTTAGGTAGTGACTGACTTGAGCCTTAAATTATAGGATTTCATCATCTGTGATTACCTTCAGAAAAGTTGGAAAGACAAATGAAAATTTGTTTCTTTTTATCTCAGTTAAGTTGACCCTAAAGAAAATAAAACTAGAGCAGTAACTTATAGATTATAAAAATGTTAAGTGAAAAACACACCTGTAATGTATATTACATGATTTCTGTTGAAATATCAATAGAAATAAAAGAGTAGCTTTTTTGTTTGTTCTATGCATTGTGCCAAATACAGAGTAGATGTTATTTTTCAAACAAAATGAATAGATATTCTGAATCCCAATATATTTTGTTTGGTCTTATTTCATAATTACTTTTTATAATGTACTTCCAGTATTATTTAAGATTTCCAGAGATTTCAAAAAGTCCAATATCATTTTGCAGTAATTCATAGAAGAAAATTTTAATTTTCATGAATAATCCTTCAATTTTATTTTTCTTTGAATGCTTATTTTTTTCACCCATCTCCTTTTTTGCTTTTTTGTTTAAGAAGTATATCAGTTCATGAACTTCAAAATTGGCTTCAAAATTGGCTCATGTAGCAAGCAATGTTTCTTCATTTCTTTTCTTTTTTTTTTTTTTTTTTTGTCGTTTTTTCATGACTGGCACTCAGCCAGTGAGTGCACTGGTCAGTCCTATATAGGATCCGAACCCACGGCGGGAGCGTCGCCGCGCTCCCAGCGCAGCACTCTACCAAGTGCGCCACGGGCTCGGCCCCTTCATTTCTTTTTAAGAACGTACATATCCTATTATTATTGCTTGTGTCACAGAAAGTATGTGGCTTGAATTTACCAACATCCCTTAACAGCAGAGTGAGCTCAAAGCTGCACTTATTTTTTTCTATTTTTAAAATGATGCTTAGTATTTGAACAAATGGCACTGATTACTAGGGAGTTGGTTTATATTTTCATCTATATGAGGCCCTAAACATTATAATAAAATAAGAAATATATAAAGATAAGTAAAATCATTACTTTGACAATATCTATAGATCAAGGGAAGCAGTAAAAGTAAAAGCTTATTCCAGAAAACGTAGTCAGCGAATTGGGTTAATGTGATATAAACTATATAAAGATGATTTGAGGACAAATTGTGAATTAACAGTTGCTCTGTGTCTTTCAATGTCGTTTGCTGTCTCCATCATTAGACACAGGCTGTAATATTTCTCTTTGAGCTCGCAGCATAGTATCTAGAGGATAATAGGCACTTAATAAATATTTGCCAAAAGTATAAACGAATGAATAGAAATAGACATGGGACCAATGCTATTTTTAAAACTCCTTTTATAGTAACAATGTTCCAAGATGCAATCTAGTGCCTTGACAAAATGAATATATCATCATATATTTGGCTTGCTCTCATCCTCAATGATTTATTGTGCAGCAAACTTTTAGAATTAAGATCAGAGACCATACAGATCAGTAAAGCCAGAAGCACCTTAGAGAGCATTTGAATTCATGCCCTTATTTTATAAATGAGAAAAGAAATCCAGAAAGGCAAAGAAACTTGTAAATTAACTCCAAATCACACCGCTGATGGCACAGTGGGGACCAAACCTTGCTCTTCTGGTTCCCAGGCCAGAGTTTCTTTAATTATACCATAATAGTTGTTAGTGCCAAGATAGCTAGGATTCTGAGAGCTGAGTTTGGTATTCTTTATTATGGTTTTGCTTAAATAAAATCAACATACTTCCTTGAATAGGAAGAAAGTACATTTCATCAGACTTCAGAGTATGTTATGTAACTCAGTGAGATGTGACTTCATTGCATACAGATTTATTGTTTATTGCTCTGAGTTATTTATCAGCATTTAATTGTTTATTTCAATATGCCTGTTTGGGACTATTTTATTTATTTAGTGCCCAATCTTCCAGAAATAGTGAAAAATTGCCAAGACATATCTTATACATTTTATATAACCAGAACATTTGACTGCAGGTATATAAGATTATCATTAATAATTCAAAATGCTGGTAATAGTAGAATATGTTATGTGCATAAGGACATTTTTTATCTCAGTGTATCTTCCTCCAGAACTGTAGTTAAAGTATTATTCTTGGATGTGTAAGTAGAAGTTATGAAAACTGGCATTATTCATTTATTCAGATGTCTAGTCTTGCAGATGACTTTTCAAAGACTTTCCTTTGAAAGAAAATTGTCTATTACTCCATAGAGTGTCTACTTTGTTGTCATTATCGAAAGAATATGATTACATAGTCAGACTTTGTCAGATGGAATAGGGTTTATTTTAGGCTCACACTGTATTTGCCACAGATATTTTCTGATAAAAAGATACTGGACATAACTACAGGGTAACATAACATTCCATTTATCCATGACTTCAAGTGAAAAATCATCCCTCACAAATGTAAATACTGTAGTTGAGGAAGATTTGATGTCTAGCTGAATTCACAATTACAACGAGATCCATGGATATTAAAGGATGTTCATTAATGTGAAAAAATTAATTTAAAATGTCCTCTTAACATTTACTGTTAATAAGAAATATACAAATTGAAATAGAAATTTTATGAATGAATGAAATTTTGGTGTTTGTGGGTGTGGATATTAGTTTCTATAATTTGTTTTAGTAATTATGGTAAAAGATCTCAGTGAAATCTGTTTGCTGTAAAGAAGTGAGCTGTCCATTCTAAACAGCTTATCAGTGATGGCAGCTAATAAGTTTTCAGATTTAAATTTGTAAGTAAACTTCTAGACCTTTCATAGCTATAGAAAGAAACCTTCAGTAAATAAAACTTATATTTGTTGGGCCAGCCCTGCACCTCACTTGGGAGAGTGCGGCGCTGGTAGCGCAGAGGCCGCTGGTTCGGATCCTATATAGGGATGGCCAGTGCACTGAGCGTGGTGCAGACCACACCGTGCCCGAGGGTTGCGATCCCCTTACTGGTAAAAAAAAAAAAACAAAACCAAAAAAACCTTATATTTGTTGTAGTCTCTCTCATCTCTTCAAATTTAGGACCAGTGCACTACTTTAATTTTTTAATTTTTCATGCCTGGTATTTGATTTTTAAAGCCATTTTCCCAAAGCTGGTTGCCTTCCTACTATGAACTTCTTTTTCTACAAGCTCTGTAAATGACAGTGTAAGTGAATATAATATTAATATAACAAGTAAAATATAATTTAATTAATTTTTTGTTTGTTTATTAGCTTTCAGTTGAGGAAATATCTGCCCAAAGAGTATGTCCACACTGGTTTCTCATTAATAGGGACCAGACTTCCCTGCACAATGTGGAATAAATGCTTTGAGAGGAGACTGAATGTCTGTGCTTCCCAGGAATGTTTTAGTGCCAGCGTGTATATTCAGCCAATAAAATGTTTGTCCTTACTTGGTGGAGCACTATGTGCTTTGGAAGTGTTTCCATCTCAAACATTTAACTGGTGGCGATAAAACCATGGAAACTTTCAGTACCACTTCTCTCCACTCCCTCTCCCTCCTCTTAGCAGAACAGACTAGTTCCTCAGAGCCAAATTGACAAGATTACAATGCCTCTATTGAACTAAAAGCATACTTATATCATACACAGTACTTCTTTTGTTTAGACACCTAAACTATTCATTTTCATGAAAAAAAAAAAAAGTCTAACAGAATCAGTTGAAAGAAAATATGTAGAATACTTTTTTTGGAATCTAGTAATACATACAAATTTAGAAATGCTGCCCATTTATTTAGATAACACATGGTTAAGTTATACCTACATTAATTTGTGCTTTAGTTTCATAGTGGAAATTTTCAAATGTGTATTTGTCAGATCTTCTTTGACGCATCTTAAATAGTCTGGCACCACGATTACTAAGATGGGATAATTCTTCCAACATGATGTCTCTGGGGATGCTGACCTTTTTGCCCAGGTTCATGCCATCTACATCTGTAAAACAATATTTAGATGCATGAAAATCCCAAGGTAAGAACATTTTCAACACCGCACTCTACCGAGTGAGCCATGGGCCGGCCCTAGGTAAGAACATTTTAATGCTTTTCTAAATTCCCTAATTTATTGCCTATGATATATGCTATTGGGGTGAATAAGATATGGGCTGTTTAGTCACCTGGCTCTACCACTTTATAGCTGCATGATCACAGATGTGTTACATATTTTATCTAAACTTCAACTTCCTCATCTTTAAAGTGGGCTAATGAGAATAATACCTACTGCAAAGGGTTGATATGAAAGTTAAATAAAAATGCTTCACTTAAAGCACTTGACATGGTACCTGGCACATACAAAGAGTGAAGAAAAGTTAGCTGTCATTACTATTACCACAATTTAGTCTTTCCATATTAAGTGAATTTTCAAACAGCACTACTTCATAATTATGTTACTAAGCTCTGTTTTGCTATCCACATTTTCATGTATTGGCTTGAGCTATCCATTTTACTGAAATGTCTATGCTCCCACCTCACCCCACCCCATTTCCCAGTCTCAGTCAAAATACTATTCACTCTGTATCCAGCAAAAAGGAGCCTATATAAAGAAGGCAGATGATAAGAACTGATGGGACATCCTCCCCAATCCAGCTCAAATATTATTTCTGTGAATCCCTTCTCTAAAATCACTATTCACAATTATTCATGTTTTCTTTATATTTCCATAACACTGAATCACATATACTTGATTTGCTTTTATTTGATTATAGTTTGCATTTTCTTTAGGTTTTAGTCTTTGCTCCTCTGTGCCTAAAATATAGGAGATGTTCAGTAGATGAGTGTTAGTTTCTATTTCTAGTACTAAAGAGCTTTTCCAAAATCCACAAAAGATGAAACCCTTCAACTTGCTTATTTAATCAGGAATATATTTCTGTATAACCCACAGAGTCCTTTAGTCTCTGTGGACTGCTGTTAAATGCATATGAAGAAATACTCGACCATGTGGAAAATAAATAATTATTTTGTTTGATTGGGGCAGCATTCTTTGATGATATGACAAATTAACCATAATAATTAAGCTTTTGGGAGTGTTTGGAATAAAACAACAGAATTACTTGTTAAATTTTCTCCCCATTTTGCTTTGAAAAAATCAGTTTATTAATATTATCTCCACTACATGGAGAGGAGCTCCACTAATTATCAAAATCATAGCATTAAGACTTCCACTTCTAGGAAGATAGAGTATATGTTATTTTCCCCTACATGTCTATTACGTACAACTAGTAATCTTGGACATTATACATAAAACAGAAATAAGAAGACTCTGAAAAGTGGAGAGAAGAAGGCAGACCAGCTAGGGATCCCAGGGCCCAAGGAACAACATGGTGGTGAGTTCTCCGGGTTTTCTATTAGCCTCATATATTTCAGACTTGGAGCTGAAGATGCTGGCAACCCAGAAACACCAATGAGTGCCAACAAAGCTCCAGCAAAAGACTGTTCTCTCTAACCAAGTGATCAGGAAAGGAGCAACCTAGAAAGACAGAAAATATTTAGACAAGTCACTCTACTTTGGCCAAACACCACAGAAAACACTTTGGCCTCATTCCCACACTCATGTTAACAAAGACCAAGTGGGGAGCCTAGAATTTCACCCTGTGTGGCTGTAACAAGTCTCCTCAATATTACTACTAGGCTGGTATCAGAGAGGCCAAGTAGGAAGCTGGGACTTTGATCCCTGTTGGCAAGTAACAAGCTTTTCCTCCCTGTAGTATTAGTGGAGACCATGTGGGAGCCCAAATTCCTATCCCATCCCAGCAGTAATGAGGAGACCATCCCTAAAGTTTTAATGGGGGCCAAGTCAGAAAGGTGGACTTCTGCCTCACCTGAGAGTAATGAAGTGACACTTCCCTCTGTCTGCTAGAACATTGTCAGAGGAGGGCAGATGAAAATAGAGGTTTAAATAAGAGCAGACATTTCAGAACATTATATGAAAATGTTCAGGCTTAAATAAAAAATAACTTATCATATGAAGAACTAGGAAGATCTCAAACTGAATGAAAAAAGACAATCACATGCCAACACTGAGATGACCAAAATGTTAAAATTATCTGACAAAGGTTTTAAAACACCCATGATAAAAATGCTTCAGAGAGCAATTAGGAAGCTGCTTAGAATAAATGAAAAAAGAAAGAAAGAATGAAAACTTTAGCAAAAAACAAACAGGATATCTCATCAGAGAAATAAAAGATGTAAAGAACCAAGTGGAAACTTTAGAACTGAAAATACAATAACCAGAATAAAAAGCTCAATGGATATATTCAACAGCAGAATGGAGGGAACAAAAGAATCTGTGAACTGGGAGACAGAACAATAGAAATTAACCAGTAAGCACAATAGAGAAAAAAACAGACTTTAAAAAAATGAACAGAGGCTTAAGAATTTGTGTGATTATAATAAAAGATACAGCATTTATGTCATTGAAGACCCAGAAGGAGAAGAGAAAAAGGGTGGGACTGAGGAAGTATTCATAATGTCTGAAAACTTCCCACATTTAGCAAGATATAAGTTTACAGATTCAAGAAGCTGAGGGTACCCTAAGCAGAATAAACCCAAAGAAACTCCACAGCAAGATTCATACTTAAACTTCTGCAAACTAAAGACAATGAAAAAATCTTGAAAGCAGCCAAAGAAAACAACAACTTACCTGTAGGAAGAAAACAATTAGAATGACAGTGAGTTTCTCATTAGGAACCAAGAAAACCAGAAGGAAGTGGCACAATATTTTTTTCCAGGTACTTAAAGAAAAGAATTGTTAGCAAAGAATCTCATATGTCCAGTGAAAATATACTTCAGGAATGAAGAGGAAATTGAGACATTCTGAGATGAAGGAAAGCTAAGAGAATTTGTTGCCTGGAGACCTACCCTAAAAGAAAGGCTAAAGGAAGTTCTTTAAACAGAAAGAAAAAAATCAAAGAAGGAAACTTGGAATACAGTAAGCAAAAATATAGGTAAATACAAAAGGCTTCTCTTCCCCTCATAAATTTTCTAAGTTACATTTGATGGTAGCAGCAAAAATTGTAACACTAACTGATGTAATTGTAAATATATGTAGAAGAAATATTTAAGACAGTTACATTATAAACAGGGGAGGATAAACAGACATAAAGGTAGGTAAGGTTTTTATACTTCACTTGAACTGGAAAATAACAACATCATTAGTCTGTAATAACTTATGCATATATAATGTAATACTTAAAGCAACTCCTAAAAGGTATACAAACAGATATACTTGAAAACACTATAGATAAATCAAAATGGAACTCTAAAAAATATTTAAGTAATCCCACAGGAGGGCAGAAAGAAAAACAGAGATGACAAACAGAAAACTAAAATTAAAATTATAGACCTAAGTTCTAATACATCAATAATTACATTAAGCATAAATGCTGTAAATAGACCAATTAAAGGACAGTGATTGGCAGATTGGATTTAAAATGACTCAACTAAATGCTGCCTACAAGAAACTCACCTCAAATATAACATTATAGGCAGATTGAAAGTAAAAGTGTGGGAAAAGATATATTGAGCAAACATTAACTAAAGGACAGCAAGAGTGGCTATATTAATCTCAGATAAAGTAGACTTTAGAGTAAAGAAAATTACCACAAACAGAGAAGAACATTATATAATGATTAAAGTGTCAATTCACCAAAATGACCTAGAAATCTTAAATGTGTATGCACCAAAAAACAGAGCTACAAAATATGTGGAATGAAAACTGTAAAACTAAAAGGAGAAATAGATAAATCCACAGTTATAGTTGGCGACTTTAACAGTCCTCTCCCCACAAGTGATAGAATACCTGACAGAAAAGCAGTAAGAATACAAAAGAATTCAACCAATAGGATTTAATTGACAGTTATATTCTTCTCAACAACAACAGAATGCACATTCTTTTCAAGTGTCATGGAACATATATCAAGACAGACCATAGGCTTGGCCATGAAGTAAACCTCAACAGATTTAAAGGAATTAAAATATTCAGAGTATTATCTCTGATTACAGTGTAATCAAACTAGAAATAAGTAACAGAAAGATAAGAGGAAAATCTCCAAACACTTGGAAACTAAACAAAACATTTCTAAATAATCCATGGGTCAAAAAGGAAATCTTAAGGGAAATTTAAAAAATCATTAAACTGAACGCAAATAAAAATACACCATATCAAAATTTACAGGATACAGGTAATGCTGTGCTGAGAGGAATATTTATAACACTAAATGAAAAATTTTTAAAAAGGATAAGTCTCAAATCAACAATCTAAGGCTCCACCTCAAAAACTTAGGAAAAAAGAGCAAAATAACCCAAAGGAAGCAGAAGGAAGGAAATAATAAACATAAAAGCAGAAATCAATTAGATTGAAAACTGAAAAACAATAGAGAAGGTCAGTTAAGCACAAAGCTAGTTTTTTCAAAGATCAGTAAAATTGACAAGTCTGTGTTAAGACTGACACAGAAAAAAATGGAGAAGACACAAGTTAACAATATTAGGAACAAAATAGGGGATATTACCATAGACACTGTAGATATCAAACAGATAATAAGAGAATACTGTAAACAATTCAACACATAAATTTGAGAACTTAGAAAAAATATACCAATTCCTTGAAAAGCACAAAGTACCACAGTTCACCTAACATTAAAGGGATAACTTGATTAATCTTATAACTATTCAGGCAATTGAATCTATAACTTAAAAACTCTCTTTTTTTAGAGAAGAAGAAGTCTTTAGACCTAGATGGTTTCAGTGGAGAATTCTGCCTAACATTTAGAGAACAATTAATACCAGTCCTGCATGTATTAGTCTGTATCTGTTGCTTATAACAAAATACACAGAGCTGGGTGATTTATAAAGAAAATGAAATTTATTGTTTATGGTTTCAGAGGCTGGAAAGTCCAAAGTCCAGGGAACACATCTGGTGAAAGCCTTGGTGGTAACAGTACCACCACTCACATGGCAGAAAATGGCAGAGCAGAGAGACCAGAGAGAGCAAGATAGCTTCTCATGCTCTCCTTTTAAAGCCCCAGAACCACACCCCTGACCACCATTATTAATACATTCACTGTGGCATGGTCCTACAATCTATCACTTCTTCAAGACCCCACCTATCAATTATCATAATAAGGATTTCCTACCCTTAACAGTTAACAGTAGGGATTAAGCCTCAATGACATTGCAAGGGCATCCAATCTACAGCATTCTGTCCCTGACCCCTCAAAACTCACATCCTTTTCATACACAAATATATTCATTTTGTCCCCAAAGTTTTAACTTGTTTCAAATCAATAGTTCAAAGTTCAAAGACCCATCTATGAAATCAAAACAAGTTATGTATTCCAAGATACAGTGGTGGGACAAGCGTAGGGTACATATTCTCATTCAAAAAGGGAGAAATAGGACAGAAGAAGGGAGTAACAGATCCCAAACATGTCTGAAACCCAGCAGGGCAGGCATTAAATCTTACAGCTGGTGAATCATGTATCTTGACTACATGTTTGACATCGTCTGCACACTGGTGTGGAGGTTGGGTCCCCAAGTCCTCAGGAAGCTCTGCTTCTATGGCTTTCCTAAT
This sequence comes from Cynocephalus volans, assembly GCF_027409185.1. NCBI lineage: Eukaryota > Metazoa > Chordata > Mammalia > Dermoptera > Cynocephalidae > Cynocephalus > Cynocephalus volans. The sequence goes on along the minus strand of NC_084468.1, from coordinate 104,257,580 downwards.
CTCAGGTGATGCTTCAGCTCTTGCAGGCTGGCATTGCATGCTTCATAGGTCTGGGATCTCCATGACCTATGGCTCCACTAGGCATGGCACTATAGGGGTTTTCCTGCTGCAACTCTGACTCCATATTTCTTCTTGGCATTGCTCTAGCAAAGGCTGTATGCAGTGAATCCACCCCATGACAGGTCTCTTCTTAGGTCCCCATGCTTTTCAGTAAGTATATCCTTCGAAATCATCATGGAGGATCCCAAGCCACCGCTGCTCTGGCATTCTGCAAGCCTGCAGAAACTAACACCACGTGGATGCTGCCAAGCTTCTGGCTTGTATTTTCCAAGGCTGAGGGTCCAGCCACACATGGGGCCAATTTAGTCACAATTAGAGCAGCCAAAACAGTCAGGGTGCTGGTGCTGGAAGCAGCTTCCTGAGGTGGTCCTGGGCAGTGAGCCTGTGGAGGGTACCTCATGCCTGTTCCCCAAGACCATTCTGACTCCCTAGGCCTTTGGGCCTGCAATGGAAGGGTTGACCCCAGAGGCTTCTGTAATGCCTTCATGGCCTTTTCCCCCTTCTCTTGATAATTCCTTTCTTCTGTACTACTCTCTCTAGCAGTCACTAGTCTGCACCAATGCATTTTTCTCCTAAAAATGCTCTCTGCTTCTCTACTGCATGGCCAGGCTGCAAATTTTCTAAATCTTTATACTCGGCTTCCCTTTTAAATTCTGGCTTTATGTCATGCCTTTGCTACTGTAACTCAGCATAGGGTATTGGAAGTAGCCATGCAACTTCCTTAATTCTTTGCTGCTTAGAAATTTCTTCTACCAAACACCCTGGGTCAGCACCACATTTGAAAAACTTTTACGCGTGAGCAGAATGCAGCTAAGTTCCTTACCAGTTCATAGCAAGGATGATCTTTGCCCCAGTTCCCAGTAAGTCCCTTCTCATTTACATCTGAGATCTTCTCAGTATGGTCTTGGAGACAGGGGGAGAGAGAGAAGTCACTATACACCTATCAGAATGGCTAAAATGAAAAATAGTGACAGCACCATATGCTGGGGAGGATATGAAGAAACCAGATTACTCATACATTGCTGCTGGAAATGTAAAATGTTACATTCACTCTGCAAAACAATATAGTAGGTTCTGTTAAAAAATGAATAGAACTGCCAGCAATACTGGACATTTATCCCAGTGAAATGAAAGCTTATGTTCACTCAAAAATATACACAAATGTTCATGGCAACATTCTTCTTAATAATCAAAAACTGGAACAACCCAAATGCACTTCAATGGGTAACTTATTTAACACATTTTAGTTCTTCGTACCTTGGTATTCAGCAATAAAAAGGAACAAACCATGAGACACACAACACCTGGATGAATCTCCAGGGAATTACACTGAGTGAAAAAACCCAGTCCCAAAAGGTTACATATTGTATGATTCCATTTACATAGCATTCTTAAAATGAAAAAAAAATTATAGAAATGGGGAGTAGATTAATATTTGGCAGGATTGTGGAAAGATGGGGGAAAGAGAGGAGTGGGTGTGGCTATAAAAAGTTAACACAAGAGGCTCATAGTGATGGAAATGTTATTTCTCGTGACTATATCAATGGTAACATTATTGTTGTGATATTATATAATGATTTTGCCAGATGTTACCATTGGGGAAACTAGGAAAAGGTACTTAGGACAGCCTCGTATTATTTCTTAACAACTGGATGTGAAACTACAATTATCTCAAAATAAGAAGTTTAATTAAAAGTTATCAAGCCATGGAAAAATATAAAGTTTTCTTAAATGCTAAGTTAAAAAAGTCAGACTGAAAAGGCTATATACTGTATAATTACAACTATATGACATTTGGAAAAGACAAAACTATAGAGACAGTAAAAGACAAGTGATTGCCAAGGGCTTGTGGGGAAGGAGGGAGGAATAAATGGAGCACAGGAGATGTTTAGGGCAATGAAACTACCTTGTATGATGTTAGAATAGTAGATATATGGTATTATAAAGTTTTGAAAACCCATAGAACTATAAAACACAAAGAGTGAACCCTGATGTGAATTATGGACTTTAGTTAATAATAGTGTATCAATATTGATTAATCAATTATAACAAGTATATACTAATGCAAGACATTAATAACAGGGAGAACTGTTGTTGAGGGGAGGAGTATATATGGGAACTCACTATACTTTCTACCAAATTTTTCTGTAAACCTAAAACTTCCCTAAAAATAATTACAAAAGAAAAAGTTCATTTAAAAAAATTTCATAGCTCTTCCTAACGCAATGCAGAGCAGCTATGTCTAACTCTCCAAAGCCAAAACAGAACAAAACAAAACAAAATGTTAAAATGCTGTGTTTTACAATGCCAAGGGATGGTAGAAATAGCCTATGAAAGAGGAATAGGAGGAACAGAACAGAGTAGATGAGGATGTTTTACAACAATTTCCTGGGATTTGCTTGCTGGCTCTGCTGACTTCTACAGGGAATATTCACCTTTATTTGCAAGTGTTTGGAGTCTGTCACTGTGTGTTTGGAACATAGAAGGAGGACTGGGTTATATTTCAGTGTGTCTATGAATATTCCTCAATATACTAGACAGTGTGACAAGGGCGAGCTATTTCAACTAATTGATTCTGGAATCAAAATAGCAAGTGCCCTTTAGATCACAAAAGATAGAAGAGACACAGAATTGCTTATAGAATTTGGTGTAATACTAGGAGGAGAAGAGGGCATTTGTCTCTAAATGAATCTGAAAAGGATTCAATGAGCAAACAGACAGAGAGAGAGAGACGGACAGAGACAGAGAGGACAGAATGTTAACACAAAAAACTGAAACCCACAGATTTTTGTCCATCAAAACTTTTCTAGAATTACCCATTCTGTGTCAATATAATTACATATCACAAATAGTATTTTTAAGCAAATTTAGTTTTTTCCTGAAAAACATTTGTAATGGGATATTTTCAGGAAATAGAAAACACTCCAAAGTAGGCAACCCCGAGATAATGCAGAGATGGCAGTTCTCATAAGCAGCAGAATCTTTCTCTTTAAATTAAAGTTACAAAGATTTTCAAGGAGGAAACCCAAATAGGAATGCAACTTTTCTTCTCCTCCTCCACCTTTTTGTTATCATTTGGAACAACTTGAGTCATTATAAACAGTTAAGTGAGAATAGAACCAGAAAGTAGGAATAACATATTATGTTGATTTCTAGAAGTTCTAAATTTCAAGTTATGGAATAAGTTTAATTTTGGTGCCCCAAGACAAAAATTTGAGGAAATGTTTTTATCTCATTTTTATCTTCCCAACAAAAGTATGTTAGTGACTTCACCAACAGTTCTGAACTAACCATGTGACCTAAATGAATTTCATCACTCTGGCCCCTGAGATTTACAACAGTCTTCTGGGAATTAATCACTTTTGCAATTGATTCAGGAACAGGTATGTGACCTAACCTAGGCCAATGAGAGTGACTTTCAGGACTTTTCTCTGCAAATGTTGTGTTGCCTTTTGCTCTCTTTTCCTGCTGGACATAAATGAGAAAGTACTGTATATTGCCTGGAAGACTGCTAGGAATTACTTGGTAGAATAATAGAGACAGACTTGGGATGAATATTAGCTCAAAGAGATCAAAGTAAAGACGGAAAAAAACCCAGTCCTTGGTGGCAAACCTGTGCTGTTGGATCACCTCAGATCACCTCTGAACTTTTCAGTTATGTGATACAGTAATTTTTTTTTATTGTTTAAGCTACTTGGGTTCTGACTTTCTGTTATCTCACTGATACAGGTCCGAAAAGTATTAAGATTGTTTTCACTGATAGAGGTCCGAAAAGTATTAAGATTGGAGTCACAGGGAAAGGTGAAGAAGGCTGGCGTAGAAGCCCAGTAGTGGAGTCCTCAGAAAGGAAAGAGAGGAGAGCAGAGGTAGAAACAAATAGTTATATCCTTGGCCACTAGTTCATTTGGGCTCATAAGAAACATTCACTCCTCTTTAGCAAAGCATTATATCCATCGTTCAAGCTGCTACAAGAAATAGAAGTGCAACAGGAGCTGTGGGAAACTTACCTGTCCTGGATGGCCAGGCATACAAAGAAATAATCAGTTGGTGCAATCCACAATTACTAGTAAATTTATGCCAACAAAGAGGAGAAATAAGAGACAAAAGGGAATAGAAGGAAAAGGCACAAAAAATAATTGACCAACTCTAAACCTCTCTTCTTATTCTTCATACTTCGTTTCATCTCCTTTAAGCCTGAGTTTTCTTCCTCCTACTCCATAGGCAATAGACAGTGAGTTAATTTGCTTAGAGTGACTGTCCAAAGGTATTTTGGATGACAAGGGCCAGAAGCACTGGATGATAAATCTAGTGGTGTGCTGGAGAGAGCTTGTACTGGTTCACAAGAGTTGACTGATAAATTTTCAAAAATTCTGTAAGCCAGTAGTTAAACACAGTGAGTACACCATTATTAGAACTAAATTATATAAACTTAATACTTAAATAAATCACATTAAAAATGAAGCAGTAAACATTCAAAAAGTATCCACTCATAATTTTTTAAACTACTTTTTGCTATTATCTATGCTCTTGAGGTTATTTATATCTATTGTATCTGTATGGTGAAAATACTATTTAATGTTGCATTTAGTGCTCCTTGATGGAAGCTTGAAATTGACCCTGGTGGGAGTACTTATACCACAGAATTGGCAAACTCTACAAAGCAAGGCATTTCCCTCCCCACCCCCCCTCCACCCAGAGAACCAGTTGTTAAATATTTACTAGCATACCACTGGACACATCCATCAATGTCAATATGTTGTCAAGATATTTTGCATAAACAAACAACAAAAGACATAAACTAAATTCCCTGAGGTTTCCTTTCCTTTCCTTCTAATTATTAAATTTACAATGTCATTGGAGCAGGAATTCCAGGATCATTTGTGAGTTGGGGAATCTAATGTATGATCACTCTCATTACTTAAAGTTCCAGAGTGAAGAATGCTGTCACGTGAGCACATAGACTCCAAGTTCAGCTGTTCTCTGCCCTTTACTTCAAACCCCTGCACAGGGTCTTTGCAGTGTGTTTAATCTTGATGCCTGATAAATGATACGTCACTTTCAGAATACATATCCTTGCCCTCATGGCTTAGAAGGTTGTCTTTGTGGCATTAGGTCATCTATTGAAAATAATATTGCTAGGCATACTTTCCTATTGGTGTCACTTATAGTGATCCAGAACTTCATTAGATCATTGAATCCAATCCATAGTATGTAAAGATACCCACTTAAAAGTGATTGTAGTAAAATAGATAATATTTTTTTTAAAAAGTTTCCCATGACTGACTGGCACCCGTAATTCTGACAGAATGGTAAAACCACTAGAAGGGGAGCTAGCTGAAGCTTATTCGCTTTAGGGTGGGCTTATTTTTTTATTTAGAAGGGTTATTGAGGCAAAGAGATTTTATTTACCTTTGCTCAGGACTCTTCTGCCTAGTTACAGACTGTTGGCCTGTATGGAATAAATAATAGTCCATAAAATATTAATAGTCTATAATAATGCGTATATATACGGGTACTTCATAAATTTCATATAATGTAAAAGGTTATAGTCCAGACTGTGATTTTGGATAATACTTGAAAAGACTACAACTGATAAAGAGTTTATTGATAATTTTCTACATAAAAAAGTTGATTTTGAAAACCATGTGGGACTCTTTTATTTTCCTGTTTCTTACATCTTTGTCTTGATTTGCTAGACTATTTTATAAAGTTTTCAAAAATTTGTCATTAATGGAAAATTATCATTTAAGAGCTGTATAAATCTATGAACATTACCAATACATTAAGTTACTCAAATTGAATTACACAAACAGAATCACCTAGTACTATGTACAGTGTGTACATCTAGAGCATACTAGAATGAAAAAAGCATCAATGAAAACTAGGATAATGAAATAATATGGCTAGAATTAAACTCTGCAATTTCAACTTTGGTGTAAAATACAATTTAGCTTAGTTCTCTGGTACTAGTTTTCTGGAGGGCCTTGTTAGAGATCAGATGTTCAGAAAATCTGAGAATTCACAAGACATGACTGCATACCAGTTTTCATAAGAAAACACGCAATTTCCAAGCTCTGATTTTTCTTGGGGTTATGAGAATGCTAATTGGAAAAGTCAAACCAAACAAAAGAGAACTAACAAACTTGTGCCATTAAGTAAGTTTTTTTTCTTCCCCAAACTTTTTATATTTGATATGAGGTTTTTAAGGCCTTCCTGGCATCCTTATTTTGATGTTGAAGATTTGACTAATTACAGTTTAAAATATGCTTGTATGGGAAAAGTAAAATGTTCTTCAAATAATCATTCATCTGAAATTCTAGACTTTATACTCTGCACTTTTTCAAAGGGTCCTTACAATTTATGTCAATATTGTCATTTTCTTTGTTACTGGTGGGGAAACTCAAATACACTAATGTTTGACTTCAGTGCATAGCTCAGTAAATTAAATGATGGAATTTTAGAATTAGATATATCAATGGCTTCAACCTTCCTCATTTTCTGATGAGGAATCTGATGTCTAGTCTGGAACCCAAGGCTCTTGGTACTGTGTCAACAATAGCACTCCATTTAGAAACTGGGCTTCCTGTTTTCAAACCACAAAGCTAAGCTCTCTTCCTGAAATTGCAAAAATAATCTGCCCAGTTCTTTTCTGTGTGCTGGGAAAAGCTGTTTGCCAGTCATGAGGAGAAAAAAAAAAAAAAAAAAAATCAAACAAAAAACATAGAAAAAAAAGCCCTTCTGGAGCCCAGGTGAGAAAACTGTAGGGTGACTAAAACAGCCTTATGAGGCACTGTTGTCTTTCTTATTTATGAAACTCCTATTCTCAATTGTCAGCAATATCTGTGCTTAAAGTCAGGGAACATCATACTCCCAGGTCTTATGATTATTTTAATTCCAATTCCTTTTCTTCACCAGTTCTAAACAGATGCCAATTGCTCTAGAGTGGCTCTCCTTATTCCATTCTGATTGCCCCGTCTCTTTCTCTATCAATTTACTACTTCCTATCCCTTTATCCTTCCCTATCCCTCTCTCTTTCTTCAGTCTTCAAGTTTCAGATGAGTTACTGAGTGAGAGAGGAACCTGATTCATAATGGAAATTATGTGAAGATTCAGAGGTAAACTGCACAGGACTGGTGGGCAGGGAGCTGTTATGGCCATCTTTTCTTGTCTCCACAATTAATTCATGCAACAGACAGTGGCAAAGTATTTTTGTGTGTTTTTGTCTGTCTTTTACAATAGCATTTGTTAGATGGTAGCTGTGGCTGAGCTACTTTTGTATAAAGCACAGAGGTTTGTATCACAATAGTAATACAGAGCAGCTTCACCATCAGCTCTGCTTCTCCAATATGATGATGACGGTGATGATCAGGACTGTGATGTGATGAGGGGGAAGACTGATCTGAGAGTAGGCAGCCTTAGTGCTAGGGGACGATTTTTATTAGTTGTTTGTTGGGAATGTGGTATATTTGCTTCTGGTACATAATTTAATCCCAAGTCATAATGGATCCATGCTGAGCAATGACTTAGGGTATAGACGCTGGGAGTTATCCACCTTTTTTTACTCATTCTATTCAGTTAGGACTGTAACTTATATGGACAGAATTTTTCAGTAATTCTTTGAGGTTATTTCTTTTTCTGACAGAATGAGTGCTCTGATATATAATTTTCCCTTTTTGGTTTTTATATTTTCTTACAGATTCATCTCAAAAACTCTCTCCCCTACAAGAACTGGACTGAATTTCCACCTCATGTTTAGAGGACAACTGGCTTAGCCAACTTATTGTCACATTTTATTCTCCTCCAGGTAAATGTTTTTGGAAAGTGATAATGAATAAAATCAGTTATAATACTGAAAAAAAAAAAAAAAAGCTGATGCACAAAGGGAGGAGGATGTAGGAGAAAGGACTTGAAAACACCCTTCTCTATTCACTTTTTAAAAGCCCAAATTTGATTTATTTAGTCTTATAATTAAGATTGAAATAGTTGCATGATTTATCTTAAATTATCCAGATTTTTACTGCTGTGAAGTATTTGAACATTTGGAAAATTATTCCCAAAAAGGTTTCTCTGAAATCTATGTCTTATTTCTGCATCCTTAAAAAAATAATTTCCTAACTCCAGATCTCTCAATGCCATGCTGTGTACAAATAGTAAAGTACAATATAAGACATTAGATAAAATAAGAGAGGAAAATTAAATATTTGAACTGTTTCGTGAAGTACTACAGCTATTTTATCTGGGATATTAAGAAAGAGTCTGATTATTTCTGCATTATCTGGAATACTTGACAACCAAACAAAGGCAGAGCATGTGACTCCTCTTAAGGGAGCTGGAACTCATCCAGTGTGGTAGAAGGGAGGGCTTCAGCAGACTTTACATGGCTAGAATTTACTGGTGGTGAGGCAGTCTCTGAAGTCTTTTCCCTCCTTTGGGAGATAATTGATTTTTTTTCTTTATATTTCATTAAGACAATAATTATGTTTATAGAAAAGGAAAAAAGACATTCTTACTCTTATAGGTCTATGTCAGAGCTAGCACAGAGTAGACTCCAACATATGATTTAGACTGGGGATACATTAAGTGAATTGATTGATTTATGATTATGATACAATTAGAAGATGATAACTTTTCCAAAGTCTCGTTTTAAGGTCAACAATTTAGTCTCAAACTCAAGTGATTATCTGATTTTTCACCTTTTTGCTCAGGAAAACTATACAATTTCAAGTAAACTACCTGAGGCAGGAAATACAAAGATGCATAAAAATTTTAAATAAGCATGAATTTTGAAACTTTGAATTGGTACAAATTCAGTTCTGATATCTGGTTCAAAATTATTCTCGTTTTATTCAAAACTAATTTGACATCATAGTAAAATATGGGAATCAAGTTGAATACAGTACAGTGATTTTATATTGCAGAAAGTAGAAAACATAACATCCTTTAGATATGATTACGTTGTTGTGGGAGTATCTGAAAGTCTCTCACTGGTTCTGTTCAGTTTGCTTTATGGAAGGTACAATGTGAAAACTCTATACTCAACCCCATTCCCAGCTGTCCTCACCTGGACTCATGCCTCCAGGTCTCAATATTGTTATGGTGAAAGGCTATATTCCTTGTCAATAGAGGGAAAATAAGTAAACATTCTGAAAATTTTACAAATATACCCGGAATGGGCCAAATCAGTCCTTAAAATAATCTGGATCTTCAACTTAACTTTTAAAATTGATGCTATCCTCTGTTCATGAATGAAGTTGAATTTCCTTTATAATAACCAAAATGCAAAGTATAAAGCATTACTTTCTAGAGTTACTTACCAGAATTTAGAGAAAAGGAGAGAGTGGAAAATTATCTTGCATTTAATACTTGTATATATTAAAATTTTTTGAATCATATGCTTTGAGACTGCAAGAACTTTCTCTATATTTGCCCCCAAATTATAAATAAAAGTAGATTTTTCACACAAAATATGTTCACAAATCAATGACTAAATATGAAGATTGGTTTTGGGGTTAAACAAATAAGCAGTGAATATGAATTGCAACTTAAGCAACAGCTTTTGTTTAAAAAAGGCGGGGGGTGATGATAGAATGTATTTTGAATGATTTGTGTAATTAACATAAGGTAAAAGAAATCAAGATAAACAATGTGGAGTGGACAATAAGGACAGGATTCTATGAGACCTGTCAAAAAAAAAAAAAAAGAATTGGGAGTGATATTAACTTATAATGCAAATGGCAAGCTAAGTAGAATGTACATCAGCTGTCAAATTGCTTCATTCCTTTTATAGCAGTTGTTCATCTGAAAATAGCTTTCAAATGAAAAAGGATGACTACAAGAGGATTAGTTACCATAGGCTTTTCTGCACCCCCTGGAGCTTCAGGTTTATGACAGAACAGCAAGAACTGAAAGGAAGTAAACTGTAGAATATTAAATAAAGTCAGGAAGGATCTACGTTAAAGCTGAGCTACATTAACACTATAAAGGATTTTTATTGATACCATTTCCATGGATTTCCTTCATGATGTCTGATGCTTGCTGTTTCTTCTGCTTCACCATGGTATTATGTGATAGCATGGTTTTTGTTCCCTGTTAGAAATAAAAAGACATTATTGGTAATGTGGAGAACTCATTTGGAGTGTTTTGTAATCATCCTTTTGAGAGAGAACATCTTTGTTCTTTATTACGAATTTCTTATTTCTTTCCACTGAGAGACTTTAATATGCATTCCTTGTCTGGTGACAGCATGTTATTCATTGACAGGCAGTGTCACAATGAACTGAAGATGATACTCGGAGTTTCATACCCCATCCTATTTGTACATTAGTACAATGATCAACAGGCAGTGAGAAACAATGAAAGAGCTAGTCTCCTTTCCCCCTCCTCTCTCTCTTCCACAGTTTATTTCAATCTGTCATGGTTTCTTTACTGGCCTTCATTTGCACAGCATCACAGTACATCAATTCCAGCAAACTGTAAGAATGAAGAGACACCAGCTTAAACCAGAATTCTTTGGTGGTGGTGGTATTTTAATACTGGCATCAACAGCTGTCCTTTAATGAAAAGAATGCCCATTTATGAGTCACAACTAGGAATCTCTTTGGACAACTGACTAATAAAACATTTTAGGAAGCAATATACTCACCTTGCTGTTAGGCTGTGCTTTTCAGCAGGGATGAATACCAATTTGTGGAGGAAGACTCTGGAGATGGAATCTGGATGGCACCCGATGGTTTTTATCCTTGAACCTGGGACGGCATGGTCCCTAGTTCTGACTGAAACTGGGGACTGAGCCTTTCTGAAGAGACTGGCATCCAGCTGACATCAACTGACTATATATAGCACCAAATACTTTAGCTACTCATATCTTCCTGGCCAAAGGGAGGAACAGGGAAAGATTAGGTTCTCTCCATTGTGTTTCTGGTTTGTGAGATGGTTGAATAAAATACTCATTCATTGGATATGCAGAAATTTTTTATGAGCAACTTTTGTTTGAAGAGATAGTAGCCAAAGGGATTTCTTAAAACTTTTTAGGACATAGCTCTTATGCTACATCTTAATTGAGGCAGAAGGAGACGCATACATGAATTAGAACGGAATGATAGATTATTCATAATTAAAATGAACAGTACAAGCAATAATATATATGGAGACTTAAGAAAAAAAAGCAATGTGGGTGGATCAGGAGAGCCAGGCCTTAAGCAGGAGTGAGAACTTATGCTAGGTTCAGAAAAACGGGTATGTTTGAATGAAATAGGGGATCATATTGAAATGGGCCATTAGTGGTTGAGCCACGAAGCTGAGTAAAAGCTTAGAGTCATAACTGGGCCTCGCTTTTTGAAGAGACCACATGGAAACAAGATCTTGCAAAGTTGACCAATCTCTATGAGGTCTGGAGTCAAGAATTTCTGTTTGTGGAATGATAGGATAAGAAGTTTGAAAGGTAGGCCATGTTGGCCTTCTTGCTGGTCTTTGAACACAAAAGCATGTTTCCTTCTCTGGGCTGTTCTTCTTACTATTTCTCATTTCCCAGAACATGCTTTCCCCCTACCCACACGGCTCACTCCCTCGTGCATTCCGGACTCTGCTCAAATATCAGTTCTTCATAAAATCCTTTCCCAGTCACCCTGTCTAAAATATCACACTATGCCACTCTCTAGTCCCTTACTCTGCTTCATTTTTCTTTATGCTTTTGTATTAGTTAAGATCAGAGTCAAATGGGAGTGACAGAAAAACCCCAAAAACAGAAACTTAAAGAAAGATGGAGGTTATTTCTCTCATAGGTAAGCTTAGTCTATATGTAAGTAGTCTCAAGTGGCATGATTGACATCATTGCCAGAAGTTCAATTATCTTCTAATTTTTTGCTTCACTACCTCTAAAATGCCTACCCTTTGGGCCTAATCAGCTGCTTCCTCTCCAGTCAGCTTGCTTATATTTCAGCCAGCTGGAAAAAGAAAAAGAAATAAATGAAAACATTGTTTCCTCTTCAGAACATGTCTTAATATTGTTCATCCCTCTTCTGCTTACATCCTATTGGGTGGAATTCAGACATATAGCCATACATAACTCAAAAGAGTTTGGGAAATGTAGCTTGTATTCTGATTGGCCATGTGCCCAATAAGTTAGAGGTAACATTGACAAAGGAGATAAGGGCTGTTGGGTAACAACTCTCAGTCAACATTATTTTATCTATATATCTATCAGCTCTCTCTGTCTCTCTCTCTCTGTCTCTCTCTCTCTCCTTCTCTCTCTCACCCTCTCTTTCTCAAATTATCTATTTATCTGATATTTCTTTTTCCTACTAAAATATGAACTCCATAACGGGTTGGGCTTTGTCTGTATCTTTGGCACCTAGAACTGTATCTGATATATGGTAGGTACTCAATACTCATTGAATGAATGAATAAATGAATAGGTTGAAGATTAATTGTGAAATGCATTAAAGGTTTGGTATGAGTTTGGAATTTTCTTCCTATTATGTCAAACATTAGGGGGGAAATGGGATTGTAATAAATGAACAACCACTTGAATTTAAAAATTCCTGATACATAGCAAAAGTTTAATAAAGTTTAACAAATGTTTATTTTTTATTTTGCTATTGTTTATTTTTCCTTTTACAATTATTATTATTCCTGCAAAATGAATGGATTTGGAGCCTTAGAATAATCAACTGCATTATTCAGTAAAAAATAAAAATAGATTTAGAAAGCCTCAGTTTTCCTATTTGACTATCTTAATAGGTTTTCAACTTTATGTTATGTATAGTTTTAAAGGTTGAAATGTGTATTCGTCTGTTGCTTATAACAGAAATACCTGAAACTAGGTAATTTGTAAAGAAACAATATTTATTGCTTACAGTTTTGGAGGCAGGAAGTCTAAAATCCTGAGAACACATCTGGTGAGGGTGTTCTTTGGTGGTGACTTCAGAGATGCGGGTATAACATTGCAAGGGGGCAGATGGCTTGAACAGAGAGAGAGAGAGCTCCTCTAGTGCTCTCCTTTTAAAGCCTTCAGAATCATGCCCATGATCACCACTAAGCCATCAACTTATTAATTCATAGTAGGGTATGGTTCTCACAATCTAATCACTTCAAGGCCCCACCTTTCAATTACCGTAATAGGATTTCCCACCGTCTTAACACTGTCATAGTGGTGGTTAAGTTTCTAATACATGGGGAAAAATTCAATCCTCAGCAAAATGGTGTCTTCAATAGACAATAATTTTTATGTTAATTTTGGTTTCCCAAATGAAAGGAGATATGTTAAAAGATTTTAAAAATTTTTACAGAATACAATATATTACTTGTTTGGTTTATTTTCCAGATATATTATACTTAGAATTATCTTGCCTTATTTTTTAAGCTTATTTATACATAAGAAGCTGTCTGGTTTCTGAGTTATTTGTTTTATAAAAGAAGAAAGAACAAATCACTGTATTTTTAAAACATTGTATGCTATTCATGTACTTCATGACACAAATGCTGAACTTTAAACAGAATTTTGATTGTTATTATAAAGATTTTCAGATCATCCATTCTAAAAACCACTGCCTTTTAATTTAAAATTGTCACAGTTAATATATTTATATTTTGTCTATGCAGAAATCTGGTCCTAAACAATTAAAACGCCCACCAGATTGGTCATATTGTAGTTTCTTTTTGTCCTCAGCCCCCACCCTCCCATCCTCATCACCCAGGACTGTCCCCTCCCATCCCCATCACCCCCATACTATAAACTAGAAGAGGATCTCTCTTCCCCACAGGGACTCGGTTTCTACCCTTGTCCTACTAATCATTCCTGTCCTTGAAGCTTCTTCCTAACCCCAATTTAAGCCAAGTAGTACTTTATCTTTCTCACAAGGCCTTAAGTATTTAAAACTAATTGGTGCTAAAGACAAAAATGAGGTATTTTCTTATAGGCAAAATAATGGGATTCTAATGGTAGAACTTGTTCCTCGTAAGGCTAGTGAGGAAGAAGTTTTTGGCAGAGATTTTCAACACCCCCATAACCAAATTATTTCCACTGCAGGGGTTGGCCACAGTTGCATCTCCAACATCTTTGCCATTTTCTAAAAGAGAAAAAAATAAAATAGATTAAATAAGGTGACTGCTATGGGTTGAATGTCCCCTCCAAAACTCATGCTGAAATTTAATTGCCATTGTAACAGTGTTAAGAGGTGGGACATTTAAGAGGTGATTAGGTGAATTTATCCTTTTATTAGGAGCCTGCTCCAGTGATAACTAACCTAGAGCACTCATGAATGGATTGATGCTGTTGAAAGAGTGAGTTCATTATCTTGCGAGTGGTCTCCTGATAAAAGGACGGGTTTGGCCTTCTATCCTCTCTCTGTCTCATGCTTGCTTGCCCTTCTGCCTTTACTCATGGGATAACCTTTGCCAGATGCTGGTGCCATGCTCTTGTCTTTTCAGCCTCCAGAACTATGAGGAGAAAAAACAAACTAAGACAGTGACTTTTACTGCAATATTACTGCCTAACAAAAATCCACACCATGAGGACCCATGAAAGGCAACCTTATTCAGCCAGTGGTAAACATGAGCACTTTAGCCAAGTGGTAAACAAGGCCTACATTAATCTTCCTCTGAGTGCTTCTTTTTTAATTCTGTGTTTCTCCTTGTCCCATTTACTGTCTATATGAGGCATCTGTGGGCAATTAGAGATTAGGGCAGGATGGGGGCGGGGGGGCAGGATGTGGGAACTGTTTGCTAGGTGGTCAGACAGCACATTGCCCCAGTTGAGCCTCAGTTCTGGATTGATGCACACATAACTCAAATAGGGCAGCTGCCAGAACAGTGTCGAGTAATAAATCTGAGAAGACAGTTTTTTACCAGCCTTCAGGGCCTCAGATATGATGCTAACTCTGATAGGAAAAAATCTGTTTGAAAAGATAACAAATGTGGTATAAACAAGTCACTTTTGGTGAAGCTCTTTGCAAGCATGGGCTTTGGTTTGTGCAAAATGCCCTATGCTTTTTTCTTGATGCCTAATTGGCTTGCTGTGTCTTCATGGTTCTTATTTCCCTATAGTGAAGAGGATCCACTTACAATTGACTTCCTTAATAGGCCATGGGCATAACAGTAATAAGCAGTGCTGTAGTGATCATTTTACTGGTCAATGTGGGACAATACAAGGAAGTAGAGTTTGCAGGTGGTCTCATTACATTAAAGACCCAAGGGCAGCAAAAAGTGGTAAGAAAAACAATCGCCATCAGCATTGAGGTAATGTTTGCTAAGCATGGTTAGCCTTGTTTTACAGATAAGGAAACTGAGGTTCTAAGAGATTAAGTGAAATCCCCAAGGCATCATACTTGTAAGTTACAGAGATAGAAGTAAAAAATAGGTTCTGTCTGATCCAAAGGCTTTTGTATTTTCATTACATTGTGCATAAATCTCTATTTTCCTAATCTTCTCTGTATTGATATCTACACTACATAAATAAAGAAGCAGAGTTGAGAATTGTCAGAATAATTATTGCAATGTGCTCCTTATTGATTTCCTTTGGAATTTAACATCCCAACACTAGGCTTATTTTGGCTGAGGTGCTTTTTATTTATAACATCTGTGGCTCTTTTTTAACATGTTTTTCTGGTTTGCAAACTTCTAGAGTTCCTCATGGTGTCTATTCTCAGGGTGCTTTCCTTTCCTTCAGCTGTGCAAATACTGAAGTGATTGAAATACTGAACATAAACAAATGGAAGCCGTTTGCTGTGCAGACCTCTCCTTCTTTCCTGGCCCATGTACCCCACCATCCCAAACACACTTACCACCTTTGTTGCCAACAATAAGTATCAAATCCAACTCTATCCAAATAATCCATTTGTAGGGAAGCCCCATGTTTTACCTGTCTTCCTTTGTAAATTTTTTTTTTTTTTTTTCTTAATGTAAGCATTTCCTTCTAGGGTCTTAAATTAAGCCTCAAGATAAACTGCGGAAACAAGGAGGGCTAAGCAGAGCCTGATGATCACTTGTCAAGGACAGAAGCTAACATGAATAGGGTTGCAAACTTGGAAAGAAATAGCTTCATACACAGCAGTGTTAACAAACAAGTTGCCAAAGCAAACTCGCAAATCATTTTTTTCTTTTGCTTGCATAATCCCAACATTTATCCAGAATGTTGTCACATTTCCTTTCACAATTCTAGTCAGCCTGTATTTTTCCTATACAGATATAAAATACTGAAGCTTTTTATTTTGAGTTTTCTCACCTGTGAGAAAGTCTACTCCTCATATATGTAAATTTAGCAAGTCCTAATTAAATAAAAGTTTATTAAAGAAAATGTAGTTTTTAAAAAAGAATGCACGGTCAAGAAATTTAGACCTCATAGCTATGTGTCACATCACAGAGTATCTACAGCATGACTATAAAATAGGGGCAATCACAGTATCAACAGCCTGTGGCTGTTGCATTGCATAGTGCTTATCAAATACCTAGCACATATTAAGTATGTAATAAATGTTAGCCATTATTATTACTAGCATTAAAAACTTTAACTTTAGCATAGACATGTATGGTCACCCTAAATAACAATGGCTTAAACCCCATTTGCGAATGAAACACAGAGAGGTTAAGTCATATGCCAAAGGTCACACAAAGAGAAAAAGTAGAATGGTTCCTTAACTGAGAAAGATAAGGATATAACTTGAGTTATGGTATTGTTACACATAAATAAAGCATGTGTAGCCCAGAAAGAGGATTGCTAAGAAATAAAGCACCTAGAAATGAACAGTGAAGGGCCTGGTATATTTGATAAGCATAATCACTCATGTGGGGGTGATTTATGAGTGAATCAGAACCTGATGTCATTAACAAAAATCTTAGTTGTACAAATAACTCTATTCTGATTCTGTGCTCACCATCCAAAGTTCCACTAAACCACTGGTTTCCCATGTAGTTTGTCAGAATCTGAACCCGCCTACTTTTTCTCATTAAATTACTTTGCATTGTACTGGTAAAAAATTAAGTGCTTAGTAAATGTTTGTTGAATGAATGAATGAATAAGAAAAAGTAAGAAACTGGAAAAGAAACAAGAGAACAAAGTTTAAGGGAAAAGAGAATTTTAAGGCACAGCGAAGGTCTACACAAAGGCTACAGGGAATGACGCATGAAAAAAGGTCATTTGACTTGGCAAGAAATAGGTCATTGGCAGAATTTAGAGATAACTTTGCAATGTGGTAGTCAGAGTCCAAACAGAAGGGATTTAAGACAAGACCAAATGGAAACTATGTATTTGAAAGAGCTGTCTGTGAATTGAAGGAGAGAGGTAGTTTCTAGAAAGAAAAACAAGTTGTCTGTGTATGTGTGTGAGTCTGTGTAAATAGTGTGTGCAGGAGTGTGTGTGTGTGTGTGTGTGTGTGTGTGTGTGTGTGTGTGTGTGTGTGTGTGTGTGTGTTTGGGAAGTGGAAACTTGGAAGTGTTTGGAGATAAAAGAGAAACAAATACTGATGTATAAAATAATAAAAATTCTGATAATTTGAGATTTGGGGTAACTTCTGAGGCTATGAAGGTTGACAGAACTAGTGTTCTAATGTTTTTATTCCCTAATAGACTGGGTCACTTGTGAGTGAAAGAAAGTGAGCCAAGATGCCGGGTACCATTCAAGCTTTATTAAAGAAAGAAATCTGCTGGGCTGTACTCAAAATGGAGGACAGCCCGGGGCTGCCCTGAAAATGGGGGACAGCTGCAACAATGGGTTTGCAAGAGTTTGTATTAGCTTTGGGGCATGAAATGTACAGGGGGAGGGACCATTAGGTTAATGCAACTCGGTGGAGAACTGTGCCGATGCAGAAGCCAGAAAGTTGTTTCTAAGTCAGGAGGCTTCTCGTAAAGGGAAGTGGGGAGGGGCTTAGTGCTGGAGTGGAAGACGAGGCTGGAGGCTATTTCATGCTGGTGCTAATTGTGTGCACAGTGGTGTCTCCATGTCCAAAATCCATCAACTTGTAACCCCAGTGCTTAAAACAGTGCTGGCATATGGTAGGCATGTGGCAGATATTTGTTGGATAGCATAACATAATGCTTTAGCAGGAGTGCAATGTATATTATTTCCTTTTACCACTCTCTTAGATCAACCATCCATTCTCCATTCTTATCACCTGATTCCATGATGTGTAGAGGTGGGACAAGAAGTGATGGTGGTTAGGGAACTTTAGCTCCCTTATTTTGTATCAACACTCTTGAAGCTGAAATGGTGTGCAGGCTATGCAAACACAGCTTCATCACATCTCAATAAACATTTACATTTTAAGTGGAAAATGCACCTTCAACGTTCCCTTTTTTTTGAAACATTTTCTTCCATGATTCCAGAAAATGATATACGCCTGGATTTCCTCCTCTGCTTCTTCTCAGTTTATTTACTCAAAAAATATTAATTGAGTAACTATCATAGACAAGGTGTTATTCTAGGCACTGAGTAGTAAGTAAAATATTGAATTCCTATCCTCAGGGAGCTCACATTCTAGTGGGAGAGACAGGCACTGGACAAGATCAAGTGAAATGTACTATATGTTAGAGAATAAGTTCTAAGAAAATAATAAAGCAGAGAAGGCATACAGCATTGTTGGGTAAGGGACTGTGGTGTTATATACATATGACCACAGAAGGCCTCATTGAGAAGGCAGCATTTGAGTAAAGACCTGAAGGAAGTAGGGGAGCAAGCCATGAGGGTATAACAAGGGAAGACCATGCCAGGCAGAAAGAGCAAGGATGAAGGTTCTGAGGTGGGAGCATGCCGGTTATATTTGAGGAAAGGGAAGAGGTTCATGTGACTAGAGCAGAGTAAGGAAGAGAGACGTTAGGCAATTGGTTAGGGAGGTAATGTAGGCCTTTTTAGTTACAAGTGCTTTGGCTTTATTCTACCTGAGATAGGAAATTTTAGAGGGTTTTGTCCAGAGAAATGACAACACAATGTTCGGTTCTAATAGGACCACTCTGGTGTTCTGTGGAGAATAGACCATAGTAGGGCAAGGAGAGAAGAAGGAAACTCTTTACAAGGTTGCTGGAATAATTTAGGCAAGAGAGGGAACGTTTTGGTTTCTGGAGGTAGTAGGGTAGGTGGTATGAAGTGGTTAGATTCTGGAAGGTAGAACCAGTAGGATTTGCTGGTGGATTGCATATAGGGTGTGAGAGAGAGAATGACTCAAGGTTGGGGACCTGAACAGTGGGAAGGATGGAGTTAACAATCCTCTGAGATTTGGAAGACTGTGAGTAATTCAGTGTTGGGGTAGGACAGAATGTCAGAAGCTCAAATTTGGACATGTTAATTTTGAGATGTCTATCAGACATCCAAGTAGAGATGTGAAGTAGCCAACTGAAGTGTATGAATTTGAATTTCAGGGAAGAAGTCTGGGATGGAATATAAATTTGAGGTTTTTCAGCACTTATAGGATATTTAAAGCCTTGAGACTGGGTAAGGTCCTCCTTGCTGGGTCCTGTTCAGCAATGTGAGGTTTTAACATTGAAATGCTGCAGGTTGCAGTCTTTGAATCTCTTCACTTTTCTGCCTACATTAAATCATCTCTCTTTCTTTCATCTCTCTCTCACACTCCTTATCAAATCTGGTTAGCAAATCCTGGATATAGTTTGCAACTGATCCATTCCTACCACCTTCACTGTTATCACCCTGATCCATTTCTCTTGCCCATATTACTACAATAACCTCATAACTGGTCTTCCATTCCACATGTATCTTACTGAAGTCTGTTCTCACAAAGTAGCCAGAACCTTTAAAAAATTTAGATCAGATAGTTTAAGTCCTCTGCTCAAAGTACTCCAGTGGCGTCCTGACTTTGCCAGAGTAAAAGCCAGTCCCCATAATGAACTAAAAATGTCCTGTACAATCTTATCATCCGATAACTCTCTGACCACATCTTCTATTCCTTTCTATCTTGCTGCTGTAGCCTTCTGGCTTCATTGCTTTTCTCGAACATCCCAGGTTATTCCCTGTGCCTGAAACACTTGCCTCCAGATATCTGCATGGCTCTCTCCCAAACCACCTTCAGGTCTTTACTCAATGCCACCATCTCAGTGATGCATTCCTGGACTCCCCTTTTAGAAATCTAAGACCTCCCCCCGAGAAGTCCCCATCCTACCTAACATATTAATGTCAACTCCATGAAAGTACAGATTATTGCCTCTTTTGTTCACTGCTGTATTTCCAGCACCAAGAATAGTGTCTGTCACATAGTTGGCATTTAATATTTTTTTATAAGTGGAGGACTTAATGAACGAAATGAAAATACAGACAATCTAAGCGAACGCTGTCTGCTTGCTATGCAAGTGCTGCTTCAAGACTATTCTCCTAGATCCTCTTCCCTCAAATTTCCCTCTAGGGAAATTTGAAATAAATGAAATGCCGAAATAACCATAGGTGATACAGTAGGAAGTACATGCAGAAAAAGGGCTCAAGAGGCTTCTTTAAGTCATACTCATGGAGGGCATTTATAAAAATGAGTAGAATGTGTTCCTGTTTTTGAGAAATTTGTAGTCCAATTGGGGGAAAAGTTGTGTAAAAACATGTGACTTGCATAAAAGGAAAAAGTTTTAATGTAAGTATTAACAACTTTCCCCTTGACTGCCAATTCCTAAAAACATTGGAGTTTTTTAGGCCTGTGGTTTTGTTGAGCTGATAATAAAGAGGAGAGCTCCAAATCTGAAAGAAGTTGGGCAAGACTGATTGATTTACACTAAGAAGGGAGAGGAGCATCTCAAGGCAGTTTTTGTCTCAAAGAAAAAAGGTCAGATGAGAAAGGAAGGAATTGGGTGGTATGAGTAAGAAGGAAGAAGTATGATTGACAAATATGTGTGGGCTAAGATTTTGGCAATAGGATGCATGGTGGGGGAAGAAGGGAGGGGTCTTGGAGGCGCTTCCATAATAATTGGAGGGAACCAAGTAGGTAAGGAGAAGCTTTAGAATATTTATAGGTCAGGCAAAAGAACTGTTCCTTCTTTCCTCTAGAAAATCTCAGTTTTAGGACCGTTTCTTTTTTTCTAGAAAGCATCCAAATGGCTTGATTGCAAATGTACCTCTAAGAAGCTCAATGAATTCATTCAGTGTTGCCATTTGACTGTTGGAAAATGTCTTGCTTCAAAAATGATGATTTCAGTTTTGCCTAATTAATATACAGCAGTTCATTCTGTTAAAAGAAAAACTTTGTCCAAATTCAATTTAACAGAGTTTCATCAGGCAAACGAATGATTCCTACATAAGGAAGCCCTGTGAGAACCAGAAGAGGCTCAAAGAACTACATGTGGGCAGGTAGTATTTATAAATACAGAAACAGAGAAGTGAGGTACAGAAACAACTTCACTAGTTACAGCTCAGAGTTTGCCATATTTGGCATGGTCTCATTAGTTGGCAGCCTGTGATGGGCTGAAGCTAAGCTGCTGTGATTTGCTGAGACTCAGCTATTTGTTAGGAAGGTATAGTCCTAAGTTAGATTTTCAGTTTGTTTATGTACCAAGCTAGATAGAGGTTTGATGTGGCTGTAAGCAACAAAGAAGATCAGGGACGAAAGACTGTTCCTGGTTTTTACCAAACCATGTCATCAGCTAGAGAAGAATGTGAAGGGATCAATTGTATCTGGTACTTTTACAAGTGACATCTGTGAATCTCTACGCGAAACTTCTTTTTATCTAGCACTACATTTGTGCTTTTGTTAATTACTCTCTCTAATATTTTATTCCCTCTTTTTCCTCTTTTGTGGTTTTCCTTTCTTTTTTTTTTTTTTGACTTAAACTTGATGTTAAGACATTTTTATACCATAAAAATTATAAAATGTTATTAATTGTCTGGCATTTTTCCCTTTTTATTTTCTACCATTTTGTTTGTGTGGGGACTCATAAGCTGACTGATGAGCTGGCCCATAAAAAGGACTTTTCTACCTTTTTCTGTTAAGGAATGGCTGAGTGTGGGATTCCTTTATACCATAGGTCGATTACCATTGGACAAGTAGGGTGGTGAAGTTATATTACGAAAAAGTCTCCCCAATTCTTTCTGATAATATCCCAATTGAGAATCACTTAATTGAATTGACTAGAATACTGGGGTTCTAAGTACAGGAAGATGTGCAATTATAGAGAGAAGCATCACCATTACCACCATCATCACCATCATCACCATTAGTGTCATGTTGGCCATACAATGTCTTCATTATAGCAGCTGTCATTTCTATACCACTTATGGTGTGTCATAGACTGTTCTACGTGTTTTATATACCTTAACTCATTTTGTCCTCACAACACCTCAGATCAGTACTGTTGTCATCTCCATTTTATAGGCAAGGAAACAGAGATATAGAAGACTAAATTTGCTTTAGCTTATTCGGCTGATGAGGGATGTTGCCAGGACTCAAATCCAGGTAGTCTGGCTTTATAGCATGTGTTCTTTATACTGCCTCCAATTGTAATGAAGGTCCAACCCCCGTATTAATATTAATGAGGAATTAATATTTCCCCATTAAATTTAAAACTCATTGAAGGCAGACGTGTCTCCTGCTCTTACTGGAATGACTGTTGCCTTATGCACACTGGGTGGGCGGTTAGTATTTGCTATAAAAACAAATGAATATGCTTTAGGAATGATGTCATTTGCAATGGAAAGAGAAAGTCCTGAATAACCAATTTACCTGATTCTGGAACAGATTCTGCTTCTTGTATGCAGACCTACAATCAGACAAGGTAGGTCAGAGCATTTCCTACCTTGGGGAGAAAAAGGAGCAGGTGATAGGAGGACAGGAGAATGTCAGAGAGTAAGAGCCGGGAACCATGGACTAAAACCAGTATATACATATCTTAATATCATCGCACCCACTGACCAACCTCTCCCCATCACCCCACTCCCACCCTTGCCAGTCTCTGGTAACTATTATTCTACTCTCTAATTCTACAAGATCAACTTTTTTCTTATTCCACATGAGTGAGCTCGTGCAGTATTTGTCCTTCTGTGCTTGCCTTATTTCACTTTACATAATGTCTTCTGAGTTCATCCATGTTGTTAAAAATGACAGAATTTCATTCATTTTTATGGCTGAATAGTATTCCATTGTGTGTGTGTATATATATATATCACATTTAAAAAATCTATTTATCTGTTTTGGTTTTTTTTTGGCAGCTGTCCACTATGGAGATATCAACCCCTGACCTTGGTGTTACCAGCACCATGCTCTCCCAAGTGAACCAACAGCCAGCCCCTTAAATCTCTTCATCTGTGGATGAGCATTTAAGTTGATTAGCTATAGTGAATAGTGCTGCGATGAACATGGGAGTGCAAATATCTCTTCGATAAACTGATTTCACTTCCTTTGGATATATGCCCAGAAATGGAATCGCTGTATTATATGGTTGTTCCATTTTTAATTTTTTGAGGAACCACAATTTACATCCCTACCAATAGTGTATAAGAGTTTTCTCTTTCTCCACATCCTCACCAGCATTTGTTATTTATTTATTGTCATTTAGATAATAACCATTCTAACTGGGATGAGGTGATATCTCTTTGTGGTTTTGATTTGCACTTCCCTGATGATGAGTGATGTTGAGCATTTTTTCATATATCTGTTGGCCATTTTTATGTCTTCTTTTGAGAATGTCTGTCCAGGACTTTTGCCTATTTTAAAAATTAGATTATTTAGTTTTTTGCTGTTGAGTTGTTTGAGTTTCTTATACATTCTGAATATTAACCCCTTGTTAGATGCTTAGGTTGCAAATATTTTTTCCCATTCTGTAGGTTTTCTGTTCACTCTGGTGATTTCTTTGCTGTGCAGAAGCTTTTTATTTTATTTTATTTTTTTTTTGGTCGTTTTTTCGTGACCGGCACTCAGCCAGTGAGTGCACTGGTCAGTCCTATATAGGATCCGAACCCGTGGCGGGAGCGTCACCGCGCTGCCAGCGCAGCACTCTACCAAGTGCGCCACGGGCTCGGCCCTGTGCAGAAGCTTTTTAGTTTGATGTAATCCTGTGTGTCTATTTTTTGCATTTTTTGCCTGTGCTTTTGAAGTCCTATCCAAAGAATCCTTCCTCAAACAAGTGTCATGAAGCATTTCCCCTATGTTTTCTTCTAGTAATTTCATAGTTTGGGGTCTTACATTTAAGTCTTTAATCTATTTTGAGTTGATTTTTCTGTATGGTGAGAGATAGAGGAGTTGGTTTTCAGTCTTCTGCATGTGGATATCCAGTTTTCCCAGCACCATTTATTGAAGAGACTGTCCTTTCCCCAATGTGTGTTCTTGGTAGAAAATCAGTTGGCTGTAGGCGTGTGGATTTATTTATGGGTACTGTATTGGGTTCCATTGGTCTATATGTCTGTTTTTATGCCAGTACAATGGTGTTTTGGTTAATATAGTTTTGTAGGATATTTTGAAGTCAGGTAGTGTGATGCCTCCAACTTTGTTCTTTTTGCTCAGGATTGCTTCAGCTATTCGGGATCTTTTGTGTTTCCATTTGAATTTTAGGATTGTTTTTTCTATTTCTTTGAAGAATGCCATTGGTATTTTGATTGCATTGAATCTGTAGATCGCTTTGGGTAGTATGAACATTTTAACAATATGAATTCAATTCTCCCAATCCACAAATGCAGAATATCTTTCCATTTATTTGTGTCCTCTTCAACTTCTTTCCTCAATATTTTATAGTTTTTATTATAGATATCTTTCACCTCCTTCACTGAAGTTATTTCTAGGGCTTTTTTTTTTTGTAGCTATTGTAAATGGGACTGTTTTGATTTCTTTTTCAGACAGTTCACTGTTGGCATATAAAAATGCTACTGATTTTTGTATGTTGATTTTGTATTCTGCAACTTTACTGAATTTATTTAATAGTCTTTTCAAATACCAACATTTCATTTTGCTGCTTCTCTATTAAACATTTATTTCTATCTCTTAATTTTCTGTTCTTTTCTATATTATTTTCCTCATCCAACTTTCTTTGGGTTTTTATTATTTAATTCCAGTATTTAAAAATTTTGTATTATACTCTCCACTTTAAGTCTTAAGTAGCCAGAATTGTGTTTAAAAATTTGAAAACAGGGAGTTATTTTTAGCTATCATTTTATTTTTAGTTTTTGTGTTCTCATAATAAGCTATCAGTTGCAACAAACCATTCCAAATTTCAGAGGGCTGAACACAATACAGGTTGATTTCTTGCTCATTCGAAGTCCAACACGAATGCTTCTAAATATGGCACAGAAAGCAAGCTCCTTCCCTTTTAGACTGCCAACATTCTCAACATGTAGCCCTATGATTTTTTGATGAAGAGGAAGGAAGCATGTGGAAGATTGCACAGTATATTCTGTGGTCAGGCCTGAAAGTACATGTATCACCTCTGCCCACATTCATTAGGACCGACCTAAGTCTCCTAAATATGTGGGCTGGAAATGTGATTTAACTATATGCCTATGAGAGAGAGGAGAATCAGATTCCCTGCCATAATTTCTAATGTGATTGATTGCATCATGGTCAGAGAATGTGTTCTCTATGATACCAATTCTTTGAAGAATTAATGACAGTCCATTTTTGTAAATGTTTTGTGTGTGCTTGAAAATAATGTATATATTTTCTAGTTACTGGATGTAGGCTTCTATATATATCAACTAAATTAAACCTGTTGACTTTATTGTTCAAATTATTTGCATCCCTACTGGTTTTTTTTATCTACTTCAAGTATTAATGACTAAGATATGTATTAGAAATTTTCCACAATGTTGGCAGATTTGTCAATTTCTCTTTGTAGTTCTTTTAATTTATACGTTATTTATTTTGAGGCTATGATATTAAACAATATAAACTTACAAATGTAGTTTGTCCTTTTGATTATGTCCTGTTATTTTTATAGAGTTCCCTTCTTTATCAGTAGTATTTTTTTCCTTTAAAGAATATTTTGTCCAGTGTTAATTATGGCTATATTTCTTTCTTTTGGCTAAATTTGCCTGGTTCTCCTTTTGAAACTCTAATTAGATATATATTTCTCACTCTGTTCTCCTTGTGTCCTCAACTCTTTTAAAAATATTTTCATCTTTTTAATCTCTATTGCTTCATTCTGTGCAATTTCTTCTTTTGCATAAAAATCTTCCATTTTATTAATTCTCTCCTCCATTGTATCTATCTTTTGTTTAACACTTACATTGACTTTTTACTTTTAATTGTTACATTTTTATTTCTAGGAGATCTTCTCTCCCAAATTCTGCCTAATATCTTACTGATCAGTCATGTTTTTACCTCCTTCCTCTTTTGTAATTTTTTTACGAAAAATGATTCTTTAAACATATGTAATTACTGCATTTACATTTTTTTCTAATATATTCCCTGTATTTGTACATTTCCAATATTCAAGTTCCTATTGTTTATTATTTCTGTGACATTTGCTTATAATTGCTTAATTTCTCGTGTGTTTTGTGGATTTTTTGTTTATTCTGAAATTTTATTCAAAACAAAAAGCAATCCTTTGGACTTTCTAATATCCAGGTTGTAGATTTTTTCCTCCAGGAAGAATTTGTTTTTCTTTCTGACACATGTATGGGGACATTACAGACCTGGTTTCAATTTAAAATGGGACTAGAAGTGAAAATTTTTAGTTTATGGTTTTTCTTACCATGTAAACAGTGCAAATTTTGACCTTAAATTCATGTCTAGTGGCTACGAATTCTCAGGAGAGCTTTTTTCTCCTATAGTCAAGTATCTGCCAGACAGTTTTCCTTGCTTCTTGCCCTTGTGAGGGGTTATTTATTTATCTCTCTCTAGTGAACTGTCTTCCTGTGTGCTTAGGCCTCCCTGAGCATGGCTTCTATGCTGGTGGTCTCTAACGGAACTCTGTTCTGTGAACATTCCAGGCAGCCTGCATGTATAGGTAATCCCAGAGTACTCAGTCACTTCAGTTCTCATTTATTTCTCTAGACTCATACTCCCACTTAATTCCTGGCAGCCTCTTCCATTCATTTTTTTAAAAGAGTTTTTAATATTTTATCTAGCAATTTTTTCAGAGAATTAAGAGCATTATCAATATAATTCTCTTTTATTTTTTCAAGTTGCATTTAAATACAGTTGAAAATAGTACAGATATTTGCAGGAGGGATCATCATGTTTTCAGTCTATTGTCAATGCTGGGTGCCTCAGTGACTTGTGGATTTCTTTAAATGACTCCAACAATTTGTCAGAATTGATGAAATGTGAATGACGTACAGGTTGGAATCACTGTTATGAGACCTGTGAAAACTCAGTGCCAGCCCTTTCACTAAGTGACCTTGTTAACCTGTGTGGTGTCAACCCACCCTTTGGGGCTTGATTCTTCTCATCCCTAAGATGCATTGGTTTACCCAGTATACCTTCCCAAGCAGTATATACTACACATGTTCTAGAATTTATCGATCTCTTTGACCCCCAGGTATTGCCTGGGGCAGCTTGAGCCCTCCTTGCCAGTCACTTTCAGTCTCTAATAGTCTCATGTCTTTACCCTTATGTGCCTTATAAATAACACTTTCCATGTGTACTGTGCTGTGAAAAAGGTTAAGAAGAATGGTCCAGGAGGTCTTTTAACAGTCCTCCTTTCTCTAAAGCTCTTGATTTTAAAGATTAACTATTAATACTCTCTTCTTCTCTGGGCACTTATTCACTGAATGAGCATATTGTATCCAAGAGAGGAGGGGATGGGTTTTACACAGAGTTGCTTTTAACTGAAATCTTCAAAAGGAGTTGTGTATCTTTCTAAATGAGGAAAATCTCAAGAATTTGTTCAAAGTGACTTGTTTAGAGCCAGTAATGCCATTCTAGAAAAATGGTTCTGATGATTGGAACCAGCCAAGGCCCTTGGTGCCTCCTTTGATACAAATTGTATTTGCTTATAACTGGTTTCATTGTATGTGTTCACCTCCTCATTTCTTTTCTATGAGTACAATATTATAGAGGCAGTTTAGAGGTCAATTTAAGTGACCTCATGTCCGTTCCTTTCTTTTTTGTTGTTTATATTTAATAGTGTGTGCCTTTGTCTTGCTTTATATTTTCAGTCTCTCTGTTTCCCTGATATTTTGAAAAGCTGAAAAAAAACAGCCCAGTTTTACTTCCCAAGGACTCATACCCATAAAACCTATCAAAAAAATGATTGGTTTTGCTAATACCTGAAAAAATGGGTCCTAACATGCTCTATTTCTGGTTGTTTCTACAAGATACTGAATGCTTTAAGGAGAATGTTTAGCATTCAGCAACCCGAGTTCAGTCTGGCTCTGAAGTGGCTTTGTTTAGGTTGGGAAGTAGCATGTTTTCAAAAAAACAGATTCCTGTCTCCACCCCAGTTCTACTGAATCTGAACCTCTGTAAGTCAGGGGTCAAGGATTCTGCAGTTTTACAAAACTATAGTTTTAGTTTCAGGGACTACTTGTCCGGAAAACAAGAGAGAGCAAATAACTTGGCTGGAAAATGAGGGAAAGGCTTGAAGAAGACTTCACAGAAGAGTTATTATTATTATTTTTTAAATTTATCTTTGAAGGATAAATAAAATATTTGCCAGATGGGGAAGACTGGGGTAGGATATTTTTAGTCAGAAGGAGTGTCATGAGTAGAGGCTCAAGAGTGAGAATCCATGGCATATTTCTGAGAGCTATAAATGGTCCAGTTTGACTAGACTGATGCCTAAAATGGGGGTGGAGGGTGGGGAGATGGAAATCACAGAAGATGTGTCTGGAAAGTAGATTAGGACTAAATTGTGACAAGTCTCAAAGGATAAGAAATTGTATTTTATTTCATAGGCAATAAAAGCCATCAAAGCATTCATAAATATAATAATGTGTCAAGATTTTCATTTTATCATATAACTATGGCAGCAATGTGAAGAATGAATTCAAGGGAGAAGAAACAAGAGGGAATGAGACCAATTGAAGATTATTAGAATAACTTGGAAGAATGATTTTAAGGCAGTAGCTGAGGAAATGGAGAAAAAAGAACAGATTTGAGATCATTAATTTACCCAACAAATATTTGTTGACTATTTTGCATGTGGTGGGCCATGTGCTAGCTGCTAGGAAAAAACAAAACCAAATTATGAATGTTCTAAGACAAATAAAAATATGTAATATGGTTAGGTGTTTTTGTGTGTATGAATAGAAGAAATATTTTTAAAATAGTGGTATCCTCTTTGTGGAAGAAATATAATTTTGCTTTTCTTTATTATATATTTTTGAATATTCTAAAGTATCTATGATACGGATATATTATACTTATACATTTTTATAATTTAATAATATACCTGATTTTTCCTCCCAGGATCCTAGTGAGAAGGTAGATGTGTGAACAAACAACTATACAGCAATAAGGTAGTTGTTATAATAGAGATATATTGAAAAATCACTGAACATATGTCAGAAGTAGCATCTAAGAGTAACTTCAAGAGATAGGAAAGTCTTCATGAAGGAGGCAGCATTTTGGTTGAACCTTGTAGGATTTGTGGGAATCCTAGAGAAGAGATATTCCAGGCAAAGAGTACAGCATTGGAAGATTAATCTGAGTAGACAGGCAGGTGTCAGATTCTGAACAGTTTTGTATTCATTGCAAGTGTTTAGAATTTATCTTATAATTCATTATAAAAATGCAAGCAGGAAGAAAACAAGCAAATGCTCACATCATGAAGACCATTCTGGCAGCAGTACAGAAGTTATATTAAAGTGATGTGGACTGTATAGTGAGATTAGAGGCAGGCAGGAAAATCAGCAAGGAGACACTTGTAATAGTTTAGGTGAGAATTAACAGGTCTTAGTGATTAGATGGAATGGGTGGTATGTTTGCATGCGTGTGTGTGTGTGTACACCACTTGTGTTTGGTAGGTAGATGGTCGGAAGCAGAAAGAATTTATAATATACATAAGATTACTTTTCTTTCTCTCAGCTGAGTGGGTAATGGTGTTACT
This sequence comes from Cynocephalus volans, assembly GCF_027409185.1. Lineage (NCBI taxonomy): Eukaryota > Metazoa > Chordata > Mammalia > Dermoptera > Cynocephalidae > Cynocephalus > Cynocephalus volans. The sequence goes on along the minus strand of NC_084468.1, from coordinate 104,227,628 downwards.
AACCATAATAGGAAATATATGACAACTTATGGTGTGTGAGCTTAAGGTACATGTGGGATATTCAAGCAGAAAATTTTAATAGGCAGATATATATATGAATATGGACCTCACAAAACAGATAAAGAGCTAAAAAAAAAATCAATAAGATTTGGTGACTACTTAGATGTGGTTGGAGGAGATAGCTGTGAGATATTCAAATAAAAGATAGAGGATAAGGAAAAAAAAATGAAAAGAAATAAAAATTGGAAAGAAATGAAATACTGAGGTTTACCTTAACATGTTATATATAAATTATTGAATGACTATATACCAGAGTGAATGAACTCTCAATCTAGACTACTTGGGCTCAAATCCCAGCTTTAGCGTTTGCTGAAGCTCCATTTAGCATCTCCATGAGCAAATTACTTAACCTCTATGAGGCTCAGTTTTCTCATGTGTATAATAGAATTAATATTAGTCCTTGACCCTCAGGGTTTTTGTGAGTATTAAATGAGATAGTTTATGGAGGGAACTATAAGTAATATCCGGAGCATAGTTAGTGTTGGTTGTTATTTGAATTATTTAGAAAAAAAAAGAAAGGATTTTGTTCTTAAATGATGAAAAATGTAGCTGCATGAAACTTTTTTTATGAAGAAAAAAATTTCCTTGTTGCTTAGTTACAATAGAGAAAGTAACTTTTCTATCTTTGTTTTGGTCCATGGTTCAAAATGATGCAAAACAACTAGAATTTTCAATAGAAAGCATAACTGATATCCCAGTCAGGTCTTTGAAGTTTAGTTGACAATTGTGCAGAAATACAAGGTGATAAGACAAAGAATAAAGCTGTAAGTATTTCTCAAGAAAGGGCATCCTGACCATGAGGCTATCTTGCTTTATTCTAGGCTTGGTAAATTATTTTGGGTCTCCAGGCTAGGTAGTATAAAGACACACTTCTTATTTAATGTCCTGAACTATTACTTCCTTTTTCATATGATTAAGCATTATCAGATCCAGAAGTTAGCCACTGAAAGGAAGTAGAAACCTGGAATACAGCATTGTTTGGCTATGTTCTCCTACTTGCTAGTGAGTCATACTGACTATATCCTTTTTCTTTCTTGAGAACATTACTGCAAAGAGGTGGGCAGTTAGGCTTTCAAGGTTTAGTGATCTTTTCTTCTTAGATGTAAAGGATGAGTAGATTTTAAGAGAGACAGTTGGATAAGCTTTTAATTTTTTTTTTCTGAGAGAAAATGAAATCACATGGGCTGATTATGTAAAATACCTGCCTTTTCTAGTGATAAAGATGCCAACTGATTCATATCTCTTTTCAGATTCTTATTCTATTCTAAAGAAGAACTAGTACATTTTTAAGTGTTTATTGTGTACCAGTCATTCTAGATATTTTGCATATTCTAATGTACTTAATATGTACAACAGTCTTGTGAGGTAGGTACTGTTATTATATCCCATTTTATAGGTTAAGAAACTGAGAAATAGACTAAGCAATTTGCCCTGGTAAATAGCAGTTTGATTCAATAGTCCATGAGCTTAATAAACCTCAATGCCTTAGTGTATATTGGTTACTGTCAAAGAACTGATAAAATAGTATATCATGATAATTAGGTTTACAGATGTATTTTTAAATAGTTTGAAAAATACATATAAATAAAATATAATAGGTGCCTTCTTACATATCTCTAGGAAAGGATGCACAAAAGCATTACATTTTTTAAAAGCACTTTACATGTATTTTCTCAGTTGAGACTCATAACAACCCTATGAGTAAAGCAGTGAAAAATGCTTCTGTCCCCATTTAGAAATGAGAAAATGAGGTTCAACAACAATTAAATTACTTATTCAAGTCTCTGTGGTAAAATTGGGACAAGAATCAAGATCTGTTCAGTGTTTTTTCCACTAGGCCATCTTCCTGCTTTCATAAACAGTAACCCACAAGGCCTTTGCAGATTAGAGGAGGCAACGGGTGAAGCATGACATTTTTTGGAATGGGTTTTTACTGAACCATAAAAAAGTGCTAACTAAGGTGACCATTTACTATTAGTATTGTATTTGATACCAAACCGGAATTTCAAGTGAAGAGATATTAGATTATTTTATTTTATATTTTTGAGGGAATTAAAATATCCAGCCTTAGCAGCTTAGTTTCAGAAACTGCAGTTCTTCAAAATAAATATTTTGGAAATTACACTGTTTCAACAAAAAAAAACTTCTTGAACAAATTTAAATGTGTTTCTGAAAAGGACCGAAAATTGTTTTGATTTTATTTAAGACCATTTAAAAAACCAATGTTGTTGCTTGTCACTGTTATTGTTCACTGAGAACAGTTTTGAATTTCATAATTAATTGTGATAATATCAGAGATAGGACTGTTTATCTCTTCTGCTCTTCTTTGTTTTCCAAATTCACAATACCCTTTGAAGGTTAATCCATTTGCTCTGCTACACACAGTGCATTAATGAAATTCTAGATTTTCATTCTAGAGCCAGCCTTTCCAAGTTGCTGCCTAGGTTCAGTGGACCATTTTCCCTCCAGGCAGAGTGCTTTTCCTGAGGTTACTCTGAATGAGAGGAAAATAGATATGTCCTGAGTTTTTTATAAATCTGACAAATCATTATGGGAGAAAATTTGTAAATGAGATATACAGAAAGGCAGATAAATTGAAGGAAGGGTGGGGAGTAGCTAAAATATCAGGATGACTTCTCTTTTGCTGATTTCCTGTTTCTGAAGAAAGAGTTGAATCATTATGCTCTTACAGGCCTTACAAACATACCTCTGGCTGGCAGCCAGGGGTAGATATACTGTGGAAACATTTGCTGCTCTTCATCCTTGTATTGAATTTTGCCTACGGTGAAGCAGATAGAAAATGAAGGACAAGCTGGTTAAAGTCACATACACTTGGCCTATTTATTACTTGGTTGAAGTTATTCCTAGTATACAAAGAACCAGAAGGGTCTTTTAGGAAATAAGACGCTGAGTTTATAGTCTACACATCCATTTATGTAGAAAAGTGGTGAGCATTGAAGCACATGGAAATATGGGGTGACAGTGGCTTTTCTATTTGGTCCCTATGTATACAATTAATGAAGGAAATAATCTTATGAAGCAGGTTTTCCAAAACTCACTGCCTTGAGATAAATTTCATGAACTCAATGTTGACACCTTTTTCTTAAGATAAACAATGTTTGTGGTTAGAAGTGCTGATGTATTAATTAATGAATAACCTACTGGTTCTGAATAAGCCACGTAGATAATGTCAATAATAGCTGAAGCCTGACGCTTCTGCTTCAGGTTGCACACAGGCGTTTTTGGTTCCTTTGTTGTAATCAGTAACTAATGATTGTGATTTTTTGTGTTCTATGAGAAAAGGACAACTGTACTAGGAGCTTCCCCTTCCCTTTTGAAACTCCCTTATAAAATGCCTTTGCTTGTAGTAGACTTCAGAGCACTTTCCAGCTCTGTTGGCTTATGTTTCCTGAGTTGATCCTCAAGCTTGGCTTTCTTTTTTTTTTTTTTTTTTAAGTTTTCTTACTTATGATTCAAGTTTTTACGCAGACAATGCATGAATACATTCTCAATGTAAAATTAAATAATACTTTGTTCTTTTCTTACATACCTCAAAAGATCTCGTGCATACTGGACATGAGATAGGTGTTTAAGAAAATATAAGTTTAATAAATAATATATAGTCATTTGACATATTCAAAAATGCTGCAGGGAATGTTCCATTACAAGGTTTTTGTCACTGTAAAATAGATCACACATGCAAAAGAGCATATGAAACATAGGTATATATTTAAGGTATACTGATAATACTGAGAGACAGAATATTACCAGCATCCAGAATCAAGCTTGGCTTTCAATAAACCTTTATAAAATTATTTCTGCCTTGATTTTGATCCACACAATCATCCCATAAAGTCCTTCATTTCGTAAAGTGGATGGAACAATTCTTATATGCTTCTCGCCATGCTGCCTTTTACGATTTTTTTGTTGTTCTAATGGTATTCTTTGATATTTATTATATCTCCTGTACAAATATTGTGGTTGTTGGGGGTTGGGGAGGGTGGGGAGTGAAGGAGTATCGCTGAGAGTAATGGGAAACCTTGCCCTGATCTTCCCATAAGTAGTTCTATGTATGTGTAACTAAAACCCAAGGAAATTTTTCATTTTCCTATATTTTATTTAATTTTTTTTCTTCTCTATGTTTTCATAGCACTTAATTCATACATCTGATGTAGAATTTGGTATCAAATATATGTGTTTTATATTTGTCTGTACTGCTTGATAATAGGCACTGTATTATATTCAACTTCATATTGTATCTCCAACCCCTAGCAAAATCACTCCTTGTAAAGAGCACATATTCAATAAATGTGAAATGAATCAAAGAGATAACCATTTTCTTATATTTTCTCTACCTCTTTTTTTAACACATTTTCTTATATATTATTTTTTAAAGAAAAAAATTAGATCATATTACTTGAAGAATGTTTCATTCCTAGATAATTTCTTTCTTGCTGATGTTGAGTGTAGTAGCCAACAATCATCAAGCTCCTGAGAGCCTTTTAAAACCATGCTAGAAGCAGATACTAATGAGCCCCAGATATGCATCTGGAAGAAACGCTATTATGTGTCAATTATCACTTTCAGTGGTAAGCTCTGGCTAGGTCCAGAAGCCCTCTTCTTGAACGGTATGTTGGCTAGCCTCTCTGCAGTGGACAGGGTTGGTTATTGATGAAGGTGATGAAAGCTAAGGATATGTTAGGCACTATATATATATACTTTCCACATGCTTTGTTTCATCTAATCCTGTGTTACAGGCACAGAGAAGATAAAGTGACTTTCCCATGGTCACGCAGTAGCAAGTGAGGGAGCCTGGCTTTCAAATACCCGCAGTTTGATTCTAGCCCTTATTCTTAACTGTGATATATTCTGTTTCTATCAACTAGTTTCCCTTTATGAAAAAAGAGAATAAATTGAAATGCTGAATATCAAGTTGAATTTTTCCAAGAAAATAAGATTAGTATAGAGGGTTATTTTATATGTATGTTTAATGACCCTTTGCCTAACTTTTAACATGAGTGACCACTAATGTATTCAACCTATTGATTGGTATGCACAGCAAGTATCAGTATGTGTAAATTAAGTAAACAGGACAAAAAAAGTAATGAGCCATTTTTAATTGTAATAAATATATACTGTTTTATTATATTGTTTGAAAGTTATCTTAGTTTGCACATTAATATTCTACAAGTCAGAATTTTTATCAGAAAAATGGAATTCAGAAAGACTTATTTGGGAGGATATATACTGGCATTCTGGAGGAGAATTTTGTGAAAACTTGGGCCACTTCAAAGCTTTTCGTAATATTTTTTTTCTTACAATAAAACTTCCTGTAGAAGAACAAATGGAGATCATATTCTTAATCATATGTTATCTTTGAAAATAAGATTCTTTCTATTCTTGGTCTGGTACCTGTATTTCATTAGCACTCATAACTTCATCTTGAACTACTAGCTGAGTTTTTAATCACTTGATTCTTTACCACAATTTTACTATCCAATATTTTTTAACCCTTAAAGTTTTATTGTTACTGATATTCAAACTCAGAAACACAACTCAAGTTGATCCTGAATCCAGAAGCCTAAACCTTCTGATCTCACTCTCAAGTCCTACATTTTGCTTTCTAATTGTTTATAACGGTGATTCTTAATCAGGGGTAATTTTGCTCACCAGAGGACATTTAGCCATGCCTGGAGACATTTTTGGTTGTCATGCCTGGGGGGTGGGGTGCTACTGGAATCTAGTGAGTAGAGGCTAGAGATGCTGAATACACAGAACAGTCCTTTCTCACGTCCCCTCCCCCACCCACACCTATTATCCCATCCAAAATGTCAACAGTGCTGAGGTTGAGAAACCCTGATTGGTAGAAACCCTTATTGGGAACATTGTTTTGTTACCTTCTCAGCTACTACAGAGGATTTTTAGGTACTATATGAAAAGTTAAGAGGTAAGATTTATAATGGAAATTACACATACAAACGAAAGTTGTGCTTCAAAGTTAGACAGAGGGAGGGAATGGGATCCAGAACTTAGGTTGGAGTATTTGTTTTTTCCGGAGGAGGGGAGACTTTTGTCACAATGAAAAGAGGAAATAAGAGAACAATAGGTATAGGTGTAGGTAATTTTGAAGATGTACAGATATAAATTTGAGTACGTTTGTATCTAATGTCTTCCATTTCCTCTGTTAGACAGGAGTTGAGGTCCTCTATTAAGAAAGAAGGAGGTGGCAGTGGTGACCTAGGAGGTTTAGGAATAATAGAAGTTGAAAGAGCCACTGTAGAGAACGGGCAGTGGTGGGGCTTGAAGTTAAATAGGTAAATGCATCATGTCTCAGGTGTCTCATACAGTTTGTGCTAGACATAGCCCCCAGGAGAAGGAGATTATCAAGAAATAATCAAGGGCTCATTTTCTTGCTGAGCAGACCAGGTGCAGAGTTCCAGCCATAGAAAGGAACTTGAACCAGTAGAACACAAGGAAGAGGCCCAGTTATGATGACTGGACAAAAACAGTGGTTAAAAGAAACGATTGTAACTCTCTGGGCATGGAGGAGCCCAGATTTATGGTACAAGACTGGTTCCTAGTCCCACTTGCAGATAGGAATGGAAGTCGTATTCATTCATTTATGTTTCAAGCACCAACTCCTATAACTACTAGAATAAAGCCTGACATACTGTGGATTCTCAATAAATATTTGCTGGATGAATAAATGCTATTTTACACTGTGTTAGGCACTGGAGATATATACCTGCTGAAGAAAATGGACAAGGGACAAGCACAGTGTACTCTGGGACTCAATGGAGAATCATCTAACCCAGTCTTGACAGCTCAGAGAGGCCATCCCAGAGGAGGTGAGATTTGAGTTTGTGTACCACATGCCGAGGATAAGGCAGGATCGTTTTACTCTTGTAAGAATGGGTTCTCGGTCGACCCCATGGCGCACTCGGAAGAGTGGCGCTCCCGCCGCGGGTTCGGATCCTATATAGGGATGGCCGGTGCACTCACTGGCTGAGCGCGGGGCAGCCGGTCACAAAAAGGACAAAAAAAAAAAAAAAAAGAATGGGTTCTCATGGTATAAGGTAGGCAGGACTGACACTGAGAAACTCACTCTTTCCCCTAAATTCCCTGACCCTCCCCCACTAGAGAAAAGTTGTTAAAGGCAGGAAGATCCAATGGAAACTAGTAGTTAAGAGAGGACTTACACACATCAAGAGCCACCTGTCTGCTATATGTCCTTCACCAAGTACCATATATATCAATTCCAAAGTCAACTTGCACTAGATTAAGGACAGTCAATTCAGGACATATTGAAAGTCCTGAATTTGGGGATGGAAGACAGGGATTTTGCACTTGGTAACATCACTTGAGTGATATCACTAACCACTACAGGTGAGCTGCTGAATATTTTTACCTTAGTTTCCTTTTCAACAGCATGAAATTTGTATTGCTAGCCTCCCATGTGATATATTCATCAGTATCAGAGAAAAGACTCAGAATGCTTGAAGTAAGAAGTATTACTATGTTTGAATGTGTCTCCTAAGGTTTAGGTGTTGAAAACCATCTTCAGTGCAAGTGTTGAGAGGTGGGACCTTTAAGAGATGATTAGGTCATGAGGGCTTTGCCTTCATGAATAGATTAATGCCATTATTACAGGAGTGGGTTTGTTATTTCTGGATTGGGCTCCTTATAAAAGGATGAGTTCAGCCTGTTTCCTCTCTCTCTTACCCACGCAATGCCCTCTGCCATGTTATGATGAAGCCTGAAGGCCCTCACCAGATACAAACCTTCCTAAGACTTCCCAGCCTCTGGAACTGTAAGAAATAAATTTATAAATTACCCAGTCTCAAGTTTTCTGTTATAGCAGCACAAAATGAACTAGGACAAGTCCTGAGTAAAACTTATTTTTCTATTCAAGATAAATATTCAGCTACGTTCTCCAGAAAATACATTTCTTTTTACTAATTCATAATTTATTTTATTTTTGTTTTTGTTCTTTGTTTTGTTTTGCAGCTGGCTGGTACAGGGATCCAAACCCTTGACCTTGGTGTTACAAGGCTGTGCTCCCACCAACTGAGCCAACCAGCCAGACCCATAATTTAGATACCAGGCGATGAAGCAGAAACTGCTGTATTTCTGATGAGATAAAATAAACTTTTACTCCTTTAAGCTTAATGTTTTAAATTGCTGGACCTAATTCTTTCTAGTATGTCTTTTAACCTTTGATCTGGTGTATTTGCTACAAATAACTTGCTGGTTATTAGAGCCTTTCCTAAGGAATTAGCTTGTGAATTCACTGGCCAGACTCGTACTTAAACTGGGGCCAGGAGAAAGACAGTCCTTTGGTGGCTTATGCCAGATTCCAGAAGTCTACTAGTCTGAGTAAAAAATTGAAAATTTATTTATTTGTAAAGCATTTTATGTTTTAAAGGTACTTTATCAGGTACTAATTTAATAACTCCTCACAATTATCCTGTGAATTAAGAATTATAATTTTAATCATTTTATGGTTAAGGAAACTCAGAAGGTTGAAGAAACTCGGCCTAAGGCTCAGCAGCTTCCGTAGTGGTCAAATCACCAGGGCTGCCCTGCTCATGGAGATCATGTCTGTGCTGACCTCCTTCTTGTGGGAAACTGCTCCTCAATCCCTGCCTCCAACATTTGGTCTGATTGAAAGATGCCTCATTCCGTGTGACCTCAATCTCCTGGGCTACACTGACTGACCTTGGAGTGGCCACCTGACTGAAGCTGGACTAATCATAATAACCCTCCTTATCCAACACTTGAATTCAGTAGAAGAGCATGGACAATTAGAATTGTTTCATTCTTTCTTTCTTTTTTTTTTTAACTTGGACAAGAAGAAGGATGAAGGAAGCTGAGGGAGGTGACATAAAGAAAACTTCCTCTTTGCTGGTTGGGAAGCCGTTCCTACGGGAGCCAGAGGTCACTGCAAGTTGCTGTGGTAGGCACATTGAGAGCTCTGGTCCGAGAGAAGGAAGCTGACATACAGACAGAAACAGCAATGAAAGCGAGGAACCTAGCAGCACTCATATCCCTGGCTCAGTTGTCCTTGATGACGTCTGTGTTTTTATGCTTCTGTCGATTTTGTTTCCTGACCCAATAAAAGCCTCGTTTTCCTTCACCTAAGCTAGTTCTAGCTGGGTTTCTGTAGCTTTCATCTAAAAGATCATGATGAATACACCTGTGAAGAGGCACAAACAGAATTGAAATGCATTCCCTTACCCCAGTTTCCAGGCTTTTCCACCAAACCATAATCTCTATTATGTCTGTACTCTGGGGTCCTCAAGTCCTACTAGATTTAATATGTCACTGTCATTTATACTGATAATACTAGATAAGTTGTGCTGGCTTCACGTTTCTGGCTTTCTCTCTTGGTTCTCATGATTTATGCTTCCTGATTATTCCAGACTGGTATTTTTGGTAAGAAAAGGCTGGCATCCAGATAGACTCAGTATTAATAAAGTCCGACATGAAGTAAGTTCTTCAGATCTTGCACATTTAGAACTTGTTGGAACTCTTTTCTCCTACATCTCAGATCCCATTTTTTCCCTTTGAGTACAGTAGTTCCCTCTTATCCATGGGGATACATTCCAAGCCCCCCAGTGGATGCTTGAAACCACGGATAGTACTGACCCCTGTATATACTATGTTTTTTTTCCTATGTGTACATACTTGTGATAAAGTTTAATTTGTAAGTTAGAGGTCAACAACAATAATTAATAATAAAATAGAACAATTATAACAATATACTGTAATGAAAGTTATGTGAATGTGGTCTCTCTGTCAAAATACTATAATATTTTTCTACCTCAGTTGACCATGGGTAACTGAAACCATGAAAAGTGAAACTGTGGTGCAGGGAGATTACTGTAATCAAACCAAATAAATGAAGAAATTTTTTCAAATATGGACTTTAATGGTCTCCCAAAAGAGATAATTTTAGAAATACAGCCAGCTCATTGGTTTAACTACATCCTTTGTTCACCTTATTCACTAGAACAAGATGACCCACTCTTTCTAAGTGACAGCAAGTGTTCTAAATACACATGTATGCTACCATTGCATATTCCAACATCTTTTGTCTATTCTCTAATTCATCTCATTTGTTTTAAGGAACATATTGGTTATTTCAATGTCATAGAATCCTGACCTTGACACTTTATTCCTAAATAACATTACTTAAAAGTAGATTTCTACCAAAAAACTTGTGTATTTCTTCATATACACATAGTGTGTATATTACACATGTAATTAATATGAACTTTGTATTTAATAACTTGCAAGATTTTTTATATAGAAATAGGACACAATTAAATTACTTTCTTCAAGCCTCATAATTCTGCTTATATTCTTTGTAATAGCTCTGTGATTGATAAGTTTTTTTCATCTCTTTGACTTAGAGGTACAAAAAAATTCACTAAAAGGGGACTACATAATGCACTCTACAGTTAGAAATTAACATATTTATAAGATATGTAATTTATGACAAGAAAACATCTCTGCTTAGATTCTGGTCTTGGCCATTTGGATATGGCCAGTTTCATTAACTAAATGGCAAAACAACAATAGCAACAATAGCAGCAACAAATACCCATTTGATATAAATACTCAGTGAAGAATATTAGATAGTAAATACCAAAGTATAGTAGTTTACCAGTAATAAAGACCAAACCAACCTGAGATCCATAAATTCAATTAAGAGAGTGGCCAAGGTTATGGTGAAGATTTTGAGAAGGGCAAGCCAGATTCTGTTTGTGTTCTCATTGACTTGCAATGCTGTGTGACAGGGTGCAGTGCCAAGCCAGTTTTAGCAGTCTCTTTTTTTCTTACCATGTTCACAGTCTCTATTGCCATCAATAGAGGCAATAAAAGGCAATAGAGACAAGAGACAAAGGCAATAAAAGGGCAATAGACCCTTGTCTGAATTTTCAAGTTACATATCCATCCTGGTTTATGGACTTTCTATGAGTATGTGTTATTTTTCTTTGCCAAGTCACCTGATTACTCAAGTCTTGGCTTAGGAAATGTGATGGGCAGGGAGGCATGCCACTGGCTCACAGAGAACTGTATTTGATACCAGTGCCCTTTGTTTTATTTTTACTGTATAAAGCATAAAGTGCCCTGTGCAATTAGAACACTCAATTATTTATACTCTGGGGCTAAGGAAGGTAAGGATTAGACCCTCTAGTTTTTTTTATTCCTGTTTTTCCTATAGCATTTCTGCTTTGCTAAATGCTTAGGTTTCAAGATATTATTTGTCAGAACAGTGGTCTACATTTTCATGTCTGATATACATATAATCTCTCTAGAATAACTGAAAATTTTAAGTAATATTTTTTGGATCTGAAATAATACATAGAAGTAAGCTATAGGATTTGGTGTAGAATTCACATTTGTCCTCAAAAGAAGCAAAACACTGGGTGTGATACTACTCCAAACTTAGTGGATGATTATGAAGAATTTGAGAATCACTTCTTTCTGAAGAAGAATTTACTAAAGGCTCTGGATAGCTAAAGAGTGAATGAATAAAATTACTCAAAACTACTGTATTATCTGGGTTAACTTTATCCTTGCTTATAAAAACTAAGTATTAATTATGCCTCAGACTGCATTAATTGCTATATATGTACTTTATATATAATTTTTATGCCTGTATTTTTCTTGTTTAACCTTAACAGCAATAAGCCTGGATTAGGTTTCACTATTCCCATTTTGCAAATGAGAAATGTAAGATTTAGAACAATTAATTAGTTTTCCCTCAATCTACAGCTAGAAAACAGAATCAGCATTTGAAGCCTGGTCTGTTGTATTCTAAAATCTGCATACTTAACCCTTATATTATACTCTTTTCTTTTGGGGGTTAAAAAATAATAAAACAAATACAAACTCTACATTTTATATTGTAGAAAAGAGACCTGCCTGAAGCCCTCATTCTTTCTAATCAACTAATCTGCATCCTAGAAAGTTGGGTCATACTTCTGAAGTAAAGGTATGAACTTTTGTTATATTTGGTGAGAGTTTTTGAATTAAACTAGCAGATTAGGACCAAAGTTCGTGAACGTGCAGTATGACACAATTAGAAAAAAGACATTGACACACTATTCTCGAGACAAAGGGACATAGTTTGAAAAACTGTGTAGGAAAAATTGAAGCTTAGCTCTTAAATTAGTTATTCTAGAACCGATGTTGAACTAGCTCAAAAACAACATTTCTAGAAGAAGTATTAGTAACTTAGTGAAAGAGGTAGTATGATAAAGAATGAATTACTTTTGCTTTCTGGATATTTCCTACTTTTTTTTTTCTTTATTAGTCACCTAATACTGTTAGATGCTGGTAAATTGTGTTGTCTCGTATTTTCAGAATTTCTTTACTATCAGGTCATTGTTAGTAGATGGAAGGAAGTTGAGTTCTTGGAACTTAAGTGACTTACTCAATATTACAACAGTGCATCATTTACTCAGCCTAAAAGAGAGCAGGGAGCTTCCTGGGTATGTGTTAAATATACTGGCACCTCCATCTACCTTTTGTCTATTGCTCCCCCTTCAAAACTATGGGCTTTTTATGAAGAGCAGGTGGGCTTGTTTTTGAGCATGACCACCAATCTGCTCTTTGAGAAGACATCATCCTAAATTAGCATTTGTTTCTATGGTTGGCATACAGACATCATGGTTTTATTTTTATATGTTAAATCCAAAATTGAAGATTACATGTTGGTTGCTGATTTCTTTGGACAAACTTTGCCCTTAGAGTTCATTGCTCCTGAAGAACAAAAGCTTTGAACTTCAGGCTGTCTTGAGTCAAGCTGTAGATATAAGGAATGGAGACAGTATGACCCATTGCCCTCTTGTTTTGAAGCATAGTTTACATCCACTAGGTAGTGTGAAAGTTTATGAAATCACTTTCTGTCAGACCCAGACAAAATAGGGCTGAGAAAGGCATGAAGGATGGGAGCTCTTGTTTGCTTGTCTGAGATGAGAACTGTTTCCAAAGACCATCTAAAAACCCATCAGAAATCCCTCATGTCTTTCACGCATCCCCTGCTTTGCATGTACGTGCATGTTTCTGTGACAGGGTTAATCACTAGACATTCCTTAGAACTAAAGTAATTCAGATAAGGTGCTCTGAGAAGAAACTGCTCAGTAATGGCATCTCAACCAATGAATTGACTACAAGCATGACTTTGAGCCTCCGAAACCAATGAACTCTGTTTCCAAGCAGCTTATGTGAACCTCTTCCTTTTTGCCAATAAAGGCTTTCTCTTACTCTTCTCTCATTGAATGTATTCATGGCTTGCCATGATATGCATTCTAGATTATAGTTCTGTTTTCTATTCCTAAGTAAACTCAACATATTTGGAAATATTTTTCTCTAATATTTTTATTCCTAGGTTGACAATAGCTACCAAGCATGATTAAATATTTTAGGAGAGGGACTGTTGTCTGGACATGAGTGATTTCTAGAATAATTTTTTATTTGCAATGCTTTAGAGCTTTGAAATTAATTCTATATATATAGATCATTCTTAATTGTCAGTTATTTTTCTCTCTCTGCTCCCAATTCCATCATATCATTTCATGTACAGCAGTAGTCTGTATCACAATTTTTCCCATGAGCTCTGATTACATGAAATTGATCTTGTTGATTTATACTTTTATATCTTTCATGAGACAAGCCAGAGATGACCCCAATTGGACTGGAACAACAGAACTCTTTGTTGGTATCTCTTAGTACAGCAGATATTAATAGAAAGCTTCACCTTCCTTAAGTATCACCTTTCGTTTCCCCTTCACAGAACCTTGCACAGCCCCCATGGATCAACGATGTTACTGATTAAATACAATTTAAACTTTTAAATACATTTTCTAAATTCTTCTAATCACTTTCTACCTTCCTTACATAATGACAGTCATTGCACATCAGAATACATGCTCTCAGTCTAGCAATGTGGTTTTGGTTTCTACGTCCAGGTTATATGACATTCCTCAAAGTTGGTGTAGCATCCACTAGTCATTCTTGGAATACTTTAACCTCCTTCCCAACTATATCCCCTGCCTCATTTAAAAATGCTATATAATTTCATTTTGTAGTGTTCTTACCTGCTCATAATACTTACTGAATTTCTTGTATCAGAGAGCAAAGAAAAAGACTAAGAGAAGAGGGTAAGTGCAATCAGTGTAGTTCTAATCATCAATTTCCATCAGCGATCACACAGAACATCCACTTTCTCCCCACCGTATATGACAACTCACCTGCATCTGTAGCTTTAATTTTGCCTTCTTTCCTGTTATAAGAGATCGGTTGTCCACGTTCTTATTTAGAGTCATGCCCTCCACTTGTGCACTAGATCTCTTCTTCTCTTCCCTACTCAAAGTTCAAGGACTTCCTTCCTGAAATTATCCCGTCTCTTTCTTTGTTACTGTTGTTTTGTCTTTCTGCTGGTTTTTCCTCCATCATCACAGAAACATGCTGTGCTATATCTCACATCAAACAAAAACAAAACAAAAAAACTCACAAACAGAAACAAGGCATAATAAAACACCTCCCTTGACCCTTCCTATGCTCCCCTTTTATGTCAAAATTTGTTTATGCCTGGCTGTCTTCAGTTTCTCTCTGCTGCTCCAATGGAAACCATTCTTTACCATGGTCACTAAGTTGTTTAAGCAAAAATCTTGGAAGTCATTCTTGACTTCATTCTTTTCGTTGCACTCCACATTAAAACAATCAGTGAATCCTGACTTCAGAATAGAACCCGAATTCTGTGACTTCTCACCAACTCTACCTTAGTCCACTATCTTCAGCTCACAACCACCTTGTCCAATTGATCATCACCTCCTGGACTGCTTATGAAACAGCCTCCTCACTAGCGGTTGGCTCCCACTCCTAGCCCCTTGCATGCCATTCTCCACACAGTGGACTAATTCTTCTAATGGTTTAAAGCCCTCCAATGGCTTACAGCATACTTTGAATATGTCTAGAGCCCTTACCATGGTTCTAACAAGGCTCTGTATGATCTGGCCTCTCACCAGCTCTCTCCCCACTTCACTCTGCTACAGTCAGTCTGGGCCCTGGCTCTTCCTTTCACTCTCCACACATGTTCCAGTCTCAGGCCTTTTTATTCATCATTCCTTCTACTTAGAATGATCTTCCCCAGACAGCCACACTTCATTCAGGTTCTCTATTTTATTGTCACCTTTCTGTAACAATCTAAAATAGCTTCTCCCATCTCCCCAACATCATTGCCTTCTATCCCCTTAGCCTGTTTTACTTTTCTTCCAGGCACATATCTTCAACTGAAATTACATTACATATTTACTTGTCTCCTTCTACTTAAAATAGAGGTTGGAAAACGCTGGCTTGCAGGCCAAATTGGCCTGCCATCTGTTTTAATAAATAGTTTTATTGGAACACTGTCATGGCCATTTGTTTTTCTGTGACAACTTTTGCATTACATTGGCAGAGTTGAGCAGTCTTGACTGAGATTGTATGGCCTGCAAAGCCTAAAATATTTACTATCTGCCCTTGTATATAAAAAGTTGGCCAGCCCCTATTCTAGACTGTAAACCTCACAAAGGAAAGTACTTTGTTTTGTTTCCTGCTCTATCCCCGGTGCCTATGAAAATACCTGGTAATTAGAAGATACTTAATATTTGTTTAAAAAAGAAAAAAAGAAGGAATGAATAGATAGATCGTCTGTGTCACCGTCTTGTTTTTTACCGTCTCTGATTAAATCTTCCTCTTTCTCATTATCCTTTCTTCATTTTCCATAAACTCTCTCTACTGATTTGTTTCTTCTATTAAGGTCTTTCTTTATGCTCAGCAAATTTCCAATTGGAGGAAAAGCCCTAAAAATAGCTAAATAAATTTTGGAAATATAAAATTTAAGTTAGAGGAATTTTTCTCTTAGCAATAGTATTTAAAATGTGTCCATTTTTTCTTTGCCATTGTCTGTGTCACTGTGTTCATTTTGGAGCAAAAACTTTGTTAAGAAGAAATGGTACTTCTTTTAATAGTCATTATTTACAACTAGATACCTAGCGTAGTGCTTGATACTCTTGGCAATTTTTGCTGATAATGTTGGCATTTATTTTACCACATGGAGTTTGATTTCTATGCAGTAATCCCTTTTTTATGTTTTGTTGACAGGGCACATTTTATTATTAACATGTAATATGCTTATCCCATCTTCAAGTTTTGCTCATGAGACTTTATCCAAAAACTAAACTCTACTGGCACATGCAGTTCTTTTGATTTCATAACTTATCCATGCCAGAGATACTTTCCATACTAACTTTGATCTCTTGCAGATGTGGAACAAAACCCGCTATTAGATAAGTGAACTTTCTATTTCCATATTTAAAACAAAAGAAAATAAACAAAAATCTCTACTAGATCTAATTATTCTTAGGTGACTAAAACTTCTGTGAACCTGTGGAGACTGGAATGTACTGGCAGCACAAATCCTGGGTTATCTATTGGAATCTTGGATTATGTTTTTCAAATAGGAGGTTAAAGCACTAATGTGTCCAAAAACAATCTCAAGTATGGGTTATTATTTTTCCCTTTGAGGGAAACTCACAATTGCATAATAGCTGATAAAAGTAAAAATATGTGATTCTGAATATGTAATTATTCATGTGCTATGAGTGGATATATCAAATCTGATCCATCAGAGATGTCCTGACGTGGTCACTTTTATGCTTTGGTTCCAGTACCCAAGAAACTTTCATGGTTCCACACTCTCTGTGATTTGCTGCTGCCTCATCATGGGTAATGATGATGATACTTGACTTTTCTCTCTCTCTCTTGTTCTGAACCTCATTTATTTCTTTGGGTTCTGAGGTTTACTCTTGATAGTTCACATACAACTTTACCTTATAGCTCCTTAGCTATAAGGTACATGAATCTTATACTTAGTGATAATGGCAGAGAAGATATTCCTGATGAAGATATTGATTTCTTAATATCTAAATAAATTTCTAAATTTATTTCAAAACACAAAATATGTACATATAAAGTTTTATCATTAGTAATAATGGCAGCCCTAAATAACTTTGATGTACGCTAGTTTTCCAATTACTAAGCTGATAAAGAAAACTAAAAGAATAATCCAACACAATATAATGGAAAGGTTTCTATTAAACTGTTGTTTTTTAGAGAAATAAGAACAATCCAATCCCCAAATTAGTAGACAGAAATAAATAATTAAGATCAGAGCAGAAATAAATGAAATAGGCACCCCAGAAATGATACAGAAGATCAATGAAACAAAAAGCTGGTTTTTCGAGAAGAGACAAAATAGACAAACCATTAGCCAGGCTAACTAAAAAAAGAAGACAGAAGACTCAAATAACAAAAATCAGAAATGAAAGGGGAGACATTACAACTGCTATCACAGAAATAAAAAGAATCATTAGAGACTATTATAAACAATGATACGCCAACAAATTTGAAAACCTGGAGGAAAAGGATAAATTTCTGGACATGTACAAAATACCAAGACTGAACCAAGAAGAAGTAGAAAACCTGAACAGAATGAATAACAATCAATGAGATTGAAACAGTAATCAGCTGTCTCCCAACAAAGAAAAACTCAGAACCAGATGGCTTTACTGCTGAATTCTACCAAACATTTAAAGAGGAATTAATACCAATTCTCTTCAAAGTTTTCCAAAAAATTGAAACAGAGGTTGTTCTCCCAAACTCATTCTATGAGGCCAGCATCACCCTGATATCAAAACCAGAAAAAGAGACAACAAAAAAAGAAAGCTGCAGGCGAATATCTTTGATGAACATAGGTGCAAATATCCTCAACAAAATATTAGAAATCAGAATACAGCAAATCATCAAAAAATTATACACCATGATTAAGTGGGATCCATCCCAGAGATGCAAGAATGGTTCACCATATGCAAATCAATAAATGTGATAGACCACATCAACAAAATCAAGGACAAAAACCGTATGATTACCTCAGTAGATACAGGAAAAAACATTTGACAATATTCAACATCTTTTCATGATAAAGACTCTTAGCAAATTAAGTATAAAGTACCTCAACACAATAAAAACCATGTATGACCAACACACTGCCAATATCATCCTCACTGGGGAAAAGCTTTCAGCTTTTAAGAACAAGAACAAGACAAGGATGCCCACTTTCACCACTCTTATTTAACATAGTATTGGAAGTACTAGCCAGAGCAATCAGGGAAGAGAAGGAAACAAAGGGCAAACAGTTTGGGAAAGATGAAGTCAAACTGTCTCTGTTTTTAGATGACATGATCCTATATATAGAAAAACCTGAAGATTCTACCAAAAAAAAAAAAACCTCTTAGAGCTGATAAATGATTTCAGTAAAGTTGCAAGATAGAAAATCAACACACAAAGATCAGCAGTATTGTCATACTACAATAACAAACTCGCAGAAAAAGAAATCAAGATACAAGAGCATTTACAATAGTCACCAAAAAATGAAATACCTTGGAATCAATTTAACCAAGGAGATTAAAGATCTCTACAGTGAGAACTACAAATCACTGTTGAAAGAAATTAGAGGACACAAAAAGAAAGACATTTCATGCTCTTGGGTTGGAAGAATTAACATTGTGAAAATGTCCATACTACCTAAAGTGATCTGCAGGTTCAATGCAATCCCCATCAAAACACCAATGACATTCTTCACAGAAATAGAAAAAACAATCCTAACATTCATATCGGACTATGAAAAATCTTGAATAGCCAAAGCAATCCTGTGCAAAAAAAATAAACCCAGAGGCATAAACTGCCTGACTTTAAATTATACTACAAAGCTATAGTAACCAAAACAGCATGGTACTGGCCTAAAAACAGACACATAACCAATGCAACAGAATAGAGAACCCAGAAATCATCCAACAGACTTACATATTTTACATACATGATCTTTGACAAAGACAACAAAGAACATACATTGAGGAAAAGACTGCCTCTTCAATAAATGATACTGAGAAAACTGGACATCCATATGTTGAAGAATTAAACTAGATCCATACCTCTCACCATATACCAAAATCAACTCAAAATGGATTAAAGACTTAAATAGAAGACCTGAAACTATAAAACTCCTAAAAGAAAAGATAGGGGAAACACTTCAGGATGAGGACTGGGCAAAGACTTTATTAGTAAGACCCAAAAGCACAGGCAACAAAAGAAAAAATAAACAAATCTGATTATATTAAACTAAAAATCTTCTGCACAGCAAAAGAAACAATTAACAGAGCAAAAAGATAGCCTACAGAAGGGGAAAAAATATTTGCAAACTATGCATCTCACAAGGATTGATATCCAGAATATACAAAGAACTCAAAAGCAACTTAACCATAAGAAAACAAGTAACCCAATTAAAAATGGGCAAAGGCAGTGTATAGGCATTTCTCAAAGGCAGATATACAAATGGCCAACTGACACATAAAAAATGCTCAACATCACTCAGCACTGGGGAAATGCAAATCAAAACCACACTGAGATGTCATCTCACCCCAGTTAGACTGGTTATTATCAAAACAACAGAGAATAACAAATGCTGGTGAGGATGCAGAAAAAAGGGGAACTCTCCTACACTGTTGGTGGGACTTTAAATTAGTGCAGTCATTAGGAAAACAGTATTGAGGTTCCTCAAACAACTATAGATAAAACTTCCATATGATCCAGCAATCCCACTGCTGGGTATATATCCAAAGGAAAGGAAATCATCATGTTGAAGGGATACCTGCACTCATGTTTATTGCAGCTCTATTTATAATAGCCAAGATATGGAACCAACCTAAATGTTCATCAATGGATGATTGGATAAAGAAAATGTGGTATATGTACCCAATGGAATACTACTCAGCCATAAAAAAGAATGAAATTCTGTCATTCACAGTAACATGGATGAACTTAGGGAAATTTATGTTAAGTGGAATCAGCCAGGCACAGAAAGAGAAATACCACATGCCCTCACTCATAAGTGGGAGCTAAATGAAAGAAAGAGAGAGAGAGAGAGAGAGAGAGAGACAGAGAGAGAGAAGAAAGGAAAAGAAAGGAAAGGAAAGGAAAGAGAAACAACAATCACAATAATATGCTGAACTTTTTTAAAGAAAAGAGAACTGTAGATATTAGAGGTAGGGAAGGGGGATGGGGAGAGGGGTTAGGGAGAAATTGGTTAAGGATCACAAACATTGATTATGTTTTGTAAACATAAGTATACTAATTATCCTGATTTGATCACCATATATTTACACAGGTATTGATGTTCAAATCTTTACCCCACAAATATGTATAGTCAATTATGTTTCAATTAAAAAACTGTATAAGTGAATAAATAAACTGTTGTTTTTGTTTTGTTTTTCAGTTCAAGTAGATTCTTTCTGCTTATTTTTTTTATAAATCTGTCTTTAGGTGCTCAGAATAAACTGAATTTGAGTTCCAGTCAAGATGGCAGAAGAGATGGTCCCCAACATCACTCTCTCCCACAAATCAACCAATTTACAACTATAAAAATGTAATATCAGCCAAGCTCGGGATGCTGGAGCTCAGGAGAAGAGGAGGAGAGACCTACAGAGTACATGAAGGTGGGAGAAACCGTGATGAGAGAAAGAAAAAACGGCTCTGAGACTTTCTGGCCGCAGCCATTTTAATGCTGGAGCTACTGAGTGCACGGAGCAGGAGCCAGCAGAAGCCGCAGCTGTGCCCTTCAGATGGAGTTTCTTGGAGGCGGCAGGGGAGAAGAGGACCTTGGTGGCCCCCAGGACAGTAAGACCACCAATAGGGTTCACGTGGACCCACACAGAGTGAGGAGCCAGAACAGCTGAAAAATGGGAGCCATTCAGAGGCTGGTGAGTCAACGCAAGGGACTGGTACAGAGCCCGTCCCATGAGAAGTGTTTGGAGCACAGGCGGTGGGGAGACAGGCCCACTGGGAGAACAATGGGGCACAGCAAGGATAGCCTATCTGCCCCCCAATCAGCGTAGGTCCACTCAGAGGAGACTGGTCGGGAATGCAGAATTGCATGGGATAAAGTCGGATGAAAAAATTCAGGCCCCAGATCAGAGATACTACACAACCCAGGAGCACTGAGTCTCTGGAGAGCCGGAAGTATCTATAAGGTCAACCATTAAACCCTGAGCTGCACAAAAAGCCTTCCCTAGGGAAACAGCAGCAAAGCAGCAATTTAGCTCAACCATACAGTTCAAGTACTGGTTCCCACAGGAAGTTCCCCCATTTTAGAAGTAAGCAAAGGACAACAAATTAGTTCTGGCCCAGGCACATGATCAGCACCTTGGGGCCTGCCAGGGGACATAAGGCATGGAGCTGGGGTCAGGATCCCTGCCCACACCCACTCACACCACCAGAGCCTTGGGGCCTGCCCAGGAACCCAAGGCTTGGAGCCAGGGACGGGACCCCACTCCCACATCCAGGCACACTGCCAGCACCTCAGGGCCCACCTGGGGACACGAAGCATGGAGAAGAGAATCAGATCCCACTCCCACAACCAGGCACACTGTCCCAGCACCTCAGGGCCCACCCAGGGAGCTGAGGTATAGAGCCGGGGACCAGACCCACCTCCCACAACCAGGCACACTGCACCAGCACCTCAGGGCCTGCCTGGGGATCTGAGGTATGGAGAAGTGGAGCAAACCACCTTCCCACAACCAGACACACCACCAGCACCAAGGAGCATGCCCAAAACATCACCTCCATGTGGGTGGCCCACCACAGCCACCACAATAACCATGGCTACCGTGAAAGCGGCTGGATGCCACAACCACCATGCATATGGTCTACCAGCTGCTGGAGTGCATTGACACAAGGAGAGTCACCAGCAGAGATAAAGAAAGGAGGAGGATGCCTCTTTCCACAAAGCCTATTTCAGAGTGACAGAGGAAGCGTCTGCTCTATGATAATGTTGGGGGACCCGATCACACCTCTCAGCATTGGACAGATCATCTAGGCAACAAATCAACAGATTAACCATTATTCCTTCAGAAGTAGTGAAGAAATCTAGGGTGATTAGAGGAGAGAAGGGGAAGGGGAAAGATTGGACAAGGGGCATAAAGAATAGTTATGATTTGTAACAATATATATGCTAGTAATATTGATTGATCAATATATCTCAATGTTGAACCCCAAAAATATGTATAATCAATTTTGAGGCAATAAAAATTTTTTTAAAAGAATAAACTTAATTTACTAAACCTACCACATTCATGAAACATGTTCATCAATTTTTGTTGAAATGGAGCCTGCATATTACATGGCAGCATGATACAATTGAAAGAAATTGGTTCCTAAAAATCAGGAGACTCAGTCCTGGAAATAATTCTATTGTGTGATGTTGAACAGGTCATGTAACTTCTCTGGGAATTGGTTTCCTCATCACTGTTAGGTGATCTCTCTTCCTTTCCAGTATTAATAGTCTCAGACTCTATTTTAGGTCCTCTGGGATGTGTGTTAAGGAAATAAATTCCCGGGTATGTATTACTACTTCTTTTTTTTTTTTTTTTTAACTGCTTACTTTCAACATTTCCTTCAAAAAAAGGATTAAAATTAAATTTGTCTAGTTTTTCATCTTTTGTTATTCCAGAGGCACACCCAACCATGGGGTCAGTGAGAAAATGTTCCAACTTTTGTAAGTAACCAACTTTCCTAATGTGAAGGCTAACTCAGCAGAATCCTAAACAGGGCAAGGCAAAGAAAATCCAAGTCCCGGTGTGGACTCCTTTAAAGAGGTCCAAAGTTAGGATTCTTTGTTAACTTTATCTTCTTTCTTTCTCTTTTTTCTACAGCAATGTTTACAATGTTACAAGGGCAGCAATTTACAGCAAAAAGAGTGGAGAAAGAGAATGCAACTAACACATTGAAATATAGATCTCAGCATAATGATTTAAATACTGTGACTTTGTATTAGACTGATCACCAAACAAGATGATCAGGCAGCTTGACCCAGTATCAGACTAAACAAACTCTGAATGGCAACCTGGTATATTAGCTGCCCAAACTAAAAACAACTTAATATGCTGATTGAAGAAAAAAAAAAAAAAACTTGATTGTATGCATAAGCTGGAATACTCAGGCCATGAATTAAATAAAGGTAGGGACCCAGAGAGATAAACAGAATACCAGAATACATTTTTCGAGGTTATTTCCTGACCTGGGTGAACTTAAGCATTAATTTGTGTATCTTCCCAGTTTTATGGGGATGGAAAAGAAAGCTTAGGGCTTGCTTATTGTGGGAAACTTAATAAGAGACACACCCTCTATAAAGTCAGGACACCAAAGGACTGTACTCTTTGTGTAAGGGTGAGCCAGAAATAAACCTTTATATACTATGCACTTTGCCCTTCCCTAGGTATTTCAAGGAAAACTACTTGTATTAACCCTTGGTGATGAGTAGGGTTAAAAATAATCCCTTGATAATTTATAACCATAAACTAGCCCACATATGTATTTGAAGACAGAATTCCCACTATCTGTGGTAGTCTGAAAAATCTTAAACCAAGAGGTAGTTTTAAGTAATCCTAGACTCGTAGTGAAGGCGCTTAACAGAAACAAATGGAAATCCCTTTTGTAAGAACCCACTTTTTCCCCAAGTCTTAAAGAGTCTCCACCAACAAAAGCTCAAGGAAGATGAGTAGCTCATTTGAAATACACACACACACACACACAATACATAAGAAAAGAAGATAACAAGAGTGGGAGCTCACAGACAACCGATAGAAAAATCTGCCAACTTTTTGGAATCAATACATAAACATTAAAAGAAGTACGAACTCTTTTTTTTAAAAAAAATAAAGAGTTTAAAAATTATAAGTAAAGAGCAAGCACACTTAAAACAATCCAATCAATTCTATTTTGCAGAACCTACAGAAATGAAATATGATTGAAATTGAGAATTCAGTGTATGGATTGAATAGTGTATTAGACACATCATATAAAAGAATTAATATACTAGCTCTGAAGATATTATCCAAATGAAGTTCAGTGAGTAAAATAGAAGGAAAGTATGAAGAAGAGGTTAAGAGACACATAGGATAGTATGAAAGACATAAAATAAATCTAATCAGTGCCCAGAAGGAGATGACAGAAGAATAGAATGGTGACTATTTCTAAAAAGGAAACAGTTGAAATGATAAAAGACAGCAACCTATGAAATCAGGAAGCCTGAAAAAGCCCAAACAAGATAAATAGAAACAAATCTATATATAAATACATCATAATGAAACTACAGAACACAAAGACAAAAAGAAAGTCTTGCAAGCAGCTCTAGGGGAGAAAAATAATAAATTGCAAAGGATACAGAAAGATCAAGTGGTGAGCAGACTGAGGTTGCTGAACTTCCAGGGTAGAGTAATACTGTGAGTTATGAGAAAGGGGTAAGAGGAAAGAGAGGTTTAATAGGTTTCCTATTTACCAAAGCCCTACTATGTATTTGACATGTACTAATTAATTCTTTGAAAATACTGTGCTATGGGTATAGGTATCCTCATTTTATAGTTAAGAAAAATTAAACAAAAAGACTAATTTTTCAAGATCATAAAGCTAGCAGTGGTGAAATTTCACACACATGTCTATTTACCTCCAGAGCTTGTGTTTTGCTTTTTGCTTAGAAGGAATAAGAGAAATAAGCAAGCAAATGAAATAAATTTATAGTGGCATCTTTCATGAGGCCCAAGCAGAGTCACTGGGAAGGAGAGAATTCTGAAGGTAACTACAATCTGAGTGAACTGAATAAAAGCACGTAGATCATTAGTATGACAGATTTCACATTTGAGGTTTCTGAGATTTGAGACTGGTCACAAAAGCCATGACATGTATTACTTTATAATGAGGATAGTCAGTAGTAGAGCCTATGTTGTTCATTTGTTCCTTAATTTAACAAATATATACTAAGCTCCTAATTGGGTCAAGAACTGGGTGCTGGGGATACAACAGCCCAATGCCTGTTTTTATAGAACTTACAGTCTACTGGTGACATGGGTACACAAATAGGAAATTATAATATGTTGAGTATTATGTACAGGCAAGTTCGGGTGCTAAAGAAATTACAGATAAAGCAGACAGTTTTGCTGGGGGTGGGATGTGGGAAGGCATGGTCAGAGAAGGCATGAAACCTAAAGACATTGGTGAAAATTAAATGCACTTAGCACAACTTTGTTTTGTAAACCATAAGGCTGCTTTGAAGGAATAAGATGGAGAAAAAATATAAACTGTTATACGGCATCTTTATGTCAACAAGTGGTGTAACCTGGTCCTCACTAGTGTTCAGGTCGCATCTTGTGGAAAGAGGGCTGCCTTCCTAGGGGCTATTTGCAAGAGATGCCAAGCAGTCTCCTAGAGAAGGACTGATCCTAAAGAAGAGGCAGATGGCAGACAAATTGCACCCAGTGATAAAGATTTGGTGCAGACGGGCTGGTGAGTTTTCAGAACATGGAGTGGCATCTGTTACTGTGTAACAGAAATTTTTGTTGGTATTTACAACCCCCACTGCCACCTAAGGATGGTGGGCCTTGGTAATGGGAGGAGAGGAACAGTGAAGCTGGGCACTCCTGGGAGGGGAGAGAACAAGCCCGCTGGAGTGATGGGGCAGAAAAGGGAAATTGGGAGAAGAGAAATGAAGAAATGTCTAGGAGGAGTATGCGGTGTTAACTTTCTCTTCTTTTGTTTCCGTAAAATCTTGTTTAAATTCCGCATTTCTCTGTAGTATGTTTTTGTGAGGTGGATTCATTATTTTTTGGAGGAGAACAGATATTGGAGAACTCAAAGAGAAGGACAAGGGGACAGAAGAAATCTGGGTTACCCTTTCCCATGATCTCCTGGGTCTCTGGGAGTTCCCAAAGATCTCCTAAGCCCCCAAGGATATTTTTTCAAAGATAGGGGAGAGGGTAGTGAAGATGGAATGGAACTTGAGTCAAAACTGAAAATGCTGTTTTATCTAAAATCTCTGTGACATCAAGATAGTACTGCTTAACCTGGATGCAAAAGTAAGACACAAACTGGGGAGAGAATCATTCTTTCCTCTTTGGCCAAAAGCTAAACATGTGCCATGGAGCAAACTCACCATGGTCTCTCTGGGCCCACAGTGTCTGCTTCTGAGCAGGAGCACAAGATCTGTCAGTAGAAGAGTCACGCCAATTACTTGGGCGTGTCAGGAGATACATCTTGGGTGGACTTGCTATTTTGAGTGTGGTTTTAAAGGCAAGGAAATAGCAGTACAGAAAGGCTAAGAAAGTTGTTTAGAGTCACTAAGCAAGGAAATAACACAACTGGGATTTGAACCCAGGCCACCTGACTGCAGAGGCAGGCTCTCTGCCATCACACTAGTTTGCAATTAAGAGGGTAGGTTCTAAAATCAGACACCTGGGCTGATCCCACTGTTTCCACCACTGTTTTCAGTGGACTGTAAGCTCCACTGATAAGTACTCTACTGGACAAGGCAAGGTTTGCTTGGTTCCTCACCGTACACTCAGCGGCTGTAACATGGTAGGCATGCAGTAATTTGTAGAATGAGTAAAATCAGATGTATCACTACATATATAGGATGGCCTCTCTAATCTGGGCTGGAATTCTTTACTCTGTACAAGTCAGTAAGATGTACAGGCAGAGAAAATTATTTTAAATTGCTTTGTTTTGGAAGATGAAAGAGAATGCCCACTAATAGACTCATGGGGATTAAAGGAATATGACATACCAACTTTATAGATGAGCAAACAGACCTAGAGTGGTAAGGTCACACCATCAGTAAGCGCTAGGTGGTGTTAGCCCAGAAAAATGGGGGGACAAGGGGGAAAGGGAGAAGTTAGAAGTTCAGCTCAAACCAGCATGTCTGAAATGTGAAAATCACAAATTCTAGAAAAACAGTTATCTTAATTTCAGCATACATGTAAATTGTGTCATTAAAAAATAGGAAAGTGTAATTTGAATTACATAATGGGAGTAGTGGTGATCCCATATTCTTTTCTGTGCTTGGAGACGTAAAAGATCTGAATCCTGTCCTAGCCAGAACAAGCAACTGGATTCGGGCCCCCTGTGTGCCTGTCCACAAGTTACTTTTTCTCCCT